>NW_026000174.1:22284288-22307326 GCF_001458135.2 Marmota marmota marmota
GAGGGGGGGGGGGGGGTGTTCAAGAGTCAAGCTGAGTAAGCATCACAGGCTTACTCATTGAAGAAGTTATTTTATTCATACTTAATTATAAACTACATTCATACAAAAATCTCAGGAAAATGTAATAATTCCTCTTCAGAAACACTTGAAAACATCCAGTCTCTTGAACTCTATTCAGTTACTATATTATTGGACAAGGCAGCATAAACACTGGCTAAAATGTGTTCCTTCAGTCCTGGGTCACTGTTTTAAAAAACTTTAATACTTTGTGCACATTAGAACAAGGGCAAAAATGAAAAGTACTCATCCGCAAATAAACACAGTTTAAATGGTTGAAGGGACAGAGTGAAAAGTTAATGTTCCTTTGTTTGAGTTCAGTGCAGAGTCTGTGTGTGTGTTCTCTTAAGAGTCTGCACATGAGCACAAAACGACTCCAGGTAAGAGCAGCTTGGGTGCGTAGAGGGAATACGATTGAAGGCTGAGCCCACTCCCAGACTGCCCGCCGCTCGTCCTCCGTTGGGCTCCCAGCAGCTTCGCACTGTCCCATATCCTCGCCGCGAGGTTCCCCACCCCCCACCGCGCGGCCCCAGCCTGGCGGAAGATGGCTGGCCACGACCACCCGGAGGGCAGTCCCCACCACCCCCTGGGAGCCACCCACGGCTGCTCCACTCTGCGCCTTCCACTGCCCCCATGCAAATACTCACGGAGTTGGAACCTACCGGGACAAGGAATCAGGAATAGCGGGAAAAGGGCTAGGAGTGCAGGGGTGGGGCAGGGCGCGGCCGAACCAGAGCCTGCGCCCCCTCGGAGGGCCACCCACCCCCGAGCAAAGGCACCAGGGCTAGAAGGCGACCTCTGGGTGGAGGGCCAGAGGCACTCACCTCTGCACTCCCCAGCCAGGCCGCGCGCTCAGCACAGCGCTGGGCTCCTGGAGAACCGCGCGCGGCCGGGAGGAGGAGCCGCTCCCGCAGAGAGGGCGGGCGGCGGGCAAGCATCCGCGCCCTGGGCTGCGGCCCGGCTGCAGCCGGAGAGGGGAGGGGGCGTGGAGATGTGTGCCTCCACCCAAGACAGAGAGGGTGGGCTGCTGGAGCCTGGCGGAGGGGTGTGCTCCTAGGCACTGGGGGGAGCGAGGAAGCCGCGCAGAGACTGCGCGAGGGAAGGTGGAGATAGGGGTGGGGGGGGGGCGGGGGAGGCCAGGATGGGAAGTTGGCCCTCAAAGCTGAACAGCCCTCACCTCCGCACCATCCGACCAAGAATTGTCTGGGTCTGGAGCAAAGCACAAGCGTCTAAAACTTTAGTCATTTTCTCATACACACGTGACCCCCCTGCAGTCCAGATGGCTTTCAATCACTGGAGGAAAAAATGCGGCTCTTCTGGTATGCAAGAAAACGCCGGAGCTGGGAGAGTCTGGGAAAATGCTGCCTGTCTTCGATACAAACTGATGAGTTCTTTCCGTTCTCCCAGATCTCGGCCTCGGGAAGCCCTACAAAACCAAATGGCAAGAAGTTACCTTAGGTACTGCAGCAGTAGCGAACTCAAAAAGCATTAAGGTTCCTAGATTCCTGGTCTGAGCCAAAGCTCAAAGGGCATTTTCAGATTTAAAATGTTCCATGGGCTTATAAAACCAAAAACTTGAAAACGGTGTCATTTAATAATAAAGCAATGAAATACTAGCAATGAGAATATGTGCCTTATTAGTGGAATTCTGAAGGAAAATGTTAACCCATTATGACAATCTGCTTGAAAAACAATAAATCACTGAAAAATCCAAACCCGTATATAATTGGTGAGATGTAACCCAGTTTCTCCTCCTATATAGTGATATCTATAAATAAACCTTGGTACTGAAATGTACAAATCTGCAGAGCAATAATGAAAAGTGACTTTCGAAGTTTAGAATTTCAAAATTTACAATTTTACATGGACCAAGAACCAAAAGCAAAGCTGTGGCACATGCCTATAGTCCTAGCTGCTTGGTTGGCTGAGACAGGAGGATCACAAGTTCAAAGTCAGCCTCAGCAATTTTGTGAAGTTCTAAGCAACTCAGGGAGATCCTGTCTTTAAATAAAATAAAATTTAAAAAAGAAAAGCAAAGCTGTTTCAAAACCCAAACCAATCCAATTGTCACATATCCTAAAGAGCTATTTACTCAGCTGCAGACAAGCATCAAAAACAATAAGGAGTTTAAGGTTCAGCCTGCAAATAACTTAACCTATTCATGATCAAACACAAATAGTGGCAAGAACCACTATTTGATTTCATAAAGTCTATTGTGTCTTTACCAAAAAAATAAAAAATAAAGGAATACATGAATTACTAGTATTAACTCTTTGGCTACCTAACATTGATGCCAGAGGATATGTTTGGCCTGTTATATGCAGTGTGACTCAGTTGTCTATGTGTGGAAAATAAACTGATTCTTGGTAAACTGAATTGGTTCTAAATTAAGAAATCCCATGATTTCAGCTATCGTTGAAGCACACTGGAAAACGCAGGAGACAATCTGAAACTAGGCGAGTCAGAACAGGTTTTATTCCAACTCAAAATTTAACACTTTCTACTGTAGTTCACCCACATTCTTGAACCCCTTAGGAAAACTGGGTCATATTTAGATAGATTTAACTCTCCAACCTTCTACAATCACAAATTATGGTGGTTATAATCCCAACACAGAAGGAAAGAATTCATGGATGTGAAAGCAAGCCACAGATCTTAACAGAGCTCCAGGTAAATTCCACCTGCAGCTTACAAAGCCCTTTACAAAGCTTTTGTTTTGTTTTGTTTTGTTTTGTTTTGTTTTGTTTTGTTTTGTTTTGTTTTGTTTTGTTTATGGGGATTGAAGGGAGGCATACATAGCATGCTAAGCACAAGCTCTACACTGAACTAGTTTCTTAAGTTTCCATTTCTAAAACCATTAAAACTTCTGTTAAAGTCCTGTTTTTCTTGTGACATCTGTAAAGAAAGACTATTCAACAGAAAGCATCAAGATTTTTCACTATTCAGACCCAGAAGAGTAATTATTTTCATCTCTGAAAGCTATTGCTACTTCCTCTTCTGTGTGATGAAATAATGTAAGAAGGCAATAATGAGATACAAATAATTAGTTTTGTCTGCCAATTCTATTTGCAAATTATGCATGGGACTTTTTTCATTCCTAAAAAAACCTTTATTAAATCTACTCTTGATGTTAATTTTCTAAATAATAATCTAAATATAGTCTTTTGTAAATATAGTCTTGTGTCTAAGACCCCACTTTATGAACATTAGTTAATGTTAATACCAGCCAAATATTTATTAGAGACACTGACATCTAAAATATTTTAATGCCATTTTGAGTGACATTAACTTAGTAATTTGCATTAACCTAATGTTCACATCATTTAATCAACAAGACCAACTATGTGTGTATACAATGCTAAGGAAGATTGTAAATTCTTTAAGGACACAATCCCGTTCTATCTTGCTAATAATTACATGCTATATTTCCAGCATAATGCCCAGCATGAAATAAATGCACAATAAATACCTTGTCTGAAAAAAAATTAAAGATAAATAAGCCAAGTACAGAGGCACATTCTCTCCTGAGAATGGTTTCTCAGGAGGCTAATAGAATTGCTTGAGCCTAGGAGTTCCAGGCCAGCCTGGGCAACATAGGAAGAATCTGTCTCAAAAATGAAAAAAAAAAAAAAGTAGTTAGAAAAATAAATAAAAACATTCCCCATTTAAGTTACAATCCTGTAGAAACATGTAACTTGTAAACAACAGAATGAAAAAATAATAGCTATAGGGAAGATACTAGCAACAAAAAAGCAAGAGAGGTAATTAGCATTAGCCAGCTGTGGACTTTAATCACAATATATATGCAGAAATATACACAGACTATTGAAAATATGAAGCACTTGGAGGAGGAATTTAGTATATTTAATGCCTAATTTAGGAACTTCAGAGATACACTTTCCCATGTCCCCATTATTCAGTACCCGCAATACAAAGCCAAGACAAGATTTGAGCATAAACATCCTGACTCTAATTTGGATAGCATGAATACTGTTCCTTTCATCCTCTCTCCTCCACCCCCAAGCCATTTCCTCTGTACTGTCTTCTGTCAGTCTAATGAAAGTTTCCTAAGCTTTAGAAGCAGTAGCTTTGGTTCTCTTTGTATAGAGAAGTACAATGCACCCTGATTACATGGTAATATTCCATACAGATGCCTGGCAACACATCTAGCTAAGGGTCTGTTTAATATTTAACTTTGAGGGACTTAAAATTATTATATACCAAAATAGAACTCGACATCACAGAGATGGGCTTTACTTCCTTTTGCTATTTTAAATACCGCACTTAAGCATAGCGAGTTGTTTGGGTTTTCAGGATCATGGATTTTGCTTTGGCATGGTTTTTTGTTTGTTTTTTTGTCTTGAGGGCTAGAGGGGTTGATTTTCTAGCAAGACTTTAAGGTTTGAAGCTTTAGTACTCACAAAACAATTATTTCCTCCTAGGTATTCTGCCTGTGTTATTATTATATATAGTTATTAAAGGGGGCAACGGGAGATTATTTATGCCTCATGATCTAAACCTCAAGGTTTCTCTAAGGCAGGCACTGGGAGAGGTGGTTGGCCTAGATGACCTTTAAGTTTTCTAGGCCATATGTTTCCAAACATCCTTTCCTTTTTTATTTTTTTAAAATAAAAACATTGTTTTATTGAAACAGATAAATGTAAATGCTAAAGATTGAATCATCCCAAAACATTTTTTGAAAAATAATTACTGATCACTAATTTATAACCTCAACAAACACTAATTTTTTAAAAATGTTTTTTTTATAGTAGATGGACACAATTCCTTTATTTCATTTTTATTTGGTGCTGAGGATCGAACCCAATGCCTCACACGTGCTAGGCAAGTACTCTACCAACTGAGCTATATCCCCAGCCCTCAACAAACACTTTTAACCTAATTCTGCTTTTCAATCTCCCCTGATTAGAGTAGAACTTCATTTCTAAAGCAGCCCATATTCATTCTTGAGGCTTTATCATAAGCTTTAAGACTTTGAGCCAGTTTAGGCATCAAATGCCTCTGATCTGTAATCTCCATGAGCCCAGCACAATCAGAAATACCTGTCAAAGGCATAGTGCAAAGGGATGGCCTTGTCATCCCTTTGGTTTTTGTACTTTCTTCTTTTCCAAGCTCCTCAAAAGGCAAATAGGGCTTACATTCACTCAGATGCAACTAAAGCAACAGTATGAATCCCCATGACTAGTTTTTATAACCAATAAAGAAAGCATAACGGCATGTACAAAATCACTAGTTCCTAAATCAGAATTAAAGAAGTTGTCAGAAACACAGATTCTTGGGTCCACTCAGAGACCTACTAAATTAGAACCTCCAGTGTTAAGAAATGCTCGACTAAATTCTAAGATCTTTAATTTGTTGGTTCTACATGGGGTGATTTTCCTTACAGGAAAGCCCCACCACCACCACACACTCCCACAGGCCTTCCAAAAGGAATCAAGCAGATATTATGTGAATTGAAATGTAATGCACTTTTTTACAATAAATAACTTACTTGGGCAAACTATCTTTATGGTCTACCTCTAAAACAAAAAAACAAAAAAAAACATAAACTAATTTTTAAACTTAATTTCTACCAAATAAAGTCTAAGTGAAGTTAGACTAAGATTTGAATGGATCATTAGATCACTAAGAAATCAGTAATATTTTTATAGAATATAATAGCAATAACAGATCACTGAAACTATCAATCACATTTCTACTTTTTGTAATCCATAATAATTTACTAGATGTAGACTGATCATTATGTAATCCCAGCTATTCAGGAGGCTGAGGAGGAGGATTATAAATTCAAGATAGCCTGCACAACTTAGTGAGATCCTGCCTCAAAATAAAAAAATTAAAAAGACAGGGTTGGGCTGGAGTCATGGATCAGAAGTAGAATACTTGCCTAGCATGCATGAGGCACTGGGTTCAATCCTCAGAACCACATACAAATAAAAAATAAAGATATTTTGTCCACCTACAACTAAAAAATATTTTTAAAAAAAGACAGGGCTGGGGGTGCAGGTCAGTAACAGAGCACTTATGAAGCCCTGGGTTTAATTCCTAGTACCACTAAAAAAATTTTTTTTAAAAACTTGACTAAATGCATATCTAATTAAAAGCCACTTAATTTTTTAAATTGCAAGGACTAGGAAACCCAGGACTCAAAATTTTATATATAAATTTTGACATTGTGACTTAAAAATTTTCATATACTATATGGGGATGATAAATACCTGATTATAAACTTCAAAAACCATATTTAAAATAAATATAGAGAAAAATAATTCCTTCCTCTCACACTTGCCTTCCAAGCAATCTTGAGGCAATCACTGCAATTTCTTGAGTATTCATCCACAGTTTATATATTTAGAATTCATTTGGGGGAAGAAAGGACCACAGCTTTTAACAGAGTCCCAAAGAAGTTCATAATTTCAAACCAGTTAAAATCCTTAGCCTTAGCCTTGCTCTAGAACTTACAGGATTTGTACTCTACCCAATCTATTGGTAGGATTAAGAGAATTGCAACCTGGAGTTTGCTTTTTAGTGTTACTATGTTCAATTCCAAACAACAAAACCACATCAGCAAATAATGTTGGTTAACATGCAGATGTGGTTATATAATACCACATCTGTTTGTAAATAACTTCTTGATTTTTATTTCTGTCTTATTTTTATCCCTTCAAAGAATAGTTCTTTCTGTTACTGTACTGACTGACAATGAAAATCTGTAGAAAAGTTCTAGTATACACACAAATACAACAGATATTTTTCTCTTCCAACCTGAAAATTTTCTGTTGAGAAAGGTAAGATATTACTTAGATTTGCACTAAATTGAGTAAAAAATTAACTTAATACTCCTTAACTACATTAATTAATCAATTAACATAATTTACATGGTTATTAATAAGAATGTTAAGAGAAGAACCATAACCTTTAAGATATATATTCATCTTATCTAGTACATCTCATTTGGAGTTCAGTGATTATTCTTTTTATTTTATTTTATTGTAGTTTTAGATGGACAGCATGCCTTTATTTTATTTGCTTATTTTTGTATGCAGTGCTAAGGATTGAACCCAGTGCCTCACCCATACTAGGCAAGCGCTCTGCCACTCAGCCCCAGCCCCAGCCCTCAGTGATTATTCTTAAGGGTTATTCAGATTTTAATATAAAATTAAAAATAAGTTTCTTAGGGCTGGGGATGTGGCTCAAGCGGTAGCGCGCTCGCCTGGCATGCGTGCAGCCCAGGTTCGATCCTCAGCACCACATACAAACAAAGATGTTATGTCCGCCGAAAACTGAAAAATAAATATTAAAAATTTTTTAAAAAGTTAAAAAAAATAAGTTTCTTAAATTATGTATGGCATAGCTAAACTGTCTTACTTAACTCCTTTTTCATAGAATTTATTTTCTTGCCTGGATCCCATGAATGCCTTTCAATCTCCCTTTCCAAATTATACAAAAAACATAGTAGATAAAATCAAAGCTCTCTTTCTGTAATCATCTCTCAAAAAAGTTCAGTCAAACCTGAGTCTGTTTATTTGTTTTTGTTCTATAATGCTTGTGATTGTATTCTAAATACTGAACTATTTATTAGTAATTTAAAAGAAAGCGTCAGGGCAACTTGACTGATGATACTGGGTAGATGGCGGACAATGTCAGGAGAGAGCAGCCTCAGAAAGGCTCCCTAAACTGGGACCATTTTTGTCTGTCTTGCTGAGTGGTCTTTTCTCTTAGGAGCTAAAGGTAATTTTTTTTTTCTTTTTACTGGATTGAACCAAGGGGCACTTTACCACTTAGCTACATCCCCAGTTTTTGTTTGTTTTTCATTTTGAGACAGTCTCACTGAATTGTTGAGTTTGTGATCCTCCTGCCCCGAACCACCAGAGTCACTGGGATTACAGCCATGAACCATCACTACAAGCATGAAGATAATTCTTGATTGGAAGAATTTAAAGTCTAAAAATGTACTAACTTGAAAGACTAGTTATCAACATTTGTTCCAATATTATCAGTCTATCTCCAGATTAAAAAATATTTTACACTTATCCCTGAATTCACTGACTCTACCCAACAAACAACCAAGAAATCAGAATTGTAAAAATGTAGTATCTTCTTGTTATTCTTCATATTACTGGCAAAAAAAAAAAAACTACACTACCCTCTCTCAAAACACCATGGTTGTATTTATAGCCATTCATTACTTTATTTATTCATTCAATAAAAATTTATTAAATATCTCCAAAAAGTGGTTCTGAAAAATAAAAAATAAATAAACTGTATAAGCAAATTAAAATCTAACAAGGAAGATATGTATATAAACTAGTCAGAATAAAATAAATGACATAAAACATTAAGGAAGAAGAAATGTGAGAATTTGCTGAAGTAACAGAGATTCTTAATAGACTTAAGGGAAAAGGGGTTAGAACAGAACTTTAAATGAGTTAGAATTTTTATCTTAGTAAGTAGAAAATAAGGGGAGATAATTCAAAACCAAAGGAATTGCCTAAGCAGTGAAAGTGACAAACTAGAAGAACAGCTACTTTGACTGGTCCTCATTTGACTAAAGTAACAGGTTGAAAAGGTAGACTAGATGGAAAACAGTTTGATGGTTTCTCAAAAATGTAAACACAGAACTACCATATGACCCAGCAATTCTACTACCAGGTACATACTAAAAAGAATTGAAAACAGGTTGTTCAAACAAATATTTGTATACAAACTTTCTTACACAATAGCAAAAAAAAAAAAAAAAGAAAAAGAAAAACCCCAAATGTCTATCAATGGATTAATGGATAAACAAAACATGGTATATTTACACAATGAAATCTTTTTTTTTTTTTGAGAGAGAGAGAGAGAGAATTTTTTTATATATTTATTTTTTAGTTTTTTTCAGTGGACACATCTTTATTTTATTTTTATGTGGTGCTGAGGATCGAACCCAGAGCCCCACGCATGACAGGCAAGCACGCTACTGCTTGAGCCACATCCCCAGCCCCCACAATAAAATCTTATTGGCAATAAAAAAAAATAGTCTATAGATAAACACTATAATGTGGAAGAACCTTGAAAACCTAACCTAAATGAAAGAAGACAGGCACAAAAAGTTTTATACTATGTGATTCCATTCATTTAAACTATCCAAAATAGATAAATCTAGAGAGACAAAAAGCAAATTAGTGATTGACAGGGATTCAGGGGAGAGAGAAGTCAGAAAAACTACTTAACACGCACCTTCATCTATTTTATATTGCTATAACAGCATACCTGAGGCTAGGAAATTTATAAAGAAATTTATTTATCATAGTTCTGGAAACTGGGAACTCTAATATCAAGGTAATATTAGACGTCTAATATCTGCTGAAGGCCTTTGTGCAGTGTCATCCCACAAGAGAGTATGAGAGTACAACTGAGCAAGCAAGTAGGGGCCAAGCTCACTTTACAACATTCAAAATCCTCTCTATTACTATTTGAAATATTCACTTCACTGTTCTTACAGAAAATTTGTCACTTTCCCAGCTCAACTTACAGAAGGCACTGTCCTTTCCCCAATGTATAGACTATATACTTGTTACTTTTATAGAAAATTAGTTGGCTGTGGGTTGGGGTTATAGCTCAGGAAGAGAGTACTTAATCCCCAGTACTGCAAAAAAGGCAAAAAAAAAAAAAATCAATTGGCTACAAATAAGTAGATTTATTTCTGTGTTCTCTATTCTATTTGATTGGTCTACGCATTTGTTTTTATGCCAGTGCTATGCTGTTTTGGGTACTATAGATTTGTGGTATGTTTTATAATTAAGTATTGTAATGACCTCTAAATTTGTTCTTTTGGTTCAGAACTGTTTTGGCTATTTATTGTGGTTCCTTATAAATTTTGTGATTATTTTTTTCTAGTTCTGTGAAGAATGTCATTGGTATTTTGATAAGAAGTATATTGAATCTGTAGACTGCTTTGGATAGTATGGACATTTAAAAAAATATTGAGCACAATATCTTTATTTTATTTATTTTTATGTGTTGCTGAGGATCGAACCAAGGGCCTCACACATGCTAGGCGAGTGCTCTACCTCTGAGCCATAACCCCAGCCCTGGACATTTTTTTATTTGTTCTTTTTAGATATACATGACAGTAGAGTGTATTTTAACATACTATACATATATGGAGTATAACTTATTCTAATTAGGATCCCATTCTTGTGGTTGTACATGATGTGGAATTATACTGGTCACATACTCATATATGAACATAGAAAATTTATGTCTGATTCATTTCTACCATCTTTCCTATTCCATCCTCCCTCCCTTCCCTTCATTCCCCTTTGAGTATAGACATCTTTAAGAATATGAATTCTTCCAATCCATAAATATGGAATGTCTTTCTATGTGTGTGTGTGTGTGTGTGTGTGTCTTCTTCAATTTCTTTTATGGTGTTTGAAATTTTCATTATAGAGATCATTCACTTTGTTGGTTAAATTAATTCACAGGTATTTTAATTTCTTTTGTAGCTATTGTGAGTCGGATTGCTTTCTTGATTTCCTTCTCAGCAATTTTGTTATTGGTTCATTAAAAAGCCACTAGTTTTTGTATGTTGACTTTATCCCCTGTGATCTTACCGAGTTAGTTTATTAGCTCTAACAGTATTTTAGTGGTATCTTAAGTTTTCCTATATACATAAAATAATGTTGTAAATAGAGATATTTTGCCCTCCCTCCTCTTTTCTTATTTGGATGCCCTTTTTGGTTCCTTCTCTTGTCTTATTGCTGTAGCTAAGACTTCCATACTACATCGAACAATAGTGGTAAAAGTGAACACACCCTAGCTGAGAGTAGTGATGCACACCTGTAATTCCCATGACTTGGAAGTGTAAAGGCCAGACTGCGCAACTTAGTGAGACCCTGTCTCAAAATTTAAAAACTAAAATAAAAGGGCTGGGGATATAACTCAGGGTAGAGTGCTCCCTAGGCTCAAAACCGAGTTTAACCAAAAAAAAAAAAAAATCCTTGTCTTGTTCCTGATCTTAGAGGAGACAATTACGGTTTTTCTTCATTCAGTGTAATGTAGGATATGATCTAGGATATGGATATGTCATATGTAGCTTTTTGAAATACATTTCTCCTATACCTAATTGTTTTAGAGGTGTTACCATGAAGGGATGTTGAATTTTTTAAAAAAATATTTTTAGTTGTAGATTGACACAGTACCTTTTGTTTTTTTTTATTTTAATATTTATTTATTTTTTTTAGTTCTTGGCGGACACAACATCTTTGTTTGTATGTGGTGCTGAGGATCGAACCCGGGCCGCACGCATGCCAGGCGAGCGTGCTACTGCTTGAGCCACATCCCCAGCCCGACACAGTACCTTTATTTAATTTAAATAAGTGGTACTGAGGATTGAACCCAGTGCCTCATATATGCTAGGCAAGCACTCTACCACTAAGCCACAACCCCAGCCCCCCAAGGATGTTGAATTTATCAAACACTTTTAAGGAGACTGACATGATGTGCACTTGAGGAAAATAACTCTGGTACATTGTATAGAGAGTACTTTCAACTGTTACACATTAAAAAATATTCAAGGAAAATCGTACTTTCTTTTAATTCCTTTTCACATTCCATAAACAATAAAATATTCATTCTCTGGGAGAAAAAAAAATCATCTGAAATGCTTTTCAAAATGCAATGTTCTAGTCCAAGATATCTCCAAAGATCCTGAGTCAGAATCACTAGAGTTGGGATCTAGGCACATATAAATGAAAAAAAAAAATTATATGGGAAATTCTAGACTAAAGATTAGAGGCAAGGAGGAAATGCTAAGTTCAGAGATTGCCAAATTCACATAAATAGAACAATAAAATAAGGTACTGGGGGTATAGCTCAGTTGGTAGAGTGTTTGTCTCGAAAGCCCAAGGCCCTGGATTCAATCCCTAGCACCAAAAAATAAAAAAATAAAAAAACTATTCTTCTTACAAATAAAATGATAAATGCTTAGGGAGTTTCTGTTAACTCAGTAAATTATGAAAAGGTACTCACCTTAACATTTATTGTCAACAGTTATGACTGAAAACTTAAACATCAGTAAAATGGGGGTAGCAGTTCTACTGCTAGGTGATACGTACCCCAATATTTCTTTTATACTAGAAAACATGATTGATACCAGAGACAGTGGACAGAGCCATCCTGTTTCCTATATCACATCTAATTTTCACTTTTTCTTTTTTTTTCAATCCAGTAGAATAACTGGCATTCCATACTGTCTTAGTTCCATCTTTTTTCATCAGTCAACTTTCAATTAATCAAGATTTAACAGCCAAGATACTTAAAGGTTCAAAAAGCCAAGTTACAAATATATTGGAAACTTAGTTGCTTGAGGAGGAAGGGTGTATGTGTGGTTTTTACTATCAATGTTATTTACTATATATAATTACTAAGAGCTTCTTATTTCCAGCATAGACACTCCAATATTGTGAAAGCAATAATCCTTTGATAACAACCATTCAATTTGTGTGGCAAAAACCCATCTTCATCTCAACAGAAAGTGATCTCTAATAAATAGTAGTACTCAAGCTGACTGACAGAAAAAGTACCTTCATCACTTCTGAAATCTTGCCGTAAGGTATAAGAGAAACTAACAGGCTTCACTGCAAACCTCCTCCATACACCTCAACAGTCCTTTTTTCTAACTTCATTTTTTTTTTTTTTGAGAATTTTTAATATTTATTTATTTTTAGTTATCTGCGGACACAACATCTTTGTTTGTATGTAGTGCTGAGGATCGAACCTGGGCCGCACACATGCCAGGCGAGCGCGCTACCACTTGAGCCACATCCCCAGCCCCTCTAACTTCATTTTTTAAATTTATTTTTTATAATTGAGGTTTGAATCCAGTGCCTCACATGTGCTAGGCAAGCATTCTTCCACTGGGCCACAACCCCAGCCCTCAACAATCCTTTAATTCTTAGAGATTTGGGTTCTTTTCTTGTTCCCCACAGGCGGTGTTCCAAGCCTCTCTACTCTAAAAGTTTCTAACTACTTGCTGCCTGGGGGCAGTTGAACTTAAGGTCGCTTGTGTGAATTTCCAGGGACTCCAAATAAAATACAGACACACACTTTACCTTTAAACAAGCTTCAGGAAGGCTTCTCCGCTCTTGGCCTCAGGCTCCCCAAATGGAAGAGCAAAAGAAGCCAAGAGAGGCTGGGGGAGGTGGGGGGTGGGGAGGGGGAGAGAGAGAGAGAGAGTGTGTTCAAAAGTGGGCTTTTACTGGGGGGACCCTTGTTCTTAGAAAGTTCCATCCAAAAAAGGCCAGAAGGGGCAGGGTTATAAGGGACACATGAGTGTAATTCAACCCAAGGGGCATCACCTTCATCTGAAGACACGCCCTCAACTTCCTGAACCAGGACAATGCCCAGATCACTAGGAAATGTAGTGATGGTCAAAGCTTCTCACTTCAGGATGGAAGGCGCTAGTCATTCAGAGTGGCTCCCCACAACTACTCACTGTTGGAACATAACCCTGCCTTTGCCACTAAGAAAAGAGAAGTGTAGTAAAATCCTTCAACTCTCCTCTACCTGTCAGAATGTATCTTTACATGCCTACTCCTTTTGAAGAATTATCTCTATTTGTTGATTCTCCTGTTTCTGGCATTTCATATCTTCCTCTTTCTTGTTCTACCCCCCTTATTTTGTGAGCACCTCCTCCTATGGTCTTCTGAGAAAGGATGTATAGGAGGTAATTCTTTTTGTTCCTTTGAAAGGCAGAAAATTATTTCAATCTATTGTCCCACTGTATTGATAGTTGGGTTGGGTAAAAAAGTATAAGTAAATAAAAAAAATGTCAAGATTTTAGAAGGCATTGCTCTACTGGTCACAGACTCATATACTTTCTAATATTGCAGCTGGGGAATATATTCCTCAGTAATGATTATTATTATATATACATATATAAAATTTTACATACAATTTTTTTGTCTTGGGAAGTTTTATAGGCTCTGAAATTTCATGATGATGAGCCTTGGCATGGGTACTTTTTCAAACACTGTCCTAATGCACTTGGTGGGCCCTTTTAATCTGGAGGCTTATAACCTTTAGAGACAGATAGGTAGATAGATATGACTTACTTGATTGATCTATCCACCTCACTGTCTTTTTATTCTACTTTATGGGAAATTTTGTAAATTTTACTTCTGGGTTGGGGTTGAGGCCCTGGGTTTGATCCTCAGCACCACATAAAAATAAAGATATTGTGTCCAACTGCAACTAAAAAATAAATATTTTTTAAAAAAATTTTACTTCTAATTTTTCAACTCTCTACTCTATTTTTTATTTCAACTATTATACTTGAAAATTTCTGGCTCCTGTTTCTTTTTTCTATAACATCTTGAGCTTTTTGCTTGACCTTCTTTAGGCTCCTAGTCACTATCAACTCCTTCTCCTATTTCTTTCTTTCTTTTTTTTTGGGGGGGGGGTGGTGGTACTGGAGATTGAACTTGAGGACTCAAGGGCATTCTACCCCTGAACAACACCCCTAACTCCCAAATCCTCCTTTCTTTTTTTCTTTTTTTAATCTTTTATAGCGAGACAGGGTCTAAGTTGTCCAGACTGGCCTCCAATTTGTGATACTCCTGCTTCCGCCTCCCAGGAAGCTGGGATTATAGGTATGTGCCACCACATTTGGCTCACCTCCATCTTTTAAGGAAAAGCTAGTTTATGGTCTGTGGTAGGTTCCTTCTCCTATTTTTATGACCCCTCTTTTTCAGTGTCTCTGTCATTACTACCTCTTTTTCTGCAAAACCTTTAAGTGGAAGATTTTTTTCTTGGTGCTTTTCTACATACAGTCTCTCCCTAGTCATCTTATCTGCTTACATGGTTTTAAATAAATATACTGATATTATCAAACTATTATAATCTACTATTGGTAGCTCCACTTTTCTCTTTTAAGTTCTAGACCTGAACTTCTGATTACTTTCTCTGATTTCTTTCTGATCCTCAGCAGAATAGATTCTTCCCTCTCTTGGCACCCAAGGTTCAGTTTAAACCCTATAACACTTGTTCACAAGAATTGTTTACCATGACCCAATCTGTAGACTGCTTATTGTGAGCCTCTTGAAGACATGGAATAGTCATCTGTTAGCCTGAGCTTCATCCTCAACATCTAGCAAATGACTGTTAACTCCATAATAGGTGTTGAATTATAGTAACTTTAAATGAATTTACAGTATAAATATTTGACAGTGTAATTTCTAACTAAGTATAAAATGTAACCAGAACCCTAAGTCAGTAGTACATAAGTTTCAAAATTCATCTGTGGTTATTTTAATCTTAAAAGAGTATGATTTTTAAACCAAACTTTCCCAATCTTATCCGAAGCACATTCTTCATAGTCTTTTGCATATGTGTAAACTCAGAATTTGAAAAGCTAATTCAGTTTTAAATCATCTCCTCATCCAAACAGGTACCTGAACAGTTTCCACAGAATACAGAACACATTTTTTTGTTGTTTGGGATAAGCATAAAACAAAAAAAAATGACCAAAAAAAAAATCTCTTTAGAATGTATCACCCATATGTGGGTAACCAACTGGCATGCCAACTCTGTGATAATTTTTTCCAGAAATATTAAGTGATCAAAGAGTAGGGAAAAGAAAGATATCCCTGTGTTCTACCACAGTACTGCTGCTAAGGGCCCTATAAGGTTGAATCAAGAATTCTCGTTTATATGCAGGGATTAGGTGTTTCGGGTTTTTGTTTACTTTAGTTTTGGTTCGATTTTCTTTTCTAAACTAAGCCTTAATGCCATATCTTACATTTTTTTTCTTTTTCCTGTTGAACTGATGCTATGTTAAGATATAAGCACAAACATCTCTTAAGTGTTTTAAATCCATCCAATTGTTTGAGAAGGCATACGTGCTGGGCCACTGCAGCCAAAACATTAGAGCTAGGAATTTTGATGAAGATAATAATTGCTTACAGACCAGCCTGTTTTAACTTGCTCAACAAAGAACAATCTTATACCATATTTTCATCACAGGCTTTTTTACTGTATAATCACTACTATAATGAGCACTTCAAAAAGGGAGATTATCTGAAGGTTAAGTTGTACAGAAGTGGTCAATTAGATTCCATCATCTTCAAAATTTCACTTACTCAAACTTTATATTAATAAAAAATTTTGGCTGACTTAATCTTTGTTCTAACAAACCATTTGTTTAGTGTATGTAGCATCAGTCTAAGAATGAAGATACCTGGTTCTTCTCCAGTGCTGACTGGAATGTTTCTGTATCCTTGGGTAGGTCAAGAATTACCTCATACCTTAGTTAACCTCTAGAACAATACTGAGTTCCATCTCACAACTGAAAGCCATATTCAGGCTCTGTGCCTAGGCTGGGAAAGTCTCCCTCACTCCTTCTCTCATTCAGTTGCTTTCATTATTTGTAGAGCTTCTAATTCAATATTCAACCAATATTTACTAAGGGCTTCCTCCATGACAAGCACTGCAGGGAGGGTGGGGATGAGCTCATTTCCTAAGAGGACACTGGTTTACTAACTTACAGAAAAGACTGTCTCAGTCAATCTGCTGGTTTCATCCTGACTCTGGATTTCCTGTTCTTTGTTCCTCTAGAATATGTAGCTGGAAGTCCTAAAAATTGTTAGATTCACAGGACTGAGTTAAAGCAGTCACTCAGTGATTGGAATTATAGGGCCAGGCAATCTAGAAGTCAACATGATTTTGAGACAGAGATAAAGTCCTGAAACAGACCAAAGTCACCTAGTCATAAGGCCAAGATAACCCTTTTTTTGTGTGGTACTAGTGGTGACCTTGGGTTTGCTGAATCTTTTGACATTTTAACTATAGTCTCGAAGGCAGAACTCTCAAGGCCTCATTCAGCAAGATATTGACCTCTGACCCTTAAAGCAGGGAGCCATTCATGTTGTAAGCCTTCATATCCATGTGTGAAAGACACAATATCTTCCAACTAAGTCTGAAACCTCATGAAGAGTGGGATGGTGGGTGAGAAGTGAGATAGCTATATTGTACAGAGATTCTAAAGGGTCAGATTCTAATGGTAGACCTAAAATGTGAGAGTCTAAATTGTGGACATTTACTCACTCAACTCTACCTACCTATCTCAATGGTATTTGTGTGACAATCTCCTCTACTTTTTGTCTCTAACCTGTTGCTTCCCAGTTCCTTGTCATTCAGAGGTCACTTGGCTCTGATCCAAAGCCTTGTTCTGATCCTGGGTCATTGATATGCTCCTAATCTGAAACCCTTAACTGGCTCCAGAAGCCCTGGCCGATGCCTGATCATAGACTAAGTTCATTCTCTTGCCACCTGTTTCCATGCCGTTCATTTCCGTCTTGTTAGAGCTCTGGTCCTGTTTCCCCTGACACTGCTGCCTACAGTTCTAAGGCTGGCCAGAATCATGGAATCTTTTTTAGATCATTCTGGAAGGACAAAAGAATTAAGAAATTATTTGTTTATTTAACAATATTACACAAAGAATATATAAATTTGCTCACAACTAATTGTAGTATATGCATCAATTTAAATTTTTACATATGTCAAGTTTCCCATCATTTTTTAAAAATAATATCTTTATTTATTTTTATGTGGTGCTGAGGATCGAACCCAGTGCCTCACACATGCGAGGCAAGTGCTCTACCACTGAGCTACAGCCCCAGCCCCTCTCATCTTTAAATTAGTATATTTTCCACTACATTTTCTCAAAGATACATTTATACTTATTAAAATAACATGCGATCTGGGATTAACATAAAGCTATAATACACTTTTGCATTCCTAACTGTATAATGGAATTAAAAGCATCTAGAAACAAATTGGTTCCATAAAAGGAGTGAAAATTTTGAGTGATTTATTTTACAAATATAGTATCAACACCCCTTCACAAAATATTTCAGAAATGTTATATAAAAGAAAATATTATAAGTGAATTAAGTAGAAGATACTCTTCTGAAGAAACCCAATGGTGGGTTCTTCCTCCTGGTGAAACAGGATTTTGGAATTGTGGACAACTATCTCATAATTACCAGGTTATGTATCTTCAGATATAGCTGCAGTGAGTTTCCTGAAAGACCTGAACAGCCTTATGAGAAAGGAATATTCTTCTGAATACATTTTATTGGACTATCTCACTTTAAGACTCTAACTTTTCTACTAGCAAATTACTAAAACAAAGCATTTTCCTTTTAAAGACAAGCATTTTCATTGTTCTAACATAAAGAGTAGTTTGGGAGTGTTACATAAATGTATTTCTACAATTTGAAAGAGTTAAAGGAGATCCCTCATCTCAATTCCTGGGAGATGCTGTTATCCTGGAAAGGGTAAACAGAAGAAAATAGTTTCCTGAAGTTGTGCCAGGGCTGCATGTCAACTGCCTGGCAGGAAATGCTTTTGGAGGACCTAGATAAACAGACTATCATCTTTTTTAGGAAAACATTCTCTTCAGCTTCTTACAAAACAAATGTACTGAATTTAACCAGCATCATAAACACACTAAGCAGAACAGGGATCTGAGAATGTTTAAAGGTTGGTACCTGTAGGATCTGTGACAATTAAATGGTCTGCACCTACTTTAAATTCACATGAACCTAACTACTCAACAAGCTAGTATCAATGTTGCTTACTGAAATTTTGTAGTAAACCTTTCTACTAATTTTCATCATGATTTTAGTGAAACTTTATCTTATGAGAAATTCTCATTTAGCAACAGCTCTTAAATGCTTTAACATTATAGAATGGTAATTCTTTCTTACATTTATATAACAGTAAATTTTTCAAAATATTTTATAGCCATTATCTTAATTTTCCCCTACAATCTCATTGCATAAGGGCCAGGATTGACACTTAGGCATAATAAATAATTTGTTTGTAGTCAAAGATTGTTAGGTCTAGAACCAATTAGTACCAAACATTTTCTAGAAAATTTCCCTTTGTCTCCACTTTGTATCAGAAAATAGATCTGAAAATCACACTACCATCTTTACTAAATTAATCCTCTACCTCATCTCATTTTAAATGTCTTTAACTGTGAAAGGCAGATGGCAATCTAAGTGCCTAGTGAGAAGGCCTCCTACCAACCAAAGAAATCTGTCCCACATAAAGTCTACTCAGCCTTTTTGCATCTCCTTTTTATCTCCACCTGCCAACAGTTTTATTCAGCTTCAATCCCAACCCCCCATCTTTTCTTCTTCCTTTCTCACATAGGAAGCAGCCTCTGCTCCACCCAACTTATGCTCAATCTTGCCCAGTCACAATGGGGAGCAAACTTCCATGACTCGAGGAACAAAGTGCTATGAAAGATAACATACCTGCCTACCTGATTTGCCTCATCCAATGATCAAGGCACCTCAAATAACAACTGGATCCCATCTCAACATCAGGGTCCCTCCCTGGAATCCACAGTTACCAGCCATTACTTTAAATATCCAACCAATGTGCCCTTCCTCCCCAATAGGACATGCTTGCCTTAGTTACTATAGGGGATTGAAAGGAAAAAATAAAGAAACTTTGTGTAAAGATGCTTTTATGCTCTCTTCACAAAATTCAGAAGAAGAGAGAATTCTGGGAAGATGGTGGAACCACCAGAAATCTATTCCCTAGTCAGAAATTGCACAAGCAGAATCTATCTGATGTAATTATTTTGAAACTCTAGGGTCTATTGAGGGCATGCAACTTCCAGGGAAAGGCTTGGACAGTAAATTTCAGTCAATCACAACTCTCAGAACAGTAGGAGATATCCATCCCCCATCCCCATGGCAGGTAGCATGTGTTCCTGAAGCAATGTTCATGCAGCTTGCAGGATCCAGTTTGCGCAAAAAGGACTTAGTCCTCCAAATATCAGCATCTGTGCTATGACTGCTGACTGCACCTTCTGATCACTGAGGTGCAGACATGAGGCAGTGCTATCATTTGGATCTGGAATATCACTCAAAGGCCCATGTGTTAAAGGCTTGGTCCCCATCTTGGCACTATTGGAAGATGGTAGAAACTTTAAGAGAGGTGGAAGGTCTTCCAGTCATGTGGGTGTGTCTTTAAAGAGGACCATAGACCCAATCTCTTTCTCTCTTTCATGATCTGGTCATGGGGTAAAGAGCTTTGCTCCTCCACACATTCCTTAGCATGATGTGCTACCTTGCCAGAGGCCCCAAAGCAACAGGGCCAACCTACCATGGACTGAAATCTTCAAAACTGTGAGCCAAAATAAACTTTTCCTCTTTATAAGCTGCTAATCCCAGGTATTTTGTTACAGTAATAAGAAGGTAACACAGGAGGTCAAGAATAAAGTTGCAACATGAAAGTCTTAAAATAAAACATAGGCAAAATTTTCAAAAAAAAATTGACAATGATTTCTTGGTTATAATACAAAGGCAAATGCAACAGAAGAAAAAATAGATAAACTGGATTTTAAGAAATTAAAATTTCTGGCATCAAAAGACTATCAGCCTTGGGGCTGGGGATGTGGCTCAAGCGGTAGCGCGCTCGCCTGGCATGCGTGCGGCCCGGGTTGGATCCTCAGCACCACATACAAACAAAGATGTTGTGTCCACCGAAAACTAAAAAATAAGTATTAAAAAAATTCTCTCTCTCTCTATCTCTTTAAAAAAAAAAAAAAAGACTATCAGCCAGGTACGTGGCACATGCCTATATTCCCAGCAACTTGGGAGACTGAGGCAGGAGGATCACAACTTCAAAGTCAGAGTCAGGAGAATCACAGCCTCTGGGACAGGAGTCCCCTGTGTTTCTCCTTTGTAAACAAAGCAATACAACTTCTTTTTCCTTTTCTCAAAACCATGTTCTTATTATTGGATTGGCTTTGGGGATAAGGACCAAGGTTTCAGTAAAAAATTTGGTACCCCAGGTAGGACCCAAAAGCAGCTCCCTCTCCAGCTTTCTTGGGCAGCTCTGGCTCTCCAAGGAACCCCATTTCCCTGTGAGGATGCAAGGTGGTTGGCAAACTTGTTGAAAGCCAACTGCAGAAGAGTTAGGAGATGGGTGAATTTGCCTTGGGTCAAATTGGAGAAACTATTCCTGTGAGTAAAGGTAAGGACTGAGGGACCATCCCAACAGCTGCTGAAGTTCCTTTTGCTTTCGGGGAATCCCACCTTCTCTCTCTGAATGTCACAGAGAGAAAAAAACAATTGAACTCATTAAAGTCACGACACCCTTGGCCATCTGATAAGTCCCCTGGTGTGCACGAGGAGACCCTTGATTCCACACATCTGGTTCGTCTTCATGGGAGTATCTGGACCCACTTCGTGGGGACTTCTGTGGCACCACTGGTGTAGGAGTCATGGTTAAGTGGGACTTGAGAACCTAGGGATATTTATTCCCTATTGGTCTGTTCTAGAGTCTCATCTGTTGGCGTTGGGTTTGGGAATTCCTTTTAGTTGTCTGTCTGTTTTTGTTTTATTTGTATCTGTTAATGCTCCTTTTAAGACATGTCTAATACTGCATTGATCATATAGATAGTGTTATTCTGGAATTTGGGACCCCCAAAAGACCACCAGAGACCAAGATCGATGTAAGCAGCAAAAAGTTGTTTATTGTGAGCTAGCTTGGTCCTCCATGCGCACACAGCAACTGGTGACGCTGAGAGGCTCCGAGCCCAGGGTTTGCAGAAGTTTTATACACTCTTTGGGGAAGGCAGGGACTTCACATACATCATAGAATCATAAAGCAACTCTAAAACATGATTAGCACATTCACTGGCGGGAACAAGTTGGATAAGGGTGATTGGTTAGTACAAGAGGGGGATTCGTTTGAACTGATTGGTTTAAGCCATGAGGGGAGTACGTACTGAGCTACATGGTTTCCCAACATGTTACCACCACCATAAACTACTGGGAGGGTCATCTGGCATTCCAGGTATTTTCCCTGTCTCTTGCTAATTGGTGGTTGCTAGAGGGTTGCACATACCTCACCTAGCCTGACTGAGTCAGGGACACCTGGTGCTGCAGATCTCTCCTGTTATTTGTAGATAAACAACTCAGCAGGGTGGGTATGTGCCTAGGAGTGCTCCTTGGGTCTTTCCAAGGACAAGGGTCACACCCCCTTCCTTGGACAGGCTTTGCTCTGAGGTAGAGGCTGGTTTCTCAATAGTGTCTCAGGAAAGATCTCAGCTGGTCAATTTAAGGTTCTTGTCTGTTGGCCATGGTGTTGGGGCTCTTCCCTTGTTATCTCTGTTTCTTTTTTGTACAGTCTTGCATTTGGAAGTTTACTGGCAAGGTAACTAATAAGTGCTCTCCTTTATACATTGTATCTAACATAGAAGGGCCACACTGTCATTTGTCACTTGTCTTATATCTTTTTGCTTTGACTAAATCTGTTTCTGATCAGTAACACTGTTTCCTAAATGTATAAGAGATTTAAGGCTATCCTTTGATTTTTTGCTAGTACTGCTAACCCATGCAGACCTGCGATTATTGTTATGGACATTATGGGTTCTAAACTGTACTTTAAAAGTTAAACTTAGTTAAATGTTGGGGGTTGGAGTTGGGGCTCAGCGATAGAGTGCTCACCTAGTACATGTGAGAGGCCCTAGGTTTGATTCTCAGCACCATATAAAAATAAATAAATAAAATAAAGGTATTGTGTCCAACTGCAACTAAAAAATAAATATTTAAAAAAATATATTCCATTAAAAAAAAAAGTTAAACTTAGTTAAATGTAAAGCTTAGAGGAGAGCACATTATCAATTTGATGTTCTCCAAACTAAAATTATCTGTAGCAATAGTCTCAGGTTTGTATAGAAATAACAAATTTGGGTGGCATTTATTCATGTCATTTGATGTTTTATAGCTGAATACAGTAACGTTGTCAATAAGTTATGCATACATTTTTGTGTTACTCTTCACACTTGAATAGGAATTTAAATGTATTTTTGGAAGGTAGTAAGGACAGCCTGATCTGTCTAAGGGTGACACTGTAAAACATGGAAGCATTTTGCCACAAAAAGAAAGTT
>NW_026000174.1:22309020-22313325 GCF_001458135.2 Marmota marmota marmota
AAAAAAAAAAAAATAAAAAAAAAAAAAAAAAAAAAAAGCCAGCCTCAGCAGCAACATAGAAAGGCCCTAAGCAATTTAGCAGAATAAAAAATGGCTGAGAATGTGGCTTGGTGGTTAAGCACCCCTGGATTCAATCCTTGGTATAAAATAAACAAAGAAAAAAAGAAAAGAAACACTATCATCAGAATAAGAATGTAGACCACAAAATGAAGAAAATATACATATATCATGTATCTGATGAGGAACTGATATTTAAAACATATAGAGAGCTCCTAAAATTCAATAACAGCAACAACAAAGCTCAATTTAAAAGTAGGCAAATAACTCAAGTAGACATTTCACACAAGAAGATATACAAGCCAGGTACAGGGGTGCATGCCTAAAATTCCAGTACTCTGGAAGGCTAAGGTTAGCGCAATCTAAATTCAAGGCCAAACTGGGCAATTTAGTGAGACCTTGTATCAAAATGAAAATGGCTAGCAATGTAGCTCAGTGGTAAAGCACCCAAGTCCAATCTTTAGTGCCACCAAAATAAAAAAAAAAAAAAAAGGGAAAAAATATATACAAATAGCCAATAATCACATGAAAATATGCTCAACATTATTAATCATTAGGAAAATGTAAACCAAAGCCACAACCAGCCAGGCACAGTGGCACAAACCTGTAATCCTAGTGGCTGGGGTGGCTGAGGCAGAAAGATTGTGAGTTCAAAGTCAGCCTCAGCAGTAAGAGAGGTGCTAAGCAACTCAGTGAGACCCTGTCTCTAAATAAAACACAAAATAGGGCTGGGGATGTGGCTCAGTGGTCTAGTGCCCTTGAGTTCAATCCCTGTACCAAAAAAAAAAAAAAAAAAAAAAGCCACAACCAGATAACCACCTCACAATCATTAAACTACTACTATGTAAAAACAAATAATAAAATAGAAAATAAGTATGGGGAAGGATGCAGAGAAATTAGAAGCCTTGTAAACTCTTAGTGGAAATGCAGTGTTACATACATTTGTGGAAAACAGTATGGTGTTTCCTCAAAAAGTTAAAATTAGAATTATTATATGGTCCAGAAATTCTGCTTCTGGTTATATACTGAAAAGAATTTAAAGCAGAGTCTTAAAGAGATATTTGCACACATGACACATCAAGATGTATGTAAGGCAGTCCAAAGCAGTGATTAGAGAAGATATTATGCTCGAATTCAAGACCCCAAAAGACCACCAGAGACCCAGATCGATGTAAGCAACAAAGAGGTGTTTATTTCGAACTAGCTCCGTCCTCCGTGTGCACCTAGCAACTGGTGACGCTGAGAGGCCCTGAGCCCAGGGTTTGCAGTAGTTTTATACACTCTTTGGGGAAGGCAGGGACTTCACATACATCATAGCATCTCTTAGCAAATCATCACACACCGCGGGAAAATCATAAAACAACTCTAAAACATGATTAGCGTATCAAATGGCTGGAAAGAATTATTGGTTAGTTCAAGGGGTTGATGCACTTAAAAATGATTGGTTTAAACCATGAGGGTGTCGCAAGGGGGGTACCTGCCAAGTTGCAGGGCTTCTAGTTTAGATATTGGTCACCACACCTAGGTGGGGGCCTTCTGGAATTTCAGATATTTCAATATCTTGGCCTATCTTAGGTGATCACCATCTGCAGCTTTTCTGGGAACTGTTTCCACAGAGCTTTTCTGTGGTATTTTCCTGACTTTAGGACTTCAGTAGGTCAGGGGTTAAGTTTAGAGCAAAATGAGATCCCAAGTAGAATGAGGTTGCTTAGGTCTTTCAAAGAATGGACAGATGCTCTTTGATTTCCAGTAGAATTGTGTCCTAATAAGCCATCATAAGTTGAAAATATTATAAGTCAAAAATGCATTTAATATAACTAACCTATCAAACATCATATTTAACATAGCCTGCCTTAAACATGCTCAGAACACTTACAGCAGCCTACAATTGGGTAAAATCATCTAATACAAAGCCTAATTTATTGTATAGTGTTGAATTTTTCATGTACACATATCATGTCTACTGAATGGGACCATTTTCATAGCACTGGGGATTATCTGCCCAAATATAGATGTCTATATTAGAAAGGGCAAAAGAGGGCCGGAGGTATAGTGGAGTGGTAGAACACATGCTTAGCATAAGCGAGGCCCTAGGTTCAAAAGATTTTTTTATATACCTTTTATTTCTTTATTTTTATTTTTATGTGTTGCTAAGGATCAAACCCAGGGCCTTGCACATGCTAGGGGAGCATTCTACCACCGAGCCACAATCCCAGCCCTCAAAAGATTTTTTTATTGATACTTTTATTAGACTGACCAAGATAAAAAAAAGAGGAGATACAGATTACCACACTCAGATCTTAAAGAAATGAAAAGGAATATGAGGGAATACTATGATTAACTTTTGTCAACACTGAAAAGAATTTAAAGCAGAGTCTTAATTAGACAACTTAAGAGAAATAGAAAAATTCTTAGACACAAAGTATTAAAACTGACTAAAAAAAATAGAAAACATGAGTGGATGTAAAACAAATAAAGAAATTGAATTAGTAATTAAAAATCTTCCCAAAGGGCTGGGGTTGTAGCTTAGCCATAGAGTGCTTGCCTAGCACATGCAAGGCACTGGGTTTGATCCTCAGCACCACATAAAAAATAAACAAACAAAATGAAGGTATTGTGTCCAACTATGACTAAGAAAAAATCTTAAAAAAAAAAATCTTCCCACAAAGAAGTTGAGTATAGTGGTGCACACCTGTAATCCCAGGTATTCAGGAGGACGAAGAGGATTGCAGGTGGGAGACCAGCCTCAGCAATTTAGCAAGACCCTGTCTCTCAAAGTAAAAATTAAGAAGATTGGGGATATAGCTTGGTGGAAAAGTACCCCAGGGGTCAACCTCCAGGGAAAAAATCTTTTCCACAAAGAAAAGCCCAAACCCAGATGGTTTCAATAGAATATGCAGAAATAATATCTTTTTTTTTTAAACACAAACTCTTGCAGAAAATAGAACATTTCCTAAATCATTCTATGAGGCCAATATTATCTTATGCAAATACAGATAAAGACACAAAGAAGAAAACTAGATATCAAAATACCTCATGAATGTATACATTAAATTCCTCAATAAAATATTAATAAACCAAATCCAGCAACATATAAGAAGGATTATACATCATGTAGTGGGATTTATCCTGAAAAGAAAGATTTGCTTAACATCTAAACATCAATATAATATACTATAATAAAAGATAAAAAAATACATTATCACATCAATAGATACACAAAAAAGTACTTAATAAAATCCAACTATCATTCATAATTTAAAAAAAAAAAAAAACCTAACTCTGAACTAGGAATAGAAGGGAACTTCCTCAATCTACCAAAAGAGATTAAAGAGACTCTACAAAAAAACAAAAAACAAAAAACCTAAAAACAAACAAACCCTAATATCATTCCTTCCCTGTACAATTGGGAAGAAGAAAAGGATGCTCCCCTTTGCCACTTCTTTCTTTCTATCTTTTTTTTTAAAGGTGTCATATTTAATATTTATTTTTTAGTTTTCGGCGGACACAACATCTTTGTTTGTATGTGGTGCTGAGGATCCAACCCAGGCCGCATGCATGCCAGGTGAGTGCGCTACCGCTTGAGCCACATCCCCCAGCTTTATCTTTTTAAAAACTATTTTATTTTTTAGTTGTAGTTGGATACAATGCCTTTATTTTACTTATTTATCTTTTTATGTGGTGCTGAAGATTGAACCCAGGGCCTCATACATGCTAGGCACTGAGTGCCCTACCCCTGAGCCACAACCCCAGCCCTCCTCTTCCTCCTCTTTTTCTTCTTCCTCCTCCTCTTCCTTTTCCTCCTCCTCCTCCTCCTCCTACTCTTCTTCTTCTTCTTCTTAATATCTTTTAGTTGTAGATGGACACAATATCTTTATTTATTTATATTTATATGGTGCTGAGGATTTAACCCAGTGCCTCACACATGCTAGGTGAGTGCTCTACCACTGAGTTACAACCTCAGTCCCATTTCTCTTTCTTTCTTTCTTTTATTTTTCTTTTACTTTTTGCAGCACTGATGATAGAACTTATTACTTTTAAATTTTATATTTTTTAAATTTTGAAAAACGGTCTCACTAAATTGCCCAGGCTAGCCACAAACTTCTGATCCTCCTGCCTCTATCTTCTGCTGGGATTACAGGCATGTGCCACTGCATCCAGCTCCTTGAACACTGTAGTGGTGGTTCTGAGTAGTTGAATCAGGTGAGAAAAAGAAATCCTGATTGAAAGAAGAAAAAAAAAAAAAAG
>NW_026000174.1:22317622-22326162 GCF_001458135.2 Marmota marmota marmota
GAGGGGGTCTCTGCCCTAGGGAGGGGATGCGGAAATGGAGGGGACCAGCGCGCGCAGCCTCGCCCTCTGGCTGGGCGCCCGCTGAGTGCGCGTTGGGGGCGGAAGGGGATCGGTGATCTCCGGGGAGGTCGAGGCCGGGGCTCCCACCCAGAACTGGAGCAGCGTCGCGGCAGCCCGACTGAACCTCTGTGTGTATATATGCCTGCCCAGGGAGACATGGACAACTGTTTCGTCGCGGCGATGCTGACCGGGGTGGACAGACGTTCCCTGCAGCGCTCAGCTAGGCTGGGTCAAGAAGTGCTGGAGCGGGCCAAGAGGCGGGCGGTGGACTGGAATTCACATGAGCGCCCCAAAGGCAGCATGGGGATTCTTTCCCGGGAGGGGTCTTACCAAGAAAGACTACTGGCAGCGGGCCCCCAGCCTTTTCTTCCAGTAGAGGTGAGGACCTGGTGCTGGGCGACCAGCCAGTGATTCTGTAGGCGGTGGCCTGCTGGCATCCATGGGCACACCCCACAGAAAGGCCTGAGGGATTCTGCCCGTGTCGGAAAGATGGAAACTATCAGGACAATGAATGGAAAAATCCTTTGAAAAGTCTCCTTTTGACAGATTCTTGTTGGGTAGTTGTAGAACAATGATAGTGCTTGGCCATGGTTGATTAAACAAACAAAAAATTCTCACATAGACACTATATGATATTAGAGGAAAGATAGCAAACTTATTTTTTTAGGTCCTGAATAAATTGCATTTCTATTTTATTGAGTTGAAATTCTTTCTCAGTAAGATCCTTCTTACTGACTTCCAAAAATGAAAAGACTGTTTCCAAAATGGTTTCATTTTGTATCAGGGAATCCTAGGCCTCACTTGTGACTTGCCATTTATTCAAATAGAGAGAAGAAAGGCACCCAACCCTTAGTGCATCCTTCAGAACAATGGCTGAATTCATGGACTATACTTCAAGTCAGTGTGGGGTAAGTTGATGTGAACCAAAGCCATGCCCCTGATCATCAATGGATGATCACAATGTGGATGTTTCTGGAATTTAGGGAGACTCAGACTCTCCTGAATCTTCTGTTCACCAGGCCTGCACCCAAGTTAGAAGTCATCCAACAAATATTTATTGAATTCCTAACTCTAATTGTTGAGGATACAATAGTGAACAAGCTAGAAAATGTCTCTGCCCTCATTGAGTTTTCAGTCTAGCGTGTATGGGGATATCTGTTGGATTCTAAAACAGGTCAAATTGCAGGGTGTTGCTGTTGTTTTTCAATATTGAACTGAAGATTAAAAAAAAAAAAATAGGACCACTCTGAACTGTAACTGGGCCTCTTTTTTTCAGTTTTCATTGAAATATTATGGGCACAGGCCTATAACTCAAATACTCTGTAATCCCAGCTATTTGGGAGGCTGATGCAGGAGAATTGCAATTTGGATGCTAGCCTGGGCAGCTTAGTGAGACCCTGTCTCAAAAATAAAAAAGGACTGGGGGTATAGCTCAGAAGATACAATCCCCAGTATCACATACACACAACAGCAAAACATGTTGAAACACAAACTGAAACACAGTTGCATTAGATCTTAACCTGTAATGTTTGTTTCAAATCCCTGGTGATCAGACTTTATGTCCCAGTGGGTCCATAAGCAGTTGTTGGTGATAAAAGTGGTTATATAGGACCGATGGAATTTCCTGGTCAGGGGTGTGTGATTTAGTGTCAGGAACTACTTCCCAAGAATCATACCCATGTTCTACCACTGTAATGTCTTTGGCCAGTTAGTCTCTCTCAGTCTTTCCTAAACATATGACAAGAACAATGATACGCTGGAGAAAGTACTTCCGGACCTGAAGCTATTTTAGTTTCCCATCATGAAATTAAGAATTCTAAAATCCTTTCCAGCCTTTACAGTTTATTTCTTTGGTTTCCACTGAGAGGAACAGCAGCAAATTTATCACAAACTTTAGGATGCAGGATTTAGGTGAGGTTTTGGTACCATTCATTGAAATGAGTGAACAAATGTTTTAAAGTCCCTCATCTGGGGCTGGGGTTGTGGCTCAGTGGTAGAGCACTTGCCTAGCATGTGTGAGGCACTGGGTTTGATTCTTAGCACCACATAGAAATAAATGAATAAAATAAGGGTCAATCAACAACTAAAAGTAATTTTTTTTTTTTAAGTTCCTCTTCTGAAACCTATGCACTTAGGCCATTTTTAAAGTACTTTTTAGGGACTGTTGAAGGCAGGCTAGCCAACATTGAGGGAAATCACCTGCAAGGAAGATACTCTCTATCTTCTTGGATTAACACCAAACTGTTGTCTTCTAGCCTTAACATTTTATGAATCTTTTTTGACTCTGAGGATACTTATCTGTAAGGGAAAAGGAAGAGGATTCCTTGTTTTATTGCTTTTTTCATATCATATGTTAAGATAAAAAAATAAACTCTTAATATTTCTACATCTTTTATAAAAATCATTGTGGAGGCTGGGGTTGTGGCTCACCTAGCACGTGCGAGGCGCTGGTTCGATCCTCAGCACCACATAAAAATAAATAAATAAAATAAAGGTATTGTGTCCAACTGCAACTAAAACATATTTTAAAAAAAAATCATTGTGACCAGAATAAGTATTTCAACCAATGTGATGTTACTCAATATATTTTAATGTTCTCATTTGTACTGAAGTGGTTGTAGAAAAATCCATAACTTTTTAGCTCTATTGTGAAGTGATAAATGCTTGCTTCATGATTTGATAAAAAGAATACAATTTGTCTTTGGTTTGAGGTTTAGCAAATTGGTATTTTTCATGTTGGTTTTCAGTTCATGGTTCAGTTCAAATCTGTTTAGAATAGGTCCAACAGAACCCTTCGGTTTTCTACAGATGTAGGATAGTATTATGGATATGCCTCCACAATTTTGAAGCAGCCCCTACAAGGTATTAGATCCATGTTCTGAGTGCTTTCCCTGGCTTATTCTTCTAGTAATGTGCTTTGGACACTGTCCCTACAGTATGTTCAAAACAAGCAGGCTTGTGATGTCTTCATCATTAGTCATAATCAAGGGCAAATCTGAGGTTAACTTTGAGGGAGGGAAGTAAATAGACAAGAAAAATGTAACTGTTTTCAGATCCTTTGGATTATTATTAAACTGGAGACCTCTCCTTCCACTCCCCTGCATGGGAACCCTAAGGAGAAAGGTTGTATAGCTCTTGGGTTTATGTTTCATTTCCTGCTATATTTCTAAACCTCAAGCAAATGTACCCTTCTTTTCCCATGTCCTTGTCTAAGACTTAGTAAATGGGGAACTGTTCATCAGAACTTGTCAGGGGAGGAAAGGAAAGGGCATCTGTATTTGACATTGAGGCAAAGATGTGAAAAATTATTTAACCTGGCAGAGAACATGGTCCTGCCCAACTTTAATTGGCCAGAGTTCTTGCCCTACTGAGGCAGCAGATGGCAGCAAAGTAATGCCAAATGCAGTTTTCTTCTCTGTAGCCACTTTACATGGCCTAAGGCTTCAGAGGCCTCTCAAAAACCCGTGATTTACTTTTGCTCTCTTGCCTTCCTCCTTAACCATACTTTGCCCAAGCATTGGAGGTTTTATTTATTTATTTACTGAAAAATTGACCAGACTATTTAATTACCCAACATCTTTCACATTACTTCTCTAGAAATATTATTCATCTGTGGCAGAGGAAGGAGGGGCAACCCATGTCTATCGTTATCACAGAGGGAAGTCGGAGCTAGACATGTACTCTTACAGAAGGCATGGTCAGGTATGTGTCTTCAAAACTGTCCTGAATATGCTCTCAGTCTCTCAAGATGTGAGACCTGTTTGGGGGAGTTCCTACTAAACTCTTGGATGCCTGTGTGACTCAGCTTTATAGTGCTCAACAGAAAAATATCAACTTGCAGCCTTAGAGAACTTACAGTGTTGAGCATGAAATAGGAATTTGTCTAATCCAAAAGACTGATTTCACTGTAGGCTCTTTAGTTGAACCAGAAATCCTGGGCTAGGGGATTGCTGAATATGCTTAAAAAAAAGAGCTTCTATGTCCTTTTCTGCATCAAGGGATATAAAAGATATTTTTAATAATTACATATCTTATTAAGATAATGATAGTTATCATGTTTTTGGTAATTTTTAAAAAGGAAGTGCAGCCAAGTTCTTTGGCTCACACCTGTAATCTCAGTGACTCAGAGGCTGAGGCAGGAAGATCAGAAGTTTGAGGCCAGCCTCCTGAACTTAGGGAGACCTTGTCTTAAAATAAAAAAACAAAAAGGGCTGGGAATATAGCTGGATTTCCAGCTATTTACTAAGAGCACCCCTGGATTCAATCCCTGTTCTCTCCTACCTCCCCCGACCAAAAAAAAAAAAAAAAGTGTAAGGGAAGGGGGGGTCTCAAAATCCTTTTTTTGTTTTGTTTTGTTTTTAAGACAGGGTCTTTGGGACTGGGGATGTGGCTCAAGCGGTAGCGCGCTCGCCTGGTACGCGTGCAGCCCGGGTTCGATCCTCAGCACCACATACAAACAAAGATGTTGTGTCTGCCGAAAACTAAAAAATAAACATTAAAAAATTAAAAAAAAAAAAAAAAAAAGACAGGGTCTCCCTATGTTGTGCATGCTGGTCTTGAATTCCTGGGTTCAAGTGATACTTTTTCTAAAGATAGTAACAGTTACAGGCCTCTCACTCACTACCAACCTGTTCACATGTCAAATTTTGGGGAAGCCAAATGTTCTACTTGTTAAATGGGAGGTGGTGGTGGTAGTTTTCAAGGGGAGAATAGGCATTTTGTTTTTCTTGAATTCCTCTAGTTGTACCCAAAAAACTTAAGTCTGATCCTAATCCTCATGTCAGACTCCTGACTTCTCTGGCATGTGGGTCACCTTGGGGTATCAGAGCAAAGAGTTTTAGGAAAAGTATAGGCAGTGAGCGCAGGGATATGAAGCAGGGCTGAGCACAGACTGGAGGCATCTTGTTTTTTCCTGGGATATGGAGAGCTGTAGGAGTTTGCATCCTGGATTCCCTTTGGGGGCCTCATCAGAGCACCTTAAGTGCACCTGACCTTTAGTTGTTACCTGTTGGGTAGTCATTTCTCTATATATGTAAAATTTAAGTTGTGACTCTAAGGGAATTGGCTCTGTCAGCCTGTTCCCTTCTAGTACCCATACTCCTAGAAGCACAGAAGAGAATACTTTCTGAGCACTGCCTGAGTGTTATCACTTGTGCACTTTCAGTCCTCCCAAAAATCCAAATAGCCCCATGTTATAGTCTAGGAAACTAAAGCTTATTAAAAGAGGTTTATCTATCTGACTTAGTAAATAGCTGGAAATAGTATTTAAATTCAGGCCTTTCTGACTCCAAAGCCCATATAAGGATAAAAAGTAATCATGGTAAGCATCTGACTAAAAATAACTCAGACTTCACTAAAAAGAGCCTTAATAACTTCGATGATAACTTAGAAATAAGTGTACAGAAGAATTCTCCTAATAAGGCCGGAGAAAATTTCTCTTTATAACACAGAAGTCAAAGTTTGCGCACTGATCAATATTTGTCTCTTCAGAAAAATGACAGAGAAAAGACATCCCTCAGTTCAGGAAGCATCTATGAAACATTAGCACATGCTGCAGAGTCATCCCAGCCAGTGAGTACAGAGCTGCTAGTGTGCTGCGCTTCACAACCATTGCAATTCCATGAACCATTTGACCTGTTAACTATAGGGCTGTTTGTATTGAATCTGTAGTATTTTCAAGTTGTGATGATTTTACACTCAAGGAAGGTGAACAAAATTTTGGTTCAGTGTAAAGTTGTGTTTTATTGGTATCCTTCTTTCAAAATTTCAGACATGCTCTTTGTGCCTGAATTCATAGCTGTGGTTGGAAAGAATGTGAAGTATTCACATCTCCTTTCCTAAGACTCAGCTGGGCTGGCACTGGGTCCTGCTGGAATTTCACCATCTGTTCAAGCAGCAGGAGGGCCTGACCTTGCTTGCTTTTATAAAGTGCAACTGTTGCTAAAACTCTGAAACATATACATTTGGTGAGATATCAGGTTCCAAAACATTTAAAAGCATGTTTCCATTTTCCATTTTCTCTAAAAAATGTATAATGATGAGTATTTCATTTTTTGGGTAAATTACTCATTAGTGGGCTGGGGATGTGGCTCAAGCGGTAGCGCCCTCGCTTGGCATGCGTGCCAGGCCCAGGTTCGATCCTCAGCACCACATACAAACAAAGATGTTGTGTCTGCTGAAAACTAAAAAATAAATATTAAAAAAAAAAATTACTCATTAGTTTATGAGCCTCAAAGAATCTTTTGGAACTTGGAAGGGCTGGAATTCTGAGGAAAGGAACTTCAGCATGTTGCTACAATAAATTTCTTTTTGTTTATATTCAGTTTGCTGGGAGTCATGATTTGGAATATAATAGCATTAGTAGCAACTAAGAATATTCTGTTTCTAGTACAAATATAAATCATTAGGCTTAGATGCCTCCATCATTGCTGATTTTAGGTGATGCTAATCTTCCTGATGTTCTTTAGTGTTGGAGTCACAGATATAGTCTTACCCCAGTGTTAATCTTAATTACAGAGCATCTTTTTATAATTAGGGCATTGTCATATATATTCACATTTGTTAAATAATAGACCTCCAGTTTTGCAGTAACTGGGAATACAAGGATATAACATAAAATAACTTTTGTAAAGTCAGCTTCAAATCTATCTGAAGGCCAAGGCAGGGAGAGTTTCATAAATATTTATTCTTGCTGGTGGATTTGCTGGTGGTCAGTGGTTTCATTTTTCCTGGTGTATCTCCTTCTGAATATTCACCAAACATAAATGAGCATCATAGCTGACACTTTGCTGTTACTGGCTCTTTTTTGGTTTGTGACTTCTATCTTTTTGCCTTCTTTACTGAAACCATTTTCTGCCTGCACACCTGCCATAATCCACTTCCCAACCATGTATGAAGTTTATTTCATAAAATGATTTGCACTCAGATCAGCTCTAAACTCATTAACTCCAGCTTCCAGCGTAGAACCATTCCTCCAGCTACTTGCTGCTTCAGTGACAAAATGACATCCATTCATATTGTTTTTAGCTTTAGGAGAAAAGAAGTGCTTCATCTTCTTGATAACAAATTTAGCAAAACACAATAAAAAAGAATGTTTCCCATTATCCTAGGGACCTTGTCATTACTGTCAATCTCTGCTTACAAGTGCAAAACAATGACCATTAGTCTGTCCCTCTGCCTAATTCTTACCCCAACTAGAGTGTTCTTTTATAATCCTTCATATTTCTATAACACTTTAACATTCACAAAGTGTTTTCTGCTTATTTGTGAGGTGGATATTATCACAACTTTCGAAATAAGGAAACAAGCTTAAGGAAAGGCTGAGGTTTATCTAAATGACATTGCTATTGTATGACCAAACTGAGCCTTGAAAACAGAACTTCTATCTCCTCCATCAGTCCTTTATTCCATCATACCTCTGGCACAAAGGTAGCCTAGTGGAGGTGCTGTGTTGGCATTGAGATATAAATTCTTTATGGTGTCTTCTTTTCCTTTCAGGCTGAGAACATCTCAAAGGACCTCTACATAGAAGTATATCCAGGGACCTATTCTGTCACTGTGGGCTCAACTGCCTTGACCAAGAAGACTCATGTAGTAGCAGTTGATTCAGGACAAAGTGTGGACTTGGTCTTCCCTGTATGATGTTGGCCTTCACTGCTATCACATCACTCTTTTTTAAGTAGCAAGGAGAATAAAGTCACCATATGATTTTCTTAATAACTACACATTAATCCTGCTTTTAGTGCTGACTGTAGAGGCCAGCCTTCTTGGGAACTGGAATCTGTCTCTTTCAGTCCCATTTTAACTTGAGAGTCCCCCATCCTCCTTTGCCTAAAAGTAATAATGTGATGATGCTGTCTGAACAGTTTTTACTACTAGCTTTCCAAGTAAAGTCTAATTATGATAATAAAGGGAAAGATTTGGAAACAGAGAATTCATTTTATTGCTATTAAAAAGAGGTCAATGTTCCCCATGTACAACTGTAGGTTTTATGAAAAGACAGCAGAGATGCTGTGGAGACATTTGCCCAAAGCAGGTCTACTATGGGTCTTCCAAAGTAGCCTCTGTGGAAGTGGCATTCTCAAGCAGTGCCACCAGACAGAGCCACTGGCTCCTGTGCCCCTTATGAGTGGTGCCTTCCTGCTGCTCATCTGCAGGGAAGTCTTAATGGGGTGAAGATGCTGCTGCTTACTTGATTCTCACCTGCAGCCTGTGTTCTACCTTCCATTGAAGAAGGTCTTGTCAGCCACTCTTTATAACTCTTCGTTAGGTATTTACCATCATAATCCTTTGATTTTCTGTTAAAGAGAAAAATAGAAAGAAAAATCCTGAGTCTCATGCTAAAATTCTAAGGATCAAGGGCTGGGGTTGTAGCGCAGTGGTAGAGCACTTGCCTTGCACACATGAGGCACTGGATTCAAACCTCAGCACCACATAAAAATAAAAATAAAGCTATTGTGTACATCTACAACTAAAAAAAA
>NW_026000174.1:22328878-22344893 GCF_001458135.2 Marmota marmota marmota
CTTATATTTGATAAAGGGGCTAAAAGCATGCAATGGAGGAAGGATAGCATCTTCAACAAATGGTGCTAGGAAAACTGGAAATCCATATTCTGTATCTTTAAAGAGAAATAAACTTTGTTAATCACTTCTGGCCATTATTTTTTTGGGGAAAGGTCATTATCTAATACCCAAATTTGGAGTTGGGAGGGAAGAAGTTATCAGAGTTCTTTTAAACAGCCAATAGAGGAAACAAATTAACCAGTTGCCTCTAATTGAAGAAGCTTCTACTCCTTCACTAATCAATAACATTGATTACAAAGGAAAGATAGTAGGCTGATGGTTTTAAAAAATAAGTTTTAAGAAGTTGAATAATGGGCTGGGGTAGTGGCTCAATGGTAGAGTGCTTGCCTAGCACATATGAGGCACTGGGTTCAATTCTCAGCACCACATAAATAAATAAAGGTATCGTGTTCATCGACAATTTATTTTAAAAAAAAAGAGTTAAATGAGACAAAAATCTAATGGAACTTCTGTGGAACAGAAGAACAATCTAAAAAGGGAGGAATACTTAAATTTTTTAATATTGCAGATTGAATCCCGTTTCAGTCTTCAGGGAAGCGAGCACCATGAGGGATGGCAACCCACAATCTGCCTCCCTAGGATTTCTGGGATCAGTGACCTCTTGCTGTCTATGCTGAAAGAAACTAAGAGGTTTCATAAGAGGCTGGCTGAAGACCATCAAGCTTTAGTGTTTGACCGCACTGAGATCAAATGCTGTCAGATCAAATACTGTCAGATCAAGTACTGATATCTAGTACTGATTAAATACCAATCATTTAGGAGAAGCAAAGCAGCACATTTTCTTTAAAGTCTGGAGGGGAGAATAAAGCTGTAATTTGTCATTGTTTCCAGCCGTGGTCTATACATGGTTTGATACACTTCAACTTTTCTACTTAGCTGACAGTCAGTATTGCATCTGTGACAAGGGCTGGGGATGGCCCCCTTCTCAAGGCCCCATCTCAGGCCTGCTGTCCAAAGATTAGGGAACATGCCTGATGATGCTCAGGGTTCAGACCTGGAATTAACTTTCCCTGAGGCATAGCAAAAGAAACAGTACTTAAAAAGATAGTATATTTATCTTCTTTACAGTCAATTATTAGAATTGGGGGGTAATGGATTGAATCTGTTTAAAGTGTATTGATGGGGAGAGAGACTAAATATAGGTTTTAAGTGACTTTGGGCAGTGGAGATAAGAGTGGTGAATGTGTAGAGCCAGGGAAAATTTGGATTTTAATTTGGAACCATTCTAGAGATTGCCATGGAGCAAGCCACAGCCGCAGAATGCAGACATGGTAACTGGGGCCTGACTACCATGTAGCCTCTGGTCGCCCTTTTATTGTTCCCTTCTCTTGTGCTAGGCCTGGTGCTATCTCAATTGTTCCCACCAACTTTTCTGTTGGATAAGTACAGATTTTGTTTCTCCAGGCTGTGCTGAAGCAAGAGACAGTAGAAGCTATGGAAAAGTTTGTACGAAAACAATTTTGGCACCATTTTTTTATGTTATCACTCATTGGGAGGGCAGATCTTAGAGCTGTTTCCAAGTAGCTGTTGCCAAGGCTTACCATTGTGAGAACAGAGTGATCCATTTCATCGAAGTTCAAGGCCTTTCCCCTCCACCTTATATTTTCAATACACAGTTTCCTCTTGGAGAGAGGAGGAAGATCTCAGCTGACCATAAGTGAATTGTTATGCTTCTGTTTCCCTATCAGAGGTGGGGAAAAGATCCCACAGCTTGGAAACCTGAGAAAGCTGCAACCCTCATAAAATACAACTACAGCTGACTGATATACACTCCCACCTATGCCAAAAACCAGGGGTTCAGAGGAGTCACCCAAGAAAGTTTCTTTTTGAAAAAATAATTTCTCAACTTTCTGGAGGTAAAAACTTATAAAGCCCTTACCCCTGGGGCAAGAGTGACATCCTCATGGGCTGAGCAGTCCTTCTAGCTGAGCTATCCTAGAAATAAGGCAATGGCTCCAAATAAGGACTCCCTGTGGGTCCCATTGTGGGCAGTGGCTAGAGACCCCTAAGCCCTTAGCAGTGATGTTCTTTAGTGCTCACAGTATGCCTGCCCCAGATGCCTCTGCAATGAACATTAAATCAGTGTCTCCAGGGCTCCAAGAATCTAGCCTAAGGCTGGGCTTATCCAGGCCCCCTTCTCCACACAGCTCTGCCAATTGACCTAGGCTTCTGTTCTTTCTAGGCCCTATTAGGAATTTAGATAGAATGGGTCTGGAGCAGATTAATAATATGCTGCTTCTCAAATACATCAAGCCATGTCATAGTCCTCAGTTCGAAGTAAAGAAGCTTGGGAATGGCAGCATGACAATTTAGCATGGTTTCCTCTATTAGTTGTAAAGAATTGCATGAGGTAGTGCTTTGTCCTTCCCATTTTGACTTACCATGGTGCTCATCTGGAGAATGTGGCCTGATGACCAATGTTTTTAAGGACCTATTTCTATGCTTCTCATGGCCTCAACTCAAATCTCAACACCTGGAGGCATTTTTAACTGTTCAACTAGAGAAAAATCAAGGCCTCCAGGGGAAAAAAAAAGGAGGGAGCAAACATGGACAATGGCGGTTTCCTCTCAAAAGAGATTGGTAAAGAAAGAAAAAAATATCAAACCTTAGCACAAAGGATAGCCCATCCTTCCTCTCTCAGTTTAAATGGAACCCTATAACTTCTCTCTTCTCATAGTCTCCCCTTCCACTTGGCTGGTCTCCAAAGTATTACTCCCAAGCCCAACAGAGTGGACAGGTGCATCCAATTGCTAAAACACACATGGATGGGGAGCCTCAGACCTATCTTGGAAGACAACGCAGTGCCTTTGGTTTACCTGGTTTCCCAGGACGTGGTTCAGATCCATTCCTCCTCCAATACCTCCACTCAGGCTGGCAGGGGCCACTCTGCCTCCAACACTTCTCAGGAAGGATGGGGTCAGTGTTGACTGCGATGTTCACCATCAGTCTCTGGGGAAGGCCCATCTCCAGCTCATTATCTGACTCTTCACAAGAAGAAGGGGAGGAGGAAGAAACAGCCATGGGAGCATGCACTGCTACTGCCTCCTCTTTAGAACCCTCCAGAGGCAAAAGTTGTGCTGTGGGCTTCAGTCCTGACTCCAGGAATTCCCTGGCTGTGATCTCTGAAGTCCTAGTTAGAGGCCACCAGGTGGGGCCCATCAAGGAACAGCAGCAGAAGCAGCCCTGGCATAGCAGCCGGCAGCAGGCATGGGGTTGGCAGGGAGGGCACAGGAAAGGAGCATCCAGAGGAGGCAGGTTGGTGGTGCATCCAGTGACTGGCCCCAACAGAGAGCAGCAAGGGGCCCAGAGGAGCGGACTGAGGTCCTCCCTGGTGCAAGGCCAGTGCAGCCTCTCCACAGCCTTCTTCCAGGCAGCAGGGGGCACCCACCTGACCCCACCTTGAGGTACTTTAGCTGTCTTGCCATTCCAGAAGTGAACAGTGATTTCTTCCTTTGATGCTAAATAACAGAAAAAAACAACATTTTGTTACAATTACCTCTTCTTTGGGTTAGAATAATAAGAGTTCTCCCATCCACAAAGGCAAAAAGCCTCAGCTGAATTCTCTGCTCTGTTGCCTGGATCCTCACACACCCTTCTCTGAGATCCTGTACAAGTGTTGGCGCCTGAGAAAGCTGTAGCCCTCATAAAATACAACCTCAGCTGACTGATAAACACTCCCACCCATGCCAAAAACCAGGGTTCAGAGGAGTCACCCAAGAAAGTTTCTCTTTGAAAAAATAATTTCTCAACTTTCTGGGGGTAAAAACTTATAAAGCCCTTACCCCTGAGGCAAGAGTGACATCCTCATGGGCCCCTGATCACCACTTCCTTATAGACCTGTGGGCTTCAGTCCTAGACCCTAGAGGACTTGGTGAGGGATGAATGGTGACTCCTGGTGTGAATCCAGGAATAATCCCACCACACTATGGTTCAGCTAATGGTAGTTGGGAGTTATTTTCCCTAAAATATGAAAGTTATGAACATGCATCTGTTGCTACCCCCAAGTTAAGCAGCAAGTGATGGCATAAAGATTCTTTTTTAAAAAATATTTTTTAGTTGTAGTTGGATACCATACCTTTATTTTATTTATTTATTTTATGTGGTGCTGAGAATCGAACCCAGTGCCTCACACATGCTAGGCGAGCACTCTACTGCTGAGCCCCAGCCCCAAGATTCTTTCTTTAATGGCTTTCAGTCTATATGCTCTGGCTTTATCCCCAGCCTGGCTCCTTCTGGGGACTGATGGGTCAGAGAAGCTTCCCTTACCTCTCTGAGGATCTTTTGTCTCCAAGCCTAAGAGAACAGTGCCAGGACCATACCGCTGTCGGTCTGCCTCCCAGGGTGCCAGCACCTTGTCCCCAGGTTGCAGTGAATAGTCTCTGGATGGTGAGAGTTGAATGACATCTTCTTCTAAGACCACACTCTGCTTCTGGGGTGGCAGGTTTGGGCACATTACAAGGGGAACTTCATATTCCACAAGCAGGATCCCCTGCTTTTCTAACTATGGGAAAGACAACAGAGTAAGATTTGGCATTAGAAAGTACAATAGGGAGCACCCAGATTCCCTACAATGACCCAGAACCAGGCCAAGGTTCTTCCTTACCAAGAGTAAGGACCCTTCAAATAAAGGTCAGGACTGGGGCAGTGCTGCTTAGAGATGAAAGAAGTGGAGACAGGGAGGGTAATGGGACTATTGTTCTCTCTACTTCCTGCAATGGGCAACCCTTATTTATTACCACATTCTGTCTTTCTCTTTCTGTTCTCTTATTTTTCTTTCCTCCAACCAAATATTTGGTCTACAATTCCCAGGAGTAACCTGGGTTCTCTGGACTTTTCTCTCCTTCCAATACTGCCAAATGTGTTCCAGAGTCTAAAACCAACTGGGGATAGTTCATCATTGATTTATGAGGCCCACATGGGCTAGGTGTGATTGTGGCCAGAGGGCAGTCCCCAAGCTACCAGCAGCAAGAGGGAAGGTTTAAGTAAATAAATAGTATACAACAGAAAAAGTACTTCAGCTAATTCAAAATAGAAGTTGGTTTGAGTACTCAATATGATTTTGAAGAGAAAATCAAGTTATAAATAATTTAAACCAATCACAAAACAGGACCTGTATAGTAGCAAAATTCTGCTAACATTTGAATTGATCTACTAGTTGCTTGAAAATAGTAAAATGACTTCTGATTGGAAATCCTATAATTCATATTTTTTGAGAATTCACATTATCCTCCTTCCATCAATTTACAAAGTCTGACTTTGAAAAGTCCCAAAGAGGTAAGAAGCCCCTGAAGTAAAGTCCAGATCAGGTTCCTAGTGTGCCAGGAATGAGCCTCTGTGTGCAGGAACAGGAACCCACGTGTGCCTAAAGGCATGTTTTTCTCCTTTTCTCTAGGCAAGTGGCAACAATTCAATACACTGATTTTCCTGAGCAAAGTACTTTAAATGTACATTTTCTTTACTGTTATGTGTTGAATTGTGTTTCCCTTTCTCCAAAATTCACCATCTCATAATATGACTTTTTTTTGGGAAGGGATATGATTATTACAGGTTAAAATTAGTTAAGATGAGGTCATAATAATCATGGAAGGTCCCCAACCAATGTGACTGATGTTCTTATAAAAGAGGGAAATTTGGACAGAAACATGCTCAGGGAAAATGCCATATGAAGTTGAAGGCTGAGATCAGTGTGATGCAAGCCAAGGAATACCAAAGACTACTAGCAAACACTGAAGCTAGGAGAGGGGCAGGAAACAGATTATTCCTTAGAGCCCTTAGAAAGAACCAAATGCTGCCAATACCTGGACTTCAAGAAATGTGAGACAACTGACTTCTATTATTTAAGCTGCTCAGTTTGTGTGCACACAGCTCTAGCAAACTAATATGCTCACTGATACTCTATGTTCACTTCTACAGTCTGGCTATGGGAGACCTGTGCTTATCTAAGAAACTGAACTGCTGGACACACTTAGTAGCTAAGACTAATCAGATAGAATAGGATCACCTAGAGGAGTGTACTAGGGGGATGCTGGGAGTCAGGGACTTGCCTCTGGAGCTGCCTTTATTTGAGCCAGGTAATAAAAGCCATCTGGTTCCCTTCTAGCCAGGACCCAAGTGTCAGTGGCACCTCCAACTCTTCCCAGCCATCCAGGCCCCTGCCATGCTGGGTCAGCAATGTGGAGATACTGGTGATAAGAAGAATACCTGGAAAAAAGCAAATTTAGGGGGATGAACAACAACCTCCAAAACATTAAGGACCACTTTTCACAGATCTGAGGAGTGCCAAGGCGTGTGAATTCACATTAGCGTATGTGGAATAGTAATCCATGAGGAATGTGGCTATCTATGACTTCTAGTAAGATAAGGTAAGCTTTTTGGGAAGGACAAATGGTAAGGACAGTGAAGGGAACCATAATTTTTAAATTGGAAATAGTTCCAAGATAACCAAAACATAATTATCCTTGATATATTCAAATTAATTAATGTTTGTTCTGAAACTAAAAATATAGACCAGAAAAGGGTACCACGAGGTAAACCCTAAAGCTATATATGAGATTTCAGAATGAGGAAAGGAAGTGTAGACTGCAATGCCAAAGGAGCAAAGTTGTAAAGCACTTGGCATTAGGGGCTCAGAAGGATGAATTAGTGCAGGAGCAGAGGCAGCACAGAGGAGCTGCCTAAGGTGCTGTGGTGCAGAAAAGGAGAGGCCAGTGCAGAAAAGGAGCGGGTGGGCAGGGCCAGCTGGTATGGGGGAGCTGTTGCCTGAGGGTTAAGGTTTTTAAAGAAACTGTTTTGTAGACAACAATGAACACAAAGATGCTTAATTTGGACTTAAACAGGATGGTAGAAATAGGTGAATCGAAAAAAGGAGCACTAAAAGTCTGTTGCTAACCCAGGCAGACTAATAATGTTCAGTAGCATGGACTGATCCCTGGAATTTACACAATTTGTAACAGCTATAGGCTGAGGTTGTTTGGCCCCTTTGTAGTCACACTTTAAACAAATGACTGAGGATATTATTCAGAAAAATCCTGAACAGTTGAGGATTTTCAATTGTCTTATAAGCCCCTCAGCTGTGTGCTCAGTTAATCTCTGCACTTCAGTTACTGCTCAGCAGATAAACACGGAAAGTGCCTTGCATATAAGTAGCTCAATGTATGTTAGTGTTTTCCTCCTTCCTCCAACCCAGAGGTGGGACTTCTGGGAGTAAACCTGTTTTTTCCTTCACAAAACTTAACCCTGATGACAATTGAAATTCATATAGGATGAATACTGAGGGGTTCTGGGGAGAACCTAGATATACCACTTTAGTTGTTGGTTTTAGAAATTCTAAGTCTCATTGCCACAGCAAGTCTTATAGTTGATGGTAAAATGAGTTAGAAACTTTGGAACTGGTCATCGCTGAAAGCCTTCTCTCACAGATGCCAATTGTGAAAGCCACAATTAGAGTGAGAAGCCACTAAGGTAAAGCCCAGGGAAGGACAAAAGCCAGGCAACCTGGGTCACTGGTAGTACCACTTAGGCCAGGGTAATATAGACTTATACCCCACACAACAGGCCAAACAGTAAAGAGCCCTGTCAGCCTACACAGAAAGCAAGTTCTCTCCTCATGAGACTCCATCTAGAACTAAGAACAAAGGGAAAAGAAAACAGCCACCACTCCCTCCAGAGTTGCTGATGCTGGTACCTTGTGAGAGCATGGTGCCTGGGGATGTAGGGTGCTCGGAGGGCAAAGGGGCAGGTGAAGGAGAGATCCCAGAATGGAGCAGCACAGTTACAGCCAGGGGTCTTCAGTGTTGTGGCCACACTGCAGTATTTGGGCAAAGGCATTCCGAGCTGGGTAGAGGATTGCATGGCCTTCCGAGAGACCACCTGGAACAAGCACCAGCGTTACTAGAGCTACAGCCCACAGCCCAGCAAAGGGCACCTGGTGGGAGGGGGACTCACCTCCAGATTAGCTGTCTCAGGGACAGCTGCATCCTTGTCCCTCCCTCACCCACAAGACCCCCAGTTCTTCTTTGGATCATCTGTCTCAGAAACCTCAGCTCAGGAGATAGGAGGGGTTGTAAGAGCAGGAATTGTGGTTTTAGAGAAACCAGCTTTAAATCCTTAGGCTGGGTGCTCACTTAACCTCGGCAGACATGGAAAGATGCTGACTATAAGCTCAGTATGTTTTTTCTTTCTTTTTTCTCCCCAGTGGCAGGGATAAGCCCACTCTTCTCTTCACAAACTCTAACCCTGATGACAAACTACCCCAACCCCAGCCAAAAACTCCCTTCCTAACCTGGCTACCTGTTGGAGCTGAGTTCTCAGGGTCAGAGCCACAGTTGCCACTCAGGACTCAAGATCAAACTTAGCTGCTTCAGCCCACTAGAGCCCTGTTAGAATCAGTCCTGCCCTTTATAGTTTTAACTCCAAAGGGACTTACTCACAGCTTGAAACCCAGCCTCTGCCTCAGTCTCAGATACCTTCTGACAGTTGGGGCCCAGTGCTTCAGCCCAACTGACTCTTGGTTGCCCAGCAGGTTGCCATGGATGCAGTCTGCAAGGAATGCTGTAGGCCAGTGAGAGCACTGAGCATGTGCAGAGGGATGAAGGAAGGCCATGGGAGACAGGGAAGAGGAAAGAAGGCCTATTCTCAATCTTTGTCTTTGAGGATAGGGAAAAGAGAGGAGGAGTGAAAGACAGTGTGACCCCAATTTCCAAAAGCTCGGGCTTCACTACTGCCAGAAGAGTCAGTCACTCACAGTGGGAAGCCCCCACGGATCCAGGGGAGTCATGTGAGGAGGGAGCTGACCCCTAATGAGACTCAGTGCTTTTGATCTAACTCTACCCTAAACAGAAAGGAGGCTGGGGTGGGGGAAGCCACTGGCTGGCCTAAGGACTCCAAGAATTTTTCAAGGTTTAAAACAAAATAACCAAAGGTGTGGTTATGCTTGAAACAGACAGGACTTTACTGAAGAGCAGAGGTGTGGTAACCATTAGGAATACAGGGAGTGGACACTGGTGACCAAAGGAACAGAAGTCTAGATTCTGTTCTTGTTTGAATATCCATAGGAAGACGCTTATTTTGAGGAATCTCACAGTTACTGTGCACTGATGGTGTCTGGCCCTGTGTTGAGTAGCTAGAAAATATGTAGGGAATTTGTGGATATCTCCCCTACATCCATTCCCTCCTTCCATGGGTTCTTGTTTCCGTCTGCAGATCCCTATACACAGAGAAGTAGACTGTACTCCCAGCTCCAGGTGTGTCAGCACATTCATGTTCCTGGTCACAGGGGTTCATTAGGCATGGTATGTTCCTCTCCAATCAGAAGGGATCTCAAGACTTTTTTCTGGGAATCCTGGGTTATAGACTTTTTCTTTCTTCCTGTGTACAAATAAGAAGGCACATGATAGCCTTTTGGGGACACCAAAGCTATTTCCAGGGAAAGTCAGAATAGACCTATAAAAAATAGGTCCTTGGTGACAATGTTGAGTCCTTCAGTTATATGAGCCTATAAAGTCCCTTTCTTGGTTATGCCAATCTAGACTGGGGTTTTTTCTTGCTTGCAACCCAAATTATCTTAAGCGATGATTGCACACAACACATAATTTTGTAGTTACAAGAATAACTGTAGCCCAGGCCCATATACTTTAAAGGCTGAATTACTTGGCACATAAAGTCTAAAAAAGACTGATGAAGGCTGCCATTGAGGGGAGTCCTGAATAAGACAATGGAATTTCAATGGTGGAGGGGGAAAGGAGAATAATCTAGATTAGGTAGGAGGCAAGAACAAAGCAAAGAATACGCTTGAAAGACTGTGGTTTGCTTTAACTTTCAAGAAATCTTTAAATTTTTTTAAAGTTGTCAATAGATCTTTATTTATTTATATGTGGTGCTGAGAATTGAACCCAGTGCCTCACACCTGCTAGGCAAGTGCTCTACAACCCCAGCCCTGTGGTTTGCTTCTGACAGGGTATGTGTCCTATCCCATTTGGGATGGGAATAGACTGTAGTGAGCTTTGAAAAGCAAATGGATACATTTAAACAAGAATTTAAAAAGAAGCCATCAAACAGTTGGAGCAACAAAGTAACCTGAAACTCTGTAAGACATCAGAGTGAGGGTAGAACCAGTTGGAAACACAAGCCTAGGAGGCCAGAGAAGCCATAGTTAACAAAGATTCAGATGCAAGGTGACAGGATTGGAATAGGAAAATAGTAACAACATATATTTATTGATACCTACCTGAGTTGAGGCTCTTTATAAGGAAAATACAATGAATATGATTGTTATCTATCTACTGAAAATACAGAGATAAGTGCATAATGATAAAAGGAGAGGAACTACAAGAGAAGTTTATATACAAAATGAAGGTGCAACTAATGGTAGGGAATGGAAATTGAGAAAGAATTCAGACATGACAGTGAAGATGAATGTGACAGTGTGAGGGAAGTCTTGACTATGCTTGGTGACAGATGGGACCTGGGAGTTAAGTTGGAAAGAAGCTGGGTTGGGGATGTGGCTCAGTAGTAGAGCGCTAGCTTGCCTAGCATACGTGAGGTACTGGGTTTGATCCTTAGTACCACATAAAAAGAAATAAAGGTATTGTGTCTATTTACAACTAAAAAATAATAATTAAAAAAAAAAGAGAGAAGGAAGCACTGAAGCTAGCCTTGAGTAGAAATGGAGACATTTTGAAGGCAATCTCTAAGATACAGGCCAGGGACTCTCCTTCCCAAGGGTGAAGGAAAGGCCTGGCAGCTGAAAGTTTTCTGGGCTTGGAGGATGATAATACTATGGACAAAACAAGATAAAAATAATAATGATGTTAGAAAACAATGGTTATGGATATGTACTCAGTGTTAGGCACAGTTAATCCTCATAATAAACACAGGGGTGTTGCTGTTATTATTCACACACTGCAGATGAAGAACCAAGATCCAGAATGAAAGCAGGAGAGAAATTTGAAACTGAGGCAGTTAGTGTCCAGAGACTACCTTCTGAAGCTCTGTACTAAGCTGCCTAAGGAAGTCTAAGTGCAGGAAAAAGATAAATCTGAAATCTTTTCAAAGGACAAAAAGTTTTATAGACTACTTTTGTTTTTACCCTGAGATGTTTTCTCATTGTGACTTCTTGTCAACACCAAATAAATAAGAACCACCAAACATCTGACAAATCAAGGCAGATTCATTGTGACAGCTTAGCACAAAGTAGCTGCAAAATATACCTCTAGCACTGAGTAGTCACTCGTCACTTTTCATGCTTTTGTGAGAGCTTCTGACACCTGAGAAGTGGGCCAAGTGTGTGAGAAGGGCAGGGTGAAAAGTACAGAGGTTCCTGGGAAATCCATTCTGCTCTACTAGAGCTCTTGAAAGAAATGAGCAAAGCATTTTATCAGTCTACATAAGATAATGTATTATTAATACCCAGCATAGGTTAGCATGGGAACTGTATCTGTCCACACGGAAATTACATACAGAAAAAACTATTGAAGGATGCTGTCAGAGATCTTATTTTGTGGAATTATCTGTTTCTATTTTGAAATGCTGATTCAAACAATTCTAAAAATTGGGTCAGCATGGTGACTGGTGGTTGCCATTAGGGAGGAGCCTTTCCTGGCATTATTCTTGGTCTCGGGTTTATCAGGGCACAAAAGTGACTGTAGGTAGTTAATGTACTTGATTGCGGCTCTAAGGGTTTCCACTTTGCTGAGTCGTTTCTCCAGATACTCCTCTGGCAGATGATGTCGCAGTTGGGCATAGCCTTCGTTGACACACTTTACCCGTTGCCTTTCCCGCTCATTCCGTTTCCGGATAAAGGCTGGCCCATAGGAGTATTCACACCTTCTGTAATTTGGATAAGGCATTGGGAATGTGAAGGAGCAGGGTTCACCATAATTTTCCATGATCAGGGAGTCACTGGAAAATGGCAGCAATGGCAGCTCTTCAGAGTAAGGAGATGGCACTGGGGCCTCAGGACACAGGTGGAAAGTGACCATGGGGTCCAGATAGAAGGACCTGGGCAGCGGCAAGTGGGCAGAATCAGAGAAGACAGGAAATTTGTCTGGTGAATTAGAGTAGCTTCTATTGTCCGTCATTTTGTCTTTAACCTAGAAATATAACCATGTTTATTAATTTGGCCAGATTAAAAACAGAGCAAGGTTTGTATTCTTAGAGATCAGTGTTTTGAAGTCTTCTATTTAGATTACTAGTTTCTAAGCTCATTTGGGAAAGCACTAAAAAAAAAAAGAAAGAAAAACTAAAAATGAGATAGATGTAGACCTATTCAGGAAGAGGGAATGTGCTGGTGTGGGACCCCTTGGAGTATAATACTTTATCCTTGTGCTCCATGGGATGCAGTGGGAGGGGACACAAAATCTGAATATAGCTGCACTTTACTCAATTAAGTTCTGTGTTTTAAATGTGTGAGGGAGTTTCTTTAAAAATTTTTATAGTAAATATTTAAGAACAAATTATTCCTTTCTTATTTTTATTTTGTTTTTCCCCTGGCATATCAGGTATTACTTAAGAAGCCTATACCTGTGAGGATGCATGATCATTAACTAGTTTGTAATTTTTCCCAATGTGTATTGAATATTGTGGTTTCAGTGTTTCCTAAACTTCAGTTATTTGCATATACCATAGTGATAAAAAGTACATCTGTGTTTCGCTTGTACTATTACTTATTTTTTAAAAAAACACTTAACATTTTTTTACTCAATCAGATTTATTTATTTATTGCAGTACTGGAGGATTGAATCCAGGGCCTCCAACATGCAAGGAAAGTACTCTACCACTAAGCTAAATCTTTAGCCCCTCAAAAGGATTTATTTTTACTTTTTTTTTTTTTTTGAGAATTTTAATATTTATTTTTAGTTTTCAGCGGACACAACATTTTTGTTTGTATGTGGTGCTGAGGATCGAACCCCGGCCACATGCATGCCAGGCAAGCGTGCTACCGCTTGAGCCACATCCCCAGCCCAAGGATTTATTTTTAAAAGAAACTTTATAACCCTACTGTAAATGTGAAATCAGTATAATTCACAATAAATAGCATTTAACAGTACAAATATTAAATTCAGGCTAGATATTATTCTTGTTGTATGAGGGAGATTAGAAGGCATTCTAGTGATGTGGAAGACATGTTTGCACCAGACTAAGACTGTAACTTGAGGTCACAAGGATTGAAAGAGAATTGGAATGGGAACAACTTTCTCACCAGTGAGTCAATATTATTTAGTGTTGTTTTTTTTGTAGCATCAAAAATCCTCACTTACTAATCACAGTTATAATCCCATCTACTTTCTCCTCAATGCTGGGGAATTAAACTCGGGGCTTTGTGCTGAAGAGGCAAGCTCTCTACCATTAAGCTATACCCCAAATCCCTACCTCATTTTACAACATCTATTGATTTTTTGCATTTAACTATAATATGGTAGCCACTAGAGGTTTTTAAGGGGCATTGTAGTTTAACTAGTTAACTAGGAGGCAGGCAGATGCTGTCTCAAAAAAATTTTTTTAAATACTTTTTAGTTGTAAATGGATCTTTTATTTTATTTATTTACATGTGGTGCTGAGGATCTAACCCAGGGCCTCACACATGCCAGGCAAATGCTCTACCACTGAGCCACAACTCCAGCCCTTTTTTGTTTTTTTAAAGGCGGCGCTGGGAATGTAGCTCATAGGAGAGCACTTGTCTAGAATATGCAAGGTTCTGGATGGGGGAGAAGGATGAGTGAGAAGGGTTATAAGTCATGGTGAAAAAGGCTGGAAAAGGAGTCAATGCCAGGAAACACTCTTTCTACAAAAGGGAGTGAGGGAGGATGAGATAAGTGAGATATATTCAATTAAAAATTGAAACAGAGGAACAGGAAATGAAAGAGTCCAAATTACTGACCAAATGACCTCAAATAACTAACATAAAACAAAAATCTCTGGAAGATTAACAACTAGCCAAGATTCTGTCAAATAGAAAAAGTTGCTGAGAGAAACTAGTTGGGAAATTCCTAAGCTAGGAATCTAGAGGGCAAGATGAATATGTATGGCAGAAGCTATAAAATGATGGCAAATGGATGTGGAGACTGCACAACTATAGTTCTGACAACACTCTTTTATTACTTTTTTAAAGATTTTTTTTTAATGTGGACACAATATCTTTATTTATTTATTTTTATGTGGTGCTGAGGACTGAACCCAGTGCCTCACACCACTGAGCTATAATCCCAGCCCTAACATTCTTATTTTTGTGTACAGCTAACAAACCAGAATTTATTAACTACAACAGGTTCCCCCCAAAAGTAAAGCAGATATCAAAGTTAATTATGCAAAATTACATTTTTGGATATGATTTTACTCTGAAGCATAACTGAAGTAACATCTTAAATCTTGATTCAGATGAAATCTGAGTAATTGATATATACTACAGGTAATTAAAAGTTTCTAGGGCTGGGGATGTGGCTTAAGTGGTAGCGCGCTCACCTGGCATGCATGTGGCCCGGCTTCAGTCCTCAGCACCACATACAAACAAAGATGTTGTGTCCACCAAAAACTAAAAAATAAATATTAAAAAATTCTCTCTCTCTCTTTAAAAAAGTTTCTAGGTTGTTGTGTAATTCTTAGAAAAAAAGTATCTAGGGACATATTGATAAAGAAGCTTTTCTTTTTTAATTGAGCATTTCTAATAAGTCCACCAATCAATGTAGTACCATCTAAATATGATCACCTTTCATTCAAAGAGGACATTTTAGCCATAAACAACAGAGTAAGAGTGTGAAAAAAATGCAGCAGTGAAGAGAATTAAGATAGGAAGCCTAGTAGAGACTCCACTAGGCTAGATGTGTTTGTAGGAATCAAGTACAAGTTTATCTTAAAGGAAGGCAGCATGGATTGTTAGTGCTGGGGCTCCATGATTACAAACACATGACCAACTAACAAATACACCTATCTTGGGAAAATCTTGGGTTTCTATCTTAGAGCCCTTCTGGAAAATAAATGATGAGCTCTTAATAATAAAATCCTAAGAGATTCCAGATGCTCTGCTGAACTTTATAAAAGCTTCTGTTTTCATAGATTGAATTATAGAATATCAGAGCTTGGAGGAAGCTTAGAAACCCTCTTTTCCCATCCCTCAGAGGTTGTAAATGTTGCTAAGTTTGCAAAGGTAGTAGCACAAAATACTTCCCACTCCTCCATGTTATTTAAGCACCAGTAAAATCTAGATCTTTTGTAACATGGACAATAATTTGTATTTTAAGATAATGGAATATAAGATTGACAAAATGTATAATTTAAAAATAGTATCTAGGGACTTTCTTAAAAATCAGGTTCTTATTTTCTCCTATGGGTCACTCTGGAGAAGTGTCTCTTACCTGAGTTTTGTCGCTCAAGATGTTGTATTTTGGGTTGAGTCAGATTTAACCTGATTTATAGGTGGTCATTTAGTAACAATATGCAAAGTAGTTTACAGTTAAACAGAACTGCTTGGTTCTGGTTTAGCTGTTTTTCTACCTAATATGTAGGCATGACAACACTTGACAATACTAAAAAGAAAGGTTTGCTTTCAAAACTGCACACTTGTAACAAATTCTTTTGTTTAAAGAATGCCCCTGCATTCATCTGGGATATATGATTTTATATCAAAATTATTTATGGAAAAGATCTTTAGTCTCATAATGTGCAAATATTGGTCAATATTCTTTTAGAGATTTATGCCAGAACTAGGAGGGTCAATAAGAACTTATATCTTTTGTGTGTGTGTGTGGTGGGTGTATGTGTTATATTGGAGATTGAACATGGGACGCTCTACCATTGAGATACATTTCCAGTTCTCTCTTTTTTTTTTTTTTTGCGATACCGGGGATTGACTCCAGGGGTGCTTAGCCACTGAGCCACATCCCCAGCATTTTGTGTGTGTGTGTGTGTATATATACATATATACATACATATATATATATATATATATATATATATATATATA
>NW_026000174.1:22346770-22396715 GCF_001458135.2 Marmota marmota marmota
ATATATATATATATATATGTATTTTTTAATATTTATTTTTTAGTTGTAGTTGGACACAATACCTTTATTTATTTGTTTTTATGTGTTGCTAAGGATCCATCCCCAGGGCCTTGCATGTGCTAGGTGAGCGTTCTACCACTGAGCCACAACCCTAGCATGTACAGAGTCTCAATGTCTCACTGAGTTGCTAAGGGCCTCACTAAATTGCTGACGCTGTCCTTGAACTTTCAATCCTCCTGCATCAGCCTCCCAAGATACTGGGATTATAGGCATGCACCACAGTGTCTTACTGCCATCTTCAGTTCTTTTTTTTACTTTTTATTTTAAGGTAGAGTCTTGCTAAGTTGCCCTGGCTAGTCTAAAACTTGGGATCCTCCTGCCTCAGCCTTCTGAATTACTGGGATTACAAGCATGCACCACCATGCTCAGCATTACATCTTTTTAAAAATACTAATTTTTTCTTATTTTTAGAGCAGTTTTAGGTTCACAGTAAAACTGGGCAGAAAGCACATAGTTCCCATATACTCCCTGCGCCTACACACGTACTGTCTCCTTTACTATCAATATCCTGCACCCTAGAGGTACCCTTCTTACAACTGATGACCCTATACACCATTATCACCCAAAGTCTATAATTTATATTTATATTCTATGGGTTTGACAAATGTGTACTGGTGTATATCTACCAATACAATATCATACACAATAGTTTCACTGCCTTAAACATCCTTTATGTTCTGTCTATTTATCTTTCCCTTCTCTTTAACCCCTACAACCACTGATCTTCTTACTGTTTCTATGGTTTTGTCTTTTCCAGAATGTCATATAATTGGAATCATTCTGTATATAGGCTTTTCAGATTGGCTTCTTTCATTTAGTAATAGGATTTAAGGTTCTTCTACGTCTTTTCATAGCTGGAAAGCTCAAAAGCTGCTATAAACATTCATGTGCAGGTTTTCAAAAGGATATAAGATTTCAATTCATTTGGCTAATTACCAAAGATCACAATTGCTAGATCATATAATATAGTTTTGTAAACCACCAAACTCTTCAAAATTGCTGTATCATTTTGCATTACCACCAGCAATAAATAAGAGTTCTTGTTGTTCTACATTCTGTATTTGGCATTAGTGCTCTGGATTTTGGCCATTTTAATAGATGTATAGTGGTAGTAAAGGGGACTGAACTCACAGGGGCTCTACTACTAAGCTACATTCCATCCCCTTTCTTTTCTTTCGTTTTTTTTTTCCAGAGGAGGGGAGTACCAGGTATTGAACTCAGGAGAAATCAGCCACTGAGCCACATCCCCAGCCCTATTTTGCATTTTATTTAGAGACAGGGTCTCACTGAGTTGCTTAGTGCCTCACTTAGTTGCTGAGGCTAGCTTTGAACTTGTGATCCTCCTGCCTCCGCCTCCTGAGTAGCTTACAGGATGTGCCATGTCTGGATTCATTGTTGTTTTAATTCATATTTCCTCAATGACATATGATGTAGAGCATCTTTTAGATATATTTGCCATCGGTATTTCTTCCCTGGTGAGATGCCTGTTTAGGATTTTTGCCAAATTAGATTTTTCCTTTTTTGTTGAGTTTTTAAGTGTTTTTGTATATTTTGAATAATCAAAAATATGTTTTTTGCAAATATTTTCCCCTGGTCTGTGGCCTACCTTCTTATTCTCTTGACAATATCTTTTGTAGAAGTTTTACATTTTAATGAAGTTCAGCTTCACAATTATTTCTTTCAAGGATCATGCCATTAGAGTTTTATCTAAGAAGGTATCACCATCTAGATTTTCTCTTAGGTTATTTCTAGAAATTTTATATTTTTGCATTTTACTTGTAGGCCTATGGTGCATTTTGAGTTAATTTTTAGGAAGATTATAAAGTCTGTGTCTAGATTATTATTTATCTTTTTGTATGTAGATGTTGTTTGTTCTGGCATCATTTGTTGAAAAGATTATCTTTTTCTCCATTTTGCTTTTTTGTGAAAGATCTATTCATCTACTTTATGTCAATACCATACAGTCTTGATTACTGTAGCTTTATAGTTAAGTCTTGAAGTTGGGTAGGGTCAGTCTTCAGACTTTGTAGTGTCCTTTAATATTTTAAAAAATATTCATTTTTTAGTTATAGGTGGACACAATATCTTTATTTTATTTTCATGTGGTCCTGAGGATCAAACTCAGTGACTCATACATGCTAGGCAGCACTCTGCTTCTGAGTCACAACCCCAGCCCTCTCCTTTAATATTTTGTGGCTCTTCTGGTCATCTTTCTAAATAAACGTTAAAATCAGTTTGTCCATATCTACAAAGTAACTTTCTGGGATCTTGATTGGGATTGCATTGAATCTACAGGTCAAGGTGGCAAGAACAGACACTTTGACAATACCAAGGCTTACTATCAGTGAGTATGGACTATCCCTCACTTATTCAATTCTTTGACTTCTTTATCAGGGTTTTGTAATTTTTCTCCTAAATCTTATGCATATTTTGTTGGAGTTATGCTTAAAATGCCATTTTTTAGGGTTGCTAATGTAAATTTTCTTGTGTTTTTAATTTCAAATTCGTCTTGTTCATTATTTGCATATAGAAAAGCAATTGACTTTTGCATATTAGCCTTGTATCCTGCAACCTTACTATAATCATTTATTAGTTCCAGGATTTTTTGTTATTGTTGATTCTTTTGGGATTTCAACAGACAATCATGTATGTCATCTATAAACAAAGATGATTTTATTTCTTCCTTTTCAATCTGTATAACTTTTATTTCTTTTTCGTGTCTTCATGCATTAGCTAGGACTCCAGTATAATGTAAAAAAGAAATGGTGAGAAATGACATCCTTGCCTTGTTCCTGTTCTTAGTGGGAAAACTTCTAGTTTCTCATTATTAAATACAATGTTTGTACATTCTCTATCTGGTTTAGGAAGTTCCCCTCTCTTCCTAGTTTGATTGATTGTGGTACTGGAGATTAAACCCAGGGTGTGCTGAGCCACATCCCTATCCCTTTTTATTTTTTAATTTAAAAAAATTAATTAACTTATTTTAATTAGGTATATATAACAGAAGAATGCATTTTGATTCATTGTACACAACTGCAGCACAAATTTTCATTTCTCTGGTTGTACACAATGCAGTGTTGCACCATATGTGCAGTCATACATGTACCTAGGGTAATGATATCCATCTCATTCCACCATCTTTTCTGCTCTCATGCCCCCTTTCCTTTTTATTTTGAGACAGGGTCTCACTAAAGTGCCCAGACTGGCCTCAAACTTCTGACCCTCCTGTTTCAATCTCCCAAGTTGCTAGGTTACAGACATGTGCCACCATGCCTGGAGAGAGTTTTTATTATGAATGGGTGTTGGATTTTGTCCAGTTCTTTTTTGGTGTCCACTGATAGGATCATCTGGTTTTCTTCTTTAAAAGTGATAGATTATATTATTTTAAAATGTTGAACTAGTCTTGTATGCTGTGGGATAAATTTCACTCAGTCATGATTGAACCTATTATTTTTTAATACTAACAATAAAATTAATTTTAGGTTAGATTTTTGGGTGCTAAAAATTTTTTAAAAACCCTAAACAACAACAAAATCAATAGCTCCCAAGAACTTGTTAAGAACTTCTTAGAACAAGCAATCCTTGGGGAATTTTTACATGTCTCAAATTATCAGAATATTTGTATACTTTTCAGAGACTCACCTAAGAATCCATACATTAGCACACACAGCTAATTTAATGCCAGTGTTTTATGATTAGATTGGTATAAAACTGTCTTACAACAGGTTACAAAATGTCCTTGTATCTTCAAGCTAATCATACAGCAAAGAGGGAGAAGAAACTTAGAGAACATAGACACACTGATAGGTGTTTCAAAAATTATTTTTATTGTTACATTCCAAAGAGGACATGGGAAGAAAAAAGCCAGTTATCCAATAACTGTTATACTTTTCAGAGAGGCACCCAGAATTCTAGTCCTAGTTCAAAGCTGCACACATTAGAGCTTAAACCATTGCCTCTCAACTGACCAGAAATACTGACCAGTATGTCATCACTCCAGGGAAGCTTGGGTTTAAAAGATAATTTCTTTATTGCAAGTGTCCAAGTCCTTAGGATTTGTCCTTAAAAATACTAGGAGAATATGAGGAAGACCACACACACCAAGACTATGTTTAGTCATTAAAATAAACTAGCAAATGGCCAGTTTGTTCTAGGATGCATTGCATCAGACATCACAGTACAGGAAGAAAATCTGCATTTTTGTGAAGAGCTGCCAGGCATTTCAGATCCAATTTACCATAAAATGAAGCCACAGGCCAACCAAATACCAAGATTAATACAGTCAGTGCAAAAGTCAAACGGGTAAGTCAGCACTTTGATGAGGCCAACTACACTGGAAAATATTCATGAAATTTGAAAATAGAAGGTAAGGTCTATTTACAAAAGTTTGTTTGTAAAGTAACTTGAGAAAAGTTGGGTCAAGCACTTCCCACATATCCCTCCCCTCTCCCGCCAAAAAAACAAAAACAATAATAAAAACAAAGAACACCAGAAAATTATCTTGAAAATCAAGTTAAAACTATATGGTGAAAAAGAGAGTGCTTATTTTAGGTAAAGGACTTCAAGATAATTTATAGGCAGATATAATTTTATTAGTAAAAGTCAAAGTAGGAAAAGGCTTATTGACTGACTCCAAACTGTGTGCTTTTAAAAATGTCTCCATTAATATGTTAACCAGAAAAAAAATACTAAGCATGTTTTTGCTTCCAATTTTGAGTCTTCCAGCAAGAATCGGTGAAAACAACAGGGTATTAAAACAAAACCCAGGAAAACTCAGTCAATTCTTTTCAGTTGTCTGCCTTGTGTCTTTCTAGTTACCTTGCATTCGATTTCCAATTAGCTGAGGACAACATGTCGGTCAAAGACAGATTTTCGCTGCTCTTGTACTTGAAGCTTCCAACGCTGCTGGGCATATTCCACCTTGTTTAGAACATTGGCTCGACTGCGGGAGCGGGCCAGCACATCATGGGCATTTGCAAAAGGCTGGTGATCCTGCAAGTCCAGATAGAGAACATCAGAGATGACCAAGACCAGCGTAAAGTATACACAAAACAGCAGTTAGCTAGCCACAGAGATGGGAACAGGTGAATTTTTCAATAGAATACCAGTCCTAGTTCAAAGCTGCACACATTAGAGCTGTGTGACTATACACTTCTATGCAGAAGAAGGATGAAATCTATGGAAAAAGGTGGTTTAGGAGACATAAGTGAGAAGGATATTTGTGAAACATTTCCATGGGTCACATTTTCCAAAGACATTTCCCTTAAAAAGCAGAGACCAAGGCAAATAAAATGGTCATTTTTAAAAAGTTTTTTTTTTTTAGTATTTTTTTAGTTGTAGATGGGCACAATACCTTTATTTATTTATCTTTTTATGTGGTGCTGAGGATCAAACCCAGTGCCTCTCCCATGCTAGGAAAGTGCTCTACCATTGAGCCACAACCCCAGACCACAATGGTCATTCTTGTTAAAGAGAAGTCTTCCTTGATTAGTAGGGCAAAGGAAGTCTATTTTCATATCCATATCTCTGTGTTACACAGAATGAAAGGCTTTCCTTGCTTTAATTAATACTATAAAAACATCTGTGACAGAGGAAATATATCTTTAAATTTCCTGACTCCCATTATATTAAAATTATTTATTTGCCTGCTTGGGGCCGCATTTGCCATGGCAGATAAGTTGACAGGATCTTATCTTGATTGGTTTTAATCTCTCCTTATACCCTTTTTAAAAATATTTATTTTTTAGTTTTCAGTGGACACAACATCTTTATTTTATTTTTATGTGGTGCTGAGGTCGAACCCAGCGCCCGCGCATGCCAGGAGAGCGCACTACCGCTTGAGCCACATCCCCAGCTCTCCTTATACTCTTAACACAAACTAAATGGGTAGTTTTCAAAAGTTTTCTCATTTCCCCCTTCTCTACCCTGTAATGAAAAGAAATCAAGTGCTATGATTTCTTTCTATTTCCAAGGAATATGAGGATTGATTTACTTCAGCATCTCTATTCTACAAAGACTTGAATTTTTCATTGCTGAGCACCCAATGGCTTCCATGTTAGTTACTGTCTTACGAAAGAGGTATTAAAGGGTTACCCTGATATCTGTAGAAAACCAACCTTTCCTAGCCAAAGTAAACTAATGCAACTGGATGTTTGTAGTCATTACACAGGAAACCACCATGTTAATCTACCTATGAATGAGATATAAACACAGCTGCCTAAATGACAAAAAGCATTCAATAGTAATTTATTGTTTTTGTTTTGCCTTTCCTTGATCTCTTTTTCCTGAAACTCCTATTAGCAAAGTTTCTAAATATTCCAACACAAGATGCAAGCAAGTCACAATTCAGACCTCTAAAACTAAGTTTTGCCTCAAGGAAAGAAACAACATTGTTCTGCTATGCATGTCTAAAAAGCTATATTAAGCAAGTATTTGAAAAGCTATGAATAACCACATAACTATATGGTGTTATGATACCTGGTCTTGTTTTCATAGCACAACATTTAAACCATGTCTACATGCTCAAAGAGTTTTCTATAAAAAGAATCTTTCCTTGCCTTTTTTTTTTTTTTTGGTACTGGGATTGAACTCAAGGAAACTCAACCACTGAGCCACATCTACAACCCTATTTTGTATTTTATTTAGAGTTAGTCTCACTGAGTTGCTTAGTGCCTCATAGTTGCTGAGGCTGGCTTTGAACCTGTGATCTTCTGGTCTCAGCCTCCCGAGCCACTGGGATTACAGGTGTGGGCCACTGAACCTGGCTTTCCTTGCTTTCTTTATCCAAATATCATTTACTTTTCACTTAATGGTAATGGCTTGTGCAAATCCCATTTATTTTTTATTTTTAATCTTACAAATGAAAATAATAAAGACAATCCTATAAAGTCCAATTTTTTTCAGTTTAAAAAAGAAGGTAAACACAAAGGAAGGCTAAACTTATAGGTTTACTTGATTCCCCATATGGAAATAAACTAATCCAAGGTCATTTAACAAATTATTTTAAAATTTAGCTTGCCTAATTAACTTGATTTGATGTTAGATCTTCTCAATACACATATTTTATTCAGGTAGATTAAAATGACACTATAGGAATATGGTGTTTCAATGAACTTGTATATCAAATATTATTACCATTGGCTTGTTTTAACACAAACAAGGCTGGGAAGAAGGATGTACTTTATCAGAAGAGCACCCTGCAGTTTCACATTCATGTTTTCTACTCTTCATGGTAAGGGGAGAAAAATCTTCTTAAGGAACATATTCAAAAGACTAAACAAACTAGTTAATCCTTTTGTTCTGCTCTCCACCTATCAGAACAAGATTGAACTAGCTGCTCGTGGTCATGGATGCTGAGAGAATGCAAATACAGGAGATTTATCTTTTTCCTATGTTTGTTCTTTTTACACCTGATAAAATTACAATGAATACAAAACATGTTTTAATGTAATGCTTTGATAATAGTGATGATGTGTCATGGATATATGATACAGTAAATTATTAAAAAACTTGAGAAAACCACCATTAGTCCTAACTATAATAAAGAAATTGAGCCCATCAGAATCCAAATAGCAATGAGAGTTATGTATATTCCATTTCCTATAAGAATTGAAGAAGGGAAATCTTAAAATTAGAACTAATATTTCTGAAATAGTTATATATGTATATGTATTATGTGTATATATATATATATATATATATACATACACACATACACACGTGTGTGTGTGCGTGTGTGTGTGTGTGTGTATAAACTTATTCAAAGGGTTAGGAGATTAGTGAATGGAGGGCTTAATCATGCTACTGTCCCACTAGCCTTTGGTGTACATGGCCAACAGAGAAACTAGGATATCTTTCTGGAATATGATGATTAAACATAGCACATTTTAATACATCTATCCATTTTATGTATCTATCTAACATATCGATAACCACAAAGCAACTCAATTAGGCAGGCCCATTATCCCTTTTGGAAAGGGGGTTCAAATTTTCTGTCTTGTCTAGAGACCATGTATATTTCACCTTGATCGTAACAGAGCTTCTTTCCTCATATTTGCATTCACAGCGTAGACAGTATGCTTCTACATCAGGCCCCCGCACAGGCATGGGCTCTACAACATGAAGGCAATCACTGAAAACACAAATAAAATATTGCTAAAGCCTGGCTTGATTTTGTACTTGCACTGATCAAAACTTCCTGAAATCCAGAAATATCATTGAACTTACCCCAGTGAAAGAACATAAGAAACAAATAAAGCAAAGTGAAAACATTTCCTCTCTCAATATTAGCATTTTGGTAAGATTTTATAGTCTAAGAAGTAATAAAGACACATACATAGTAGTGGTCTATTTTCAGTTGCTATTGTTAACAGTTACAAATGCCTGTGTTAGTGGGATATATGTCTGTTCTATGTCTGGGAAAGGTATCATACATTTTTATTACTTTTCTCAGCTATTAAGAGTTTACCACTCTGATTACCTTCAGCAAAAGGAGGCAAAGTTTTTCTGTCCTGCTGGCTACAGAGCAATTTTTTTTTCCTTTTGGTACTCTTCCTTAGACATTTCTGGCTTAAACTATTCAATAACTCAACTACAGCAACCTATCCTACCCCACCCATTCTTCTTGGGGACACTCAATGCTCTAGCTGAGTCCTTTTCTTTGTCCTATCAAAATGCACATTTTTGTGCTCTGTTACCTATGAAATGTGGCATTTGAAAGAAAACACAAAATGATATAAATGATAAAAGCTGTTATCATAACAGGTAATTAATTTTAACAACAGTAATAAAAAATTAAATATTCACTAGTAGAATTTCAAATAAGAGTAAGCTATTCCATAAGTAATACCATAAAAGTTTCCTATTTCAGGTTCATAAACCTCAGCAATACCTAAGAATTACTTGAGAATCTAAGTGCCGAGTAAATATTGAGTATTTCTTTTGAAGGACAAATACTTTATAGTAACAACAGGTGTTGGATACTGTGCAACAGTTGTGCAAGTCTTGCACTGAAGAAGCAGGGAGGCTGGGGCTGGAGATGTGGCTCAAGCGGTAGCGCGCTCGCCTGACATGCGTGCGGCCCGGGTTCGATCCTCAGTACCACATACAAACAAAGATGTTGTGTCCGCCAAATACTAAAAAATAAATATTAAAAAATTCTCTCTCTCTCTCTTTAAAAAAAAAAAAAAAAAGCAGGGAGGTTCATTCAAACCAACCAGTCAGGAGCAGAGCTTAAACCTAGAGGCAGTTCAGCTATTTTTGGGAACTAGGCAACAGTTCCCCCTAGTGTCAAAAGGAAGATATTATAGCTTTGAACCACACCCCAAACACAAACCAGAATAAATTTGGAAGCCTGACTTCATCTATACCCTTCACAGAATGAAATATCTATTCCTGATTTCAGAAATAGGCAACGGGTACTCAGCATATGACCCCCATCAATCTAATGCCTGACCTACATGTTTCATCTGTACCTTTGGGCATCCATTTCTTTTATGTTCTGGATATATTGATATTGGAGGCCTCAGAAAGCAACAATATCCTGATTGATGACAACCTGTTTTACTTTCCAAAGCAAGTTAAAAATTTCAGTGCCAATTGGGAAACTATTCCAGTAAAAGGTTAAGCTGTAAGAAAGAAGCAAGGGAAATTGGGATAAGGGAAGGAAGAAAAATCTCAAACAAGGCTTATTTTCAACTGTTTATTTTCAAAGCTCTATTTTGACTAATAACCAGGAATGAACAATGTATGGCTTTATCTGAGCCTGGAATAACAAAAAGTTAGTGAAGAGATTGGTATAAATCACTGAACAGTGAGTTTATTTGCAACCCGAATTCATATTCTTTTACTGACAACAAAACTGATCTTGTTAATCTTCAGAATCTTTGGAAAATTTATAGAAGTAACTTAATGATTATTTGAAGGTGTTGTGTTTTTTTTTTTTTGCATTATATAAAGTAACTTGCTGATACAAAATCTGTAATAATATTGTCAAATCACTTTGTAATATGAAACCTTTTAAAGTGGAACACAAAAAGTTCTCAGGAACACATCAAACAGACTAAACCTAAAAGCATTCATCATGAGAAGAATAAACAATGACATCAGAGAAGCTAACCATGTTCAAAGGCAGGCTTTTCTTTTTCAAAGTCAGTTGTGACAGAAAGAATTTAATCTTGCTTTCAGACCCTTTGCTGATTATTGAGCGATGAAATCAGATTCTTGTGAAAACAGCTAGCATTTAGAGCTATTTTCCTTGGATACCTAACCCCTATGAACACCAATAAACTATGAACATCACAATTCTATGGGAAGGCATACACCCATCCTACTATAACACATCTGTTTCCCAACTGTTTCATGGAGCATATAGAAAAAGTTATCACTGGGGCTGGGGCTGAGTGGTAGAGTGCTTGCCTCGCATGCATGAGACACTGGATTTGATTCTCAGCACCACAAATAAATAAATAAATAAAATGTATCAACAACTAAAATACTAAACAACTAAAATGTGTGTGTGTGTACAAAGCTATCATTTATAAGGTCTACTGTGATAAACAAAGGCTACTGGTGGCTGGCTAGTCAGGATTCCAATCACTATAGGTCTGCCTGATTGCCTGAAGGCAAAAGGATCACTATCTCTGTATACATACAAACTAATTACTCACACCAAATGGGAAACTAATATATATATAGTTCATTCATCATCATTCCTGAGAGCTCTGACACTTTTAAACATAGCCTCTTCTATGTGGCAATACCAAATATTATCAAAACTGATGTTGTACAAATTATAATTCAGATGAAAGTTTGCTTACCTTTCACTGAAAAGTAAGAGAGAAAAAGGCCCCTCACCAAATGGCGCGGCATAGGCAGGTAACAATGGGTAGTTTAGGTGCCAAAAACTCAGCGCTGGGGCTGGGATTGTGGCTCAGTGGTAGAGCACTTGCCTAGCATGTAGGAGTACTGGGTTCGATTCTCAGCACCACACATAAATAAATAAATAAGATAAAGGTCCATCAACAATTAAAAGGAAAAAAATTAAAGAAAAAAAAAACTACTCAGTGACATCTGCATATAAAACTTTCCTTGTGGAGGGAAATATAGTGTTTTTTAGCTTTATATCATGCCCTTAGCCTTACTCTTTTTCTTTTCTTTTTTTTTTTTGCTTAAAAAAAGATATACTTAAAAAGAAAATGACACATTGGATACACATCCTGAGCCAACAGTAACAACCACAGAAAGAAATGTGGCAGGTAATTCAGTGATCCAGAATACTTACCAATCTTTCTGGGATATGTTCTTATTATAAATATGTCCAGAATTCTCTTTATAGGGAGGACAGATACATTTACATCGAACATCCTCGAAATTCTGTAACCAAAACAAAAACCTAGTATAATTTATGATTTATCATTCATATCTTTTAAAAACTGCAAATATTCACTTTGCTAAACATCCTGTCAAATTTTATTAAACCACTCATTTAAAATTTTAATTTTGAGTGATGTAAGTCTTAAAACCATAAGTCCTTTATGCTAAGCTAATGAATCATTATATATTACATTAAATTATTTTGAAATAATATGTAATACATGATCTGTTACTTATTAATCACATAACAATCAAATTGTGTTAATGTTATCACTGCCTACCTGCCAGTAGAAAAATATATAGTTGACAAATAGTTGTGCCTATAAATAAGAATGCTAATTACAAAAGGATGGGGGAGACATATGCCTGTAACCTCAGGAGGCTGAGGCAGAAGGATTACAAATTCAAGGATAGCCTGGGTAATTCAACAAGATCCTATCTTAAAATAAAAATTTTAAAAAGGGCTGGGAATTTAGCTCAGTGGTAGAACAAGTGTTTAGTATAGTGAGCTCCTGAATTTGATCCCTAGCATCACAAAAAAACAAAGTTGCAATTCTTTCACCTACCATCTTTCACCCTTTGGTAGAAAGGCACTGACATGGATAAAATGGACTGACTGGGCTAGAATCCTATAAGGAAAGAATTTTTAGAGGCACTTAGCTACAACTAAGAAGGAAAGTACATAGGGGAAGTAGCTTAATTCTAGTTGAGATCAGCTTATTCTACTCTTCCCAGGAAACTTTGCTACTAATCTCTGGTTGACAGCGAGGACAACTTCTAACAACAACAACAAAAATTCAAGAGGCAGGGGCTGAGGATATAGCTCGGTTGGTAGAGTGCTTGCCTTGCATGCACAAGGCCCTGGGTTCAATCCCCAGCAGTAAAAAAGAAAAAAAAAATCAAGAGGCATATACAGACAGAAAGTGTAAAGGAGAATTTGAGAAAACAATTACTCGTTTGTCCCCAGAAGACCATGCCCATTGCTCCCACATACAGCCCTATGTCTGGCAGAGCTGTTCACTGATCATAAACTTACTCAGCAACCATTCAGTGTTTACTCTGTGCCAGACCTTGTGGCTCAATGAGTAAATTCAGATAAGCATGAGACACGGCTCCTGCCCTAGGACACACCCTAAGAAGAGATTAACACATACATGACCACAATATACTACATAAAGTGATGATGAACAATATGCAGTTTTAAAAGTCAAGAGACTTGCTGCTGTCTCTGTTTCTGGTGGGAGGTCAGAAAGAATTTCAAAAAGAACTCCTTTTCAAAAACATCTGCCTGCCTGTAATCTATCTTAGTCCCTGTGTTTAAAGATATTATAGATCTCTCTACTGTTGTGTATAACTAAAAAGAATAAAAAGGATATTATAGATTTAAGCTCCTATTTAAAAATGCAATGGCTTTCTGTTTTCCCATCACACTAATGTGAAGTCTTTCTATTTTTGCCTCCAAATGATTTAGCTCATCAAAGAAGAAAAACAAGTATGTATGAGACCAGGACAGGCTGAGACAGGAGGATCCCCAGTTCAAAGCCNTTCGATCCTCAGCACCACATAAAAATAAAATAAAGATGTTGTGTCCACCGAAAATTAAAAATAAATATTAAAAAATTCTCTCTCTCTCTGAAAAAAAAAAAAAAAAAAAGCAGGCTCTATTTATAGTTACAACTCAAATCATCTAGCCAGGGTCTCCTTTCCTAGCTTTTACCAACAGGTCCACAAAGGCATTCCAGAGTAAAAGAACTCTTGACTGGTTGGCAAGCTCACTCAGGCTTGGCTTTTAGAATTGATTGTTAAAACTATAAAGAATTTTATCTCTTTCAGGAACATAGTCCAATAAAATATTTCAACAGAAAAAGTATTTCTTTTTTTATTATTTTTTTAATATTTATTTTTTAGTTGTAGTTAGACACAATACCTTTATTTTTTTTTTTTTATGTGGTGCTGAGGATCGAACCCAGGGCCTTGCATGTGCTAGGCGAGTGCACTACTGCTGAGCTACAACCCCAGCCCATAATTTCTTTTGTTGTTGTTCTTGTTTTGTTTGTTTGTTTTATAGTACTGGAGATTGAATCCAAGGCACTCGACCACTGAGCTACATTCCCAGCCCATTTGTTTGTATATTTAATTAATTAATTAATTAATTTATTTATTTTTAACACCATTGTTGAGGCTGGCCTCAAACTTGTAATCCTCCTGCTTCAGCTTCCAGAGAAGCTGGGATTACACTGCCACCATTCCTATTTCTTTTTTAAAACATTTAAAATTTTTAGTCATAGATGGACACTATTTCTATTTTATTTATTTGTGTGGTGCTGAGGATTGAACCCAGTGCCCCATTTGAGACACACCACTGAGACACAACCCCAGCCCAAAAAAGTAATTTCTAATTATATATAATAATAAAATAGTGGAAAATTAAAGAATAATCCCAAACAGGATAATGCTAAATCAAACAATACAATTCTCTAAACTATACTGAATATCAAGCTATGGACAAAATCAATATCTAGATACTTTTAAATTAAGTAATGTTAAAATGAAAAGGAGACAATGCATCAATTTATATACTGATTATGCCAACTATTTGTACAAATATAAATGTGTTTTAGAGACAGAAGGAGGAGGACTGGGGTGGTGGCTCAGTGGTACAGTGCTTGTCTAGCACATGCAAGGCCCTGGGTTTGATCCTAAGCACCACACAAAAACAAAAAAATAAATAAAGGTATTGTGTCCAACTACAATTAAAAAAAAAAAGACTGAAGGAGGATCTGAATTTTTTTTTAAAAGCAGGAGGAGGGATGGGGTTGTGGTTCAGTGGTAGAGTGCATGTTTGAGGCACTGAGTTTGATCTTAGCACCACATAAATATAAAATAAAGATATTGTGTCCAACTAAAACTAAAAAACAAATATTGAAAAAAAAACAGGAGGAAAACATAAAACCTCAGAAAGTCATCAACTTATATTTCAATAAGAAAAGAATGCTGTGTCTTCATGGTTTCCATTAGCAAATTTTCTTTGCCTTCTAAAATATTTGGTGATACTAATAGGAAAAGTGTTTCAGGCAGGAACTTGGGAAGAAAACTATATCAGATGTTTTTCTCAAGGCAAACAGAATATGGGTCATCATTTTAAAGTAACAAATTATGGCTTTACAGAACGATTTCCTCATAAAGAGATAGACACTAAAATTAGAACTCTCTTTAGTGTCTCAGATTGAGGATGTGTTCCATGTGCAATGCTTTTTTTGCTACTGGGGGTTTAACCCTGGGGCACTTTACCACCGAGCTACATCCCCAGCCCTTTTAATTTTTTTCATTTTGAGACAGGGTCTCCCTAAATTGCTTAGGGTCTTGCTAAGTTGTGAGGCTGGCCTCAAACCTGTGATCCTGCTGTCTCAGCCCCAAGCTGCTGGGATTACAGGAGTGTACAACTGCACCTGGCCTATTCATTTGCTTAATTTCACTTTACATCAGATGATGACAGACACTGGCTATGAGCAGCTAAGGCAGGCTAGAAACTTACCCCAACATCATCATCGCTTTGTATCAACTGTGAGTGTCCAAAGAGGCGTCTCTTCAGTATAGGCTCAATCAGGGTAAGATACACCATGTATAGAAGTAGAAGCCCCAAAATAGAGAGATAAATTATAATGGTAACCTAAACGAAATTGAAAATAAGTTACATTGCTAATCAAGCCAAGAAATCAGAAGTTTGTCATGATAATTGTAAAGCCATAGTGAAGACTGATTTATCTGCCAAGCATATAGGATTTCTATACCAACCAGATTCTAATAAGACACAAACTCAAATCTTTACCAAAGTACTATTTAAGATAAAGGAGAAAAAGCATTTTGTCTTTGGGATCTTTTTATGAATCTTCAAAAACTTCATCTTCACTTAATACTAATCCTTTGTCACCATTGCTAACATAGCAGTTTTTGTTGTTGTTTTTTTTTTTAACCTGAACATAGTCTCCTAGAAGAAGTCTTGCTAAAACAATTTAAAGGAATCGTAACAGAAAATGTAGTTCAGATAAATTTCAACAGGATACTCTTTTAGATCAATTTAAGTCTACAGAAACACTTTTTAGGCCACTGATTTTCTTGGGATATTAATTTGTGTGCTGACCACACAAATGAGACACACACAAGGAAGGCTATAATAAAATAGAATAGACAATAGCAATTGTTGACAAGGATGTGGAGAAACAGAAACATCATACACTGCTGGCAAAATGGTGCAACCACTTTGGAAAACAATCTGGTTGACTGTTAAATTACACATAAGCTTACTACTTTATGGAATTTACCCAAGAGAAAGGGAAACATATATCCACATAAAGACATGTACACAGATAGTCCTAACAGTATAAATCTGGAAATAACCCAAATGTCTATCAATTGAGGAATGAATATTCATAAAATGGAACACTATGGCAGGTGCAATGGCATCCTCCTATAATCCCAATGGCTCGGAAGGCTGAAGCAGGAGGATCCCAAGTTCAAAGCCAGTCTGTGCAACTTAGCAAGCCCCTAAGCAAGGCCCCCCTGTCTCAAAATAAAATATATTTTTAAAATAAAATGGAACACTCTTCAACAATAAAACAGAATAAAGTACTGATACTTGCTACAACTTATAAAAAAACCATGGGCTGGGGTTGTGGCTCAGTGGTAGAGCGCTTGCTTAGCATGTGTGAGGCACTGAGTTTGATTCTCAGCACCACATATAAGCAAATAAATAAACAAAAGTCCATCAAACTAATAAAAATATTTAAAAAAATAAGAATAAATAAAAACCATTAAGCTAGATGAAAAAAGGCAGTCACAGAAGACTATATACTACATAATTCCATTTATATGACATGTTCAGATATATACTGATAGAAAGTAGAATAGTGATCAAGTGATTGTTTCGGGCTGGGGACAGCAATGAGGATTAACTATAAATGAGCATAAAGGGATATTTTTAGGGTAATGGGAATGATTTAAAATTATATTTTAAAAAGTTGTTTTAAGTTTATTAAAATTTATATAATTGACACTTATGATGAGTAAATTTTAAATTTGGGCACATAAATTATATGTGCCCAAAAACTATGTAAAAAGACAAAGTACAGTGAAGATTTCTCTGTAGTACTAAACCCTGCTGGAGCAGGAGCTCTCCTGTGGGGTCTATCATAGCAGAAATCTTATTATGACTGACCATTACAACAAAGCTTTTTTTTTTTTTTTTTAAGGAAAGAATGGTAAGCACCATATTAAAAAACTTGAGAAAACCACCATTAGTCCTAACTATAATAAAGAAATTGAGCCCATCAGAATCCAAATAGCAATGAGAGTTATGTATATTCCATTTCCTATAAGAATTGAAGAAGGGAAATCTTAAAATTAGAACTAATATTTCTGAAATAGTTNCAAAAAAAAAAAAAAAAAAAAGAAAGAAAGAAAGAAAAGTAAAAAGAAAGAAAGAAGGAAAAAAAACTTGGGGAAAGGCCATAATCTCACCTTTCCTGTGGTTTGTCTCATTCCTTTTCCACTAAATTATAAGAAAGAGAGAAGGCAAGAAAGAAGCTAAGAGGTCCTTGAGAGGGAGAGATGAGACTATTAAGCTGGTGAGAGATACTCTGTAGGTCCTGCTACTAAGGGAGGCTACCAGGAAAGATTAGTTTCCATGATAGGAAGGGAATCTGTTTAGGAATGAGTTCAGGGGAGTTAGTTCCTAATAGGAAAAACTTCTATAAGGGAGGAGCTTCCTATCATTTGGTTTGGAGAACACGGAGGCTGAGGCTGGTGGAGGGTAGGGGGTAAGGTATCAGAGCAGGTGGAGAGTTAAAGATTCTTGGAAAGGTTGTAAAGTTTGAGATGGACGCTGTCTGGGCTGGGGAGGGAAATGTCAAAACGTGGAAGAGTAGCTGTCAGGACTGGGTGTGGGGGCGGCGATTGCCAGGCTGTCAGGACTGAGGGCAGGAGTGCTACCGGGCAGTAAAGAGTGGGGGTGAGTGCTGCCAGGGCTGTGAAGCTAGGAGCATGGCTGTCAGGGCTGGGACAGGGCTCGGGTAGAGAGCAAGTAGGCAGACCCAGTTTTCGCAAGGCCAGAAGTAGGGGAGGAGCTCCTGTCAGGAGGGAAGGCTGGGCGGGACTCACCTTGGCGGCGTCTGTCAGCTGTACCAGCAGCAGTACAGAGAGCGCCAGGCAGGACAGGCTGAGCATGGAACCAAGTCGAAGGAGACCTCCCCACAGAGTCGCCATCACCGCCGCCCAGCCAGCCGGCAGCCCGGAGGCCGGAGACCAACTCCCGGCTCGGAATCCGGCTCGGTATCCTCCGTCCGCACTTCCGTCTGGGACTTCACGTCATCAGCCGCGCCGGGTCAGCAGTAAAATGCATCCGCCCCGGAAACTGTTTCCTGTGCGGAAAGGCCCGGAGGCTGTACGAACTCCACGCGGGGTGGGCCAACGCTCTGTCCCCGGACGGAAAGGGTTCGAGCTGGGGTTGCAGTCTGGGCGCTCGGACATCTTCCTGGGAGCAGAAGCAGCGGGGGCTGGTCGAGCTGCCGGTGCGCTGGAAAGTTCTTTTACTCAGGGAGACCCCATTAAGCTCCAGTGTCTGAGGGGGTGCGGGGTCGGAGCCTTCGTTGCCATCCAGGGGAGGCCAGGGTGAGCCGAAGCTCCAGGAATTGCTGGGGCAGAGGCTCATTCTGGCTGGCGCGGCCTGCCGGGTGCCAAGCGCGGAAACCAGGCTGGGTCTGGGCCGAGCATTCTTTTCCCGGAAGCCCACCCCAGTCGGAATGTTAAGGAGTCGTCTCCTGCACTTTGGGTACTAACCTGACTCCCGGGAGCCTCCGGGACACAACTGCCTGCCAGGTTTCTAACAGCCTTTGTTAGCTCCCCTGGTGGGTGTGGCCTCCGCTTCTGGCTGACCGCCTTGGTCCAGCCTGCATTTAGGAAGTGGGTCACAGCGGCTGGGCTGGGCTGGGCAGCAGCATCCTCCGCCCAGGATTCCAAGGAGGTGGGGAATCCGGGCGCTGCGCACTGGTGAGGACTTGTCTATCCTTGGCGTCTGACCGCTAAGTCCGAGATGGGATAGTGCTGACCCAGTTCCTCAGGGCACATCATCCTCAGCAGATATTTTAGAAGCACCCTAGAGGTGGCACAGTGTCTCCCATTAAAATATTTTTCAGGGGACTGGAATTGTGGCTCAGCGGTAGAGCGATCGTTTAGCACGTGCGAGGCCCTGGGTTCAATCCTTAGCACCACATAAAAATAAAACAAAGGTATTGTGTCCAACTACTTCTAAAAAATAAATAATTAAAAATATTTTTCAGTTAATGGAGACTGACGAGGTAGTGGAAGGAATGAAGGATTCATCACAACCTTTATAAATCACTTCCCTTTTCTGGGTCTTTGGTTTTTTGCTCATCCTAAGGGAATTGAACTATGAATTTCAAAATCTGCTCCTGTGATACCCCGTGTTTTTTTTTTTTTCTCTCTAAATAGATTTTAAAAGTGGTCCTTTCATTAGAGAATATCATGCTAAGTGAAATAAGCCAATCCCCCCCCAAAAAACAAAGGCTGAATATTTTCTCTGGTAAGTGGATGATGTTCCATGGGATGGGTAGGGAAGAATGAAGCAACTTTGGATTGTGCAGAGGGGAGTGAGAGGAGGGTTGGGGCTATGGGGATGGAAAGGACGGTAGAAAGAGACAGACATTATTACCCTATATATACATATGATTACACTACTGGTGTGATTCTGCACCATGTATAGCCAGAGGAATGAGAACTTGTGCTCCATTTACATTCTGTCATGTATAACTAATTAGAACAATTTTTTTTAAAAAGTGGTCCTTTCTAGTTTGTGAAAATGTTTCTTTTTTTTTTTTTTACATTTATTATGCCATGAATTCATAGGGAATAGGTTCCAGCAGTTCAGGCTCCTTTCCATTTGTTCTCACAAAATGTGCTTCTCTGGGTGGGGAAGGCTGGCGCTTCAGCTGAACCCAGGTACCTTTCTCTTTGGCTTCCTTCTTTTTCTGATCATTTTCCTTCACACGTTTCAGGAAGCTGTCTCGGCTCTTAGAGTGCTTAATATGCTCAATACGCACATTAATCCTCTTGGCAAGAATCTTGCCCTTAACTTGCTTATTCACAACAATGCCAACAGCATGCTGGGTAACATTGTAGACTCTCCCAGTTTTGCCATGATAACGTTTGTGGGGCATTCCTTTTTGAACAGTACCCATTCCCTTGATGTCTACAATATCACCCTTCTTGTAGATTCACATATATGTGGCCAAAGGAACAACTCCATGTTTTCTAAAAGGCCTGGAGAACATATGTCGGGTTCCTCTCCTCTTTCCCTTTGTGTTCGTCATTTTGGCGAATTACTGAAAGATGGCGGTTCCGGCCGAAAAGAAAACTGTGAAATGTTTCAACAGGTAAAATTTTCTGAATATTTTTCCTCCCATGTGATTCTTATTGCTTCTAGGCCAGACTCCAACACAAGCTTTCTGTTACTGCACCACATGTATTTAGCCATTTTGGGTCCCAAATGGCAAATGACACCAAACCCCAATCACAGCCAGATCAGCTGGGCTAGTTGCTTTCTTACCAGTTTCCTGTGAAGATACTGTCACACTGGTGAACTCTCAAGTCTTTGCAGTGGGTGTTTTGCTGGCCAGAGAAAATCTGGAGACAGCCTGGGTTAGATGTAATGGTGAGGCACTGTGGATCTGATTGCTAAAAGCTGATTCAGCTGCAAATTTGGCATCAGTTTAGGGTTGTCTAGGACTGGTATCTAAATAATGGAGTGCTCACTCTTTGCTGAAACCTCATAAGACTTCTTCCTTAAAAATTGTTTTCAAGGCCTTGATAGGGGTACAGAGGCTTACAGGAAATATACCTTACTGCCTCCATCTGAGGGGCTTCATCTGTTGTGTGTGTCTGTTTGAGATGGGGGTTTCTTGTGTTGCCCAGGCTTCTCTCCACCATGCCCATCTGGCTTCCATCTTTTTAGTGGAGAAACATCAAATACTCTCAATCTGGACAGCTGCCCTGACCAAGACAGCATTTAGAGTTGCACTGAGCATTTGAAATGTGGCAAGTCTGAATTGAGCTATAATAAAAATGTCAAACATACACTGGTTTCAAAGATATAGCATGCAAAAAATGTAAAATATCTAAATTTAAAATATTGACTAAAGTTGCTGGGCACAACTGTAATCCCAGTGGCTCTGGAGGCTGAGGCAGAAGGATTGCAAGTTTGAAGCCAGCCTCAGCAATGGTGAGGCACTAAGCAACTCAGACCCTGTCTCTAAATAAAATACAAAATAGGGCTGGGGATGTGGCTCAATGGTCGAGTGCCCCCGAGTTCAATCTCCAGTACCAAAGGAAAAAAAAGTAAAGTTTAAATGTTTTGGATATAGTGGATTAAATAAAATATACTATTAATTTCACTTTTTTACTTCTTAAATGTGGCTACTAAAAATTTTAAATTTTTTTAGGCAGCACTGTTCTAGAATATATAGTGTGGCTGCCATTAGTGGAGTATGACTATAAGATTGCTGCCTGATTACAGGCTGACTGAAGATTCAGGCTGATGTAAGTAGGAGAGTATCAGGGAGGGAAAGGTAGAGCTGAGGGTCTGAGAGAAGTACATGTTTGGCAAAAAATGAATGTAATTTCAAGTGACTCATCAGAAGTGGAAGGGTTGGTTCTTCTTTCTGCCCTGCTTATAATTCAATAACTCTTTCCTTTAGGTCAGGGGTCTTCTAGGGCAGAAAGCTTTCCTTGACAAATGTACTCTCTTCTGTGTTGATATAAATATCTTTCCTGATTTACCCCATTATGATAAAATTATGCTTTCCTATCTCCCTTTATAACCCTCACCTCGTCCAAAATATTGTGAACTCTTGGAGCAAACAGCAATAAATGTGTGAACCAGGGAAAGGAGAAAAGGGAATGAAATAAGCTCTTCTAGTTAGCTTCAAAGAAAAATACCAGGCACCTACTCGAATCCTTGCTTGATTTATTTCTGACTGTAAGAGGCTGAGGTGTGGCATCTGGATCATGGGCACCGTAGTAGGCAGTGGAGAAGAAAGATTTCTGACCTATGGTCTTCCTAGACCCTGAATCACTTTGGAGTTGTTCTTTCTAAAAGTGAGGCTGGCCTAACCACTCTTCTCCCTGCTCTTTTCTTTGCTTTCCTGTAACCAGATTCCCTACTGTATTCCTCTTGAGTGATGCAGTCCAGGTGTACCCTTCCACCTAGTCTGGGTCCTCTTCTCCGTGAGGCCTGAAAAATCCCCTGGTGGGGGATGGTTAGATACGGAAGAGGAACCTTTTCTAAATTTAAGTGAGGGAGTCAGAAGGTTAGGAAGAAGTGACAATATATGTATCTGGGACAAATGCCAGTTATCTGCAGGTCCCTATCTATTCCCCTTCAGTGATTAATTGGAGCTCTCTGCATGACCCCTTCTTTCTTATTCCTCCACCCCATCGTCTCTGATTTATTCAGCACTTGACCAGGCCACAGCAGTCCAGGAGAACAAATAGAATCTTACACAGCATCAATGATGATGATTTCCTTTGTGCTTCCAGTAGATACAGAAGGTTGTGCACACACGCACAAAAGTCCTTCCAGCTATTTCTTAGCATACCCTGGGAATGTCCTAGATGAGCCTTCTTATGTCAGGATGTTTTCTCCTTCTCAGCCCCCTTTACTGAGGTTTTCTGCCTTTGGTTGTCTGTAAAGCCATTTTAGTATGCAACACTATGTGATCACTTGCTCATGCCCACTATAATAACAATGAATGGGACCATAATATTATCTCTGTTTCTAGAACTCTTGGTGCTACCATTGCCAACAAGTTAGTTGGGCCCTTGAAATAACAAAGCAACACAGTTTGTATGGTCAGTACCAGAGTAGCAAGATATTTTTTTTTAATTCACGTAATCACCATATTAATATTTATTTATTTTCATGTAGTGTTGAGAATCAAACTCAGTGCCTCACACATGCTAGGCAGGCACTCAGGCCACAAGATATTTTTTAGTTTAAGAGGGGAACTAAATCAGTATTGGTTTTCCAGTGTCTTACAATACTTATGAGAACTGTCCCTCATTCTTTATTACTAATATTTTCAAATAAATACTACATTAATCATATTCATTTTTATCAACATATAACATTTAAAAGAATCAAATAGGATCACTGGTCTTACAAGAAAAAACACCAGGTCCTGTCAGCCTTCTACACTCTTAATTTCTACACCCTAGAGATAATATATTTTTAATCTTTTGGTCATCTGTCAGGGATTTATTTTCATATTTCTAAATAGATGCTTATACTGGTTATTTTTATATAACTATTTCATTTTTTTCTTTTTTTAAAGAGAGAATTTTTTAATATTTTTTAGTTTTCGGAGGATACAACATCTTTATTTAATTTTTTTTATGTGGTGCTGAGGATCAAATCTAGCACCCTGCGCATGCCAGGCGAGCACGCTACCGCTTGAACCATATCCCCAGCCCACTAGTTATTAATTTTTCAATTTAGGCCATCATTTTATTTCTTGCTATAGGCAATGAGTTTATACTCTAACCTTTTTTTAAAAAAAATTTTTTTTGTAGTTGTAGATGGACAGAATGCCTTTATTTTGTTTATTTTTATGTGGTGCTGAGAATCGAACCCAGTACCTCATACATGCTAGGCAAGTGCTCTACCACTGAGCTACAGCCCCAGCCCCTTTATAACCTTCTTCTTTTTTCTCTTTTTAAAATATTTACTTTTTAGTTGTAGTTGGACACAATACCTTTATTTATTTATTTTTATGTGGTGCTGAGGATTGAACCCAGGCCTTTACATTCAAGGCTTCATATTGAATCCAGGGCTTCACTCTCTTCACAGTCAAGCACTAGGCGAGTGCTCTATTGCTGAGCCACAATCCCAGCCCCCTCTATAACCTTCTTATAAACACATATTGTTTCTGCATCCTCTACCCCCTCAATGTATCTATATTACCCTACTTAGGCAAATAACCATTATTTTATTACAAAAATGTACACATTATTTATAGTTAATCGATTATTAGCAAAGGTATATGATTATATTTCCTTTCTTTGATGTTAGCCATTGCCTACTACTCCATTCAAACTTTCTTAGGTACCTGACATTCAAGTATCTATAATCAATCTATCCCAAAGTCTCTGAAAACATTCAAACACATCAAATAGTCTGTTCATTTATTTATTTTGAGGTGCTGGACATTGAACTCAAGGCCTTGAGCATGCTAGGCAAGTGCTCAACTTTTGAACTACACATTCAACCCTTATCCATTCATTTCTTAAATTGGAGTCAACCTTCCTGGAGTCTGTAATCCTCCATTCCAGACTGGTTATTCTCTACACCTACTGCACAGCTTTTGTTCTAGGAAACTTTTACTCTGTCTTCCCCATTTCCACCTCTTTTGGGTTTTTTTCTGAAAAAATTTTACCTTCCAACTCTTCTTTTTAATTTTTAAATTTCTATTATATTTTAAATATACTAAAGTACTTTGTCTAATTTCCTTTTAATTTTTAAACATTTTATTACAAATCAACAAATTTTCCGTATTTATGGGGTACAAAATGATGTCACAATCTGTGTATACAATGTAGAATTATTTACCAAGATTACCATATCCAACATCTCAAATGCACAAAAAATACATTTTTTTGTGTGGTGAGAAAATTTGAAATTTACTTGGCAGTTTCAGAATATACAATATTATTAGCTGTAGTTGCCATGTTGTATACTATATCTCAAAAAGCTTATTCCTTCTGTTAACTGATACTGTACCCTTGACCAACATCTCCCTATTTCCTTTAACCTCCAGCCTCTGGTAGCCACCTTTCTATTCTCATTCTATGAATTTGATTGTTTTGTATTCTACATGTAAGTGGGTCATATAGTATTTGTCTTTCTGTGCCTGGCTTATTTCACTTAGCATAATATCTTCCAGGGCAGCACTTTCTTGTCCACTTCTCTGCAACTTTTGGGATGGGTAGGGGGTGTTTAGCAGGGATTGAACTCAGGGGCATTTGGCCACTGAGCCACATCCCCAGCCTTATTTTGTATTTTATTTAGAGGCAGGATCTCACTGAGTTGCTTAGTGCCTCGCCGTTGCTGAGGCTGGCTTTGAACTCACGATCCTCCTGACTCACCCTTTGAAGACACTAGGATTACAGGCATTCTGTGCCATGCCTATCTGTCCCTGTGACTTTAAATAGCATTCTGTTCCACTTGGGGATGTAATATCTTATTTCTCTGAGAATGTTTTTAATATTTTCTTTTGCTTCTTTAATTGTTTATGTGAGTTTTTCAGTCTTTGTTTCTGTCTTTTGAGTTGGGAGCTTTTCTTAAATGTCGAGATCACTGGCTGTCTATTCTTATGTAAGAATAAGGCATTAGAAAGCTGATGCAAAGCTCTGTGTACACAATAAGGGCTTGCAATTAGAAGGAGGTACTGCAGTATTTTTCATTTTCCTCCCTGTATTGGGGATTGAATCAGGGGTGTTCTACCACTGAGCTACATCCCCAGTCCTTTTCATTTTTTGAGAGAATCTCAATAAATTGCCCAGATTGGCCTTAAACTTGCCATCCTCTTGCCTCAGCCTCCTGCATAAGCCATGGCAGTATTTTTCAAAAACACATTGGTAGTTTTTGAAATCAATCTAATCAGTTACAACCAAATGACAGAATAGAATAGAAATTTGAAAAGTTCCACTTAGGGTGATCAAGAGATCCAACTTACTCTTGGAAAGGGAGGTAAGTAACTGGAGAAAAACTACTTAAACCTCTGACTTGGTCTGGTAGCCAGTGTTAACTCAAATATTTGATAAGCAGTTTTGTGCTAAACACTATTTTTGATACTGGGTGAACATGAGTGAACAAAACAGACAAAGGCTCTCTGTGTGGGAGCAGATAATAAGTTATACAGATCTAGTATTATACTATGGTAACAGTAACAAAAGTAAAAGCTAATATATGCATACAGATGCTGGGAAGAGAATAGATGTGGTGAAGTGGTGAGTGTTCTGATTACTTCATGAGTGAAGTAGAAAGCAAAGTCTTCATCTCAAAGTGAGAATGGGGAAGAAGGTATTGGAATTTGAGAAGAAAAAGAAGGTATGAAATAATTTAGACATAGCACAGCAAATCATAACCTATAGCCAAATTTTGTTTTCATACAGTTTGCAAACTAAGGATAATTTTTATACTTTGAAGTGGCTAAGAAAAATCTAAAGATGACATTATATTGTAATATGTAACAATTATATAAAATTCAAATTTTATTCATTTGAATATGCCTATGGTCGCTTTCATGTCATAGTGATAGCACTGAGTAGTTGCAAAGGACTGACCCATAGAGCCAAATATATTTATCTGGACTTTTACAGAAAAAGTTGGCTAGCTCCTGATTTAGGAGAATGGACTAAGGAAATATGATTGTCTACTCTTCACCTCATGACTTACCTGCTGATATTGAACTATTCCTTATGGGTCATTCACAGCTGGATCCTCCATTTGGTCAGGCCTTAGAATAGGTCCCTTTCATAGACCCTTGTGCTCAAATTTGCCATAATGAAACCTCTTTATTATGGTATATTTTCTATTTCCCAGTTATTCCTTATACAACAGAGAAATTAGTATGAGCTTAGATATGGGGGACCGTTTCTTTTTTTTCACTGTGTTCATTTTATTTATTTTTTTTTCCTTTTTTTTATTTTTTATTTTTTTTTTAAATTTTTTATTGTTGGTTGTTCAAAACATTACAAATTTCTTGACATATCATATTCCACACTTTGATTCAAGTGGGTTATGAACTCCCACCTTCACCCCATACACAGATTGCAGAATCACATCAGTTACACATCCATTGATTTACATATTGCCATACTAGTGTCTGTTGTGCTCCGCTGCCTTTCCCATCCTCCACCATCCCCCCTCCCCACCTCTCCCCTCCCCTCCCCTCCTCTCTCTCTACCCCCTCCACTGTATAACCCTGAGGGTCTCCTTCCATTACCATGCAATTTCCCTTCTCTCTCCCTTTCCCTCCCACCTCTCATCCCTGTTAAATGTTAATCTTCTTCTCCTGCTCTTCGATCCCTACTCTGTTCTTAGTTACTCTCCTTATATCAAAGAAGACATTTGGCATTTATTTTTAGGGATTGGCTAGCTTCACTTAGCATAATCTGCTCTTAATGCCATCCATTTCCCTGCAAATTCTATGACTTTGTCAGTTTTTTAATGCAGAGTAATACTCCATTGTGTATAAATGCCACAGTTTTTTTTATCCATTCGTCTATTGAAGGGCATCTAGGTTGGTTCCACAGTCTTGCTATTGTGAATTGTGCTGCTATGAACATCGATGTAGCAGTGTCCCTGTAGCATGCTCTTTTTAGGTCTTTAGGGAATAGACCAAGAAGGGGAATAGCTGGGTCAAATGGTGGCTCCATTCCCAGCTTGGGGGACCGTTTCTATAGGACTTTAACATGGTAATTGGTTCCTCACAAGGTCAACCCTAGCATCAATCAGTTCTCATACCTTTATGTATCTCCAGAGTAAGTAAGATAAGAATCAGTATAGCACTTCTCAGTATAAAATCCACAGCCCCAGGTAAAGATCATCCAGTGTAATAAGGAGTCCAGCATTTCATAACAGAATCCCCAGATCAGATCAAAGTAGAGTTAGATTCCTATTATTCATGCTTATAGTACAGAAGGTTATATGTACCCACTCCCTCTACCCTCCAAGTCTCTCCCCTGTCAAATACAAGTATCTCTACTAAATCAAACTTCCTCTTATTCAAGGCAACTGGCAGGTTTTGAGTATGTCAACACTGGAGCATCTGGTTTCATAGTTAAATCATGTTACTAGTTGACTATTTAACCACTCTATTTATAAAGATTAAAGATATTAACACTTAAGAGTTAAGTTTCCATAATATATAAAATGCATTTATTTGGAATACCATTTGACATTGACTTTGACAATATATTAAGATTCATTCAGTCATTTTCCTTCCCTAACCTCTCCTGTTTGAATTAATATTTTTTTCTAGAAGTATTCTCTCCTTCACTGCTGATTGATCCACCATAAAAGATTACTCTCATATATAAAGTTTTGCATGACCACTTTATATGGATTATCTCATATAACACTATGAGTAAGTACTATTATTATGTATATTTTATGGACTACAAAACCAAGCTCAGTGAGATTCACCAATTTGCCTAAAGACATATAGCCAGTAAGAGGGAGCTGAAGGACTATTAGCAATGGAGGAACCCACAAAGACTTGTGTTCAGAAGGCCCTAAGAGAGAAACACTGATGTAATCAGGCTGTGCCTGGGCTCCCTCACCTTCCTGGTTAGGGCTCTAACACAGAGACTGTCAGACAAGCACAAAGAGGGAAGATTTCACTTTATTGTTTCAACAGTCTCACAAATAAACCCAACACAGCCAGAAACACTGAGCAGATAAAGTGCCAATGCAGAGAGGCCTGGCATCAGGAGGGAGGAATCCAGTTCATCTCCGTGTGCCCAGCCTAGAAAGATTTCTATTATACGAGAGTGAGGGTAGCCAACATACCAGGTAATCCACTCTGAGCTAAGGAATAAAAAATCATACCAGGTGGGGTCTGTGCAGGACAAAGCAATAGAAAAGTCAGAAAATATTCATTCCTTAAAAGAGTCAGGCATAGAAATATCAAATGACAAAAATATTCTTAAACATCCTATATTTGTGGTGGACATCTAATAAGGAATGAGATGGTACTTCTTGCTCCTGCCTATCCTCAGAACTATGATGTAGGTAGACATTCCTCTCCCACTCCCTCAGAGGCACCTGAATTTTCTAAGACTCTGGGAAGAACTGACCTCACCTTCTTATCTTGATAGCCCCCTCCAAAGTAGACAGTGCTCCCTTATGAACCTCAGGGGGATAAAAGCTATCAGAGTAATCCACTTGGAGCATTTAAAGAAAGTTAATGAATTTTAAGACTTACCCTAATTGCCTTTAGGCATTTTTAGGTGTCTCCATCAAGAAAATTGCTTACTGATTTTCAGAGACCAGAGGATCATTAAACCCATGTAATTATCCCCCTAATGCTATATGGTCCTAAACTAAGAACCAGAATCACTTGCATCTTTGCAGAATCTGAGAATTCCTGGCTTACTTGGTCTAAAGGGAATTCAATAATGATAAACCAGAAAGAGCCTGAAATATGCCTCACATGTGGCCACAAGTCAAGGCTTGGAGTTAAACTTTAATGTAGGAAAACAAGGAATTAAATATTTCAGCTCTATCCTAGGATAAGACACAGGACAAAGCATCACATGATAGGTAGGAGAGGAGTGTGGGAAGGAGCAAATATCTCCTAGGTAAGGGAATGGGTGTAGCTGAAGGACAGACTGAAGTTGGCAATCCTTGGTTCAAATACTGAACTTCAGATGTAGCCTAGTCTGCTCCACTATGGCTATGCAGAGATGTCCATCCAGCTTCCTTTGTAGAGGCTGATAGGAAAGAGGCCTTGGGAATGACCCAGTGACAATGACCAATGACTGCCTAATTGTTCAAATGGGGGTCACCAAGTTCCTAATCTTTAGGGAGCTTCTGTGAGGGCAAAAATATTCAGGTTCCAAAAAATTGTTTGATAGTGGCAGGAACTAAACACTAGACAAAATAGTTGGTGGTAGTTGGCAAGGTTCAAAGTGGGATCCATTAAACACCACGTGAACTACTGCTGTGAACCAAGGGTAGACTTGGGAATATCTTAAAGTGATACTTACAGCTGGCTATTTTTCCTACTTGTCCAAACACCACTTATATGACTGAACTAAAGGGGGGATTCCATTGTAGGTATGTTTATGCCTAAGCTGACACCCTAACAAAAAAGTTCTAACCCCTACCTTCATGATATCCCCAACTCTTTGATAGGGGTCAGGGAATACTGAGCAGTTATAAAAGGGTTGTTCTTAACACCACCCAGTGCTCTGCTTCTTTGTTTGTAAGAAGACAGAGCTGGGGACTTCCCCAAGCTTCGATTCCCTGCCTGTCAGTTTTACTCCTTACCACCATCCTAGAAAGGTTTCCCCCAGTAGGCCTCCCTACCAATTGATTCTACTTAGTCTGCTCCCTTCTATTCTGGCCCTGCTCAGAATTTTTTAAATTTCCTTTCCTTACCCCTATTTCCAACTACTTTGTCAAGCTAGGCAAAAATATTGACTGGATCTTGGGGACACTCAATGTCTTAGTGATGCCCCTATTATTCACTGAAGCCTTCAATTATATCTCAGAGAGGGATTAATATTCCTCCATCTGTGGTTTCTTCCCCTTCCTCCTGTTCAAGAAGTTTTCAGTGAAAGACTATTTCATTTTGTACCTTCAGTCTTTAGGCACTGAGATAAGGGCCTACATGTAACAATTTAGGGGAGGGAACTAAAAGTGGGCTTGGCACCTAGCAAAGAAGGTGACCCAGTTCCTCCTGGAATGCATCTCCAAGCACAAATCTCCCTACCCTGCCTTTTTGGTTTTTTACACATACCTCTTTGCTTTCCGTTAAGGCTTGAAAACAAATGAGTCAGCACAGGAGCTTTAGCTTAGAAATCAGGTTTGAATTTTAGGTCCCTTCTGTCACTGACTTTAAATATAAGTTTAGATAATTCACTGGCCTCTCTGGACCTTTAAATAAAGGTTTGGACGAGATTACTTATCTGGGCTCTTTACGATCAATTCATACTTGATAAATCAATTAATTAGAAGGGATTCTAATTCCAATACATAGGTTTCCTATATCTCTGAAAGGAGATAAAAGTCAGGTTCCTGTTTGTTACACATTTAGCTATAGGAAAAGCAAGTGTATCTATGAAGAAATACAACCTGGCAGCCCCTACACTTAACTAATTAATTTCTTGGAAGAAGCAGAGAAATAGGCCACAAGGGAGACCTGGCAGTGTCAAAAAGGGTCTATAAATTAAGTGATCAAAGAAGTAGAAAACAATGGCTGTAACCAGACAAGATCTCTAAGCACAGACAGTAGTCTATAAAGGTGTGAGTGGGAAGGAGTCCCTGGAGCATCTATTGGAGGGAAGGACTTGGTCCACAGCAAGTTGCTACAGCATTTGGTTCAAACCCAGTTTTCTCAATCTGTCAACCTGGTGTGTGTGCACGCGTGCAGATATGCTATAGACTGTAGTTATGCTTCTGAAGTGCTGAAATGAGAAAGAAACATCAGAAAAATGACACCAAATTAAAAAAAGACCAAAGGCAAAACAAACTTTGGTTTAAAAGTTCCCCATTTCCCCCACTTTGTATGATTTTATCACTGCTCATTCTGAAGTATGGGCTGCAGAGTTTTGTGGGATGGTGAAACTATGGGGGTGGGAAGGGGTGGGCTTGGGGTATGATTGAAAGCTAAAGGCAGGATGTAACCCACATACTGTCTGAGAATCCCCTCATCTCATGACAAACGGGTTTGACTTTTCCTGGCCAATCTGAACACTTACTTGTCTTCATTCAAAGAAACTGTCTCCACAAAAGGAATTTCTTCCCTGTCTGTCTTCCCCATGATCAGCCGGTGCTTATCCAAATTTATGATACACTGAAAACAAAGGAAAATCACTGGTCACTTTATTGTTTTGATATTGGGGATTGAACCCAGGGTTGCTTTACCACTAAGCTACATCCCCAGCCCTTTTCAATAACTCCACAATAGGGTCCCCATACAAAAGGATCCCTGCCTTAAAGAGGAAACATCAGAGGAAAAGTGAAGTCAATCCTACCTTCAGGGATCGGAGAGTTTGGAGACCAAGAGACAAGTTTTTCTCATTGTCCTCTAATGAAAAGAAAATGAAACAAAAAATAATAAGATTCAGCCATTTCCTTGATGGCTTAGAAGCCAGTTTGATCATCATTAGGTTCATTTCATCCTTCATTCCTTCTGGCCAGCCAGCTAATGAACATCTGTTAAGCACCTATTATTAAGTAATTTTCTCAGATCACTATAGTTAAAAAGCAAGGGATTTCAGGAGCTGTATATATGTGTGTCTTATGCACATGGTTGTCTGTAAGCAAGGTATATTCCCCAAAGATAATTTGTATTTTTCTGTTATTAATTGGATTATGATTTTCATTAAAAAAAGGAATGCAGTCAAGATTCAAATGCAAGTCTTTTTCACTCTAAAAGACAGAGACCCCTGTAGTCAAAAACAAGAATAGTTTAGAAGAGAATGCATGAGAGGAATATTGTAGGAGGTAGATGAGAAATTATTAAGGGATTTATGGGAAAGGAGTGAGAGGATTTTGTTTTGTGCCACTAACTAATTAATGGAAAGCTCCTGGGATAGTTTCACCTGCACACAAAAATGTTTGTTTCCTTGCTCCATGATTTTTAAGTCTGAGTTCCACAATTGTTTTTCTGATTGATTTTTAGCATGTCTTAAATTAGCTTGGGTCCATCTAATACTTTAGAGGACAAAATTGGAACAAGGTCTATAGCACAGAAAAATGAGAAACTGGGATTTTGAGAAAGTCAGTATTTACAGGCATGAGTTCTCATGAGGGTTTACATTAGGGCCCATAGGTTCAGTTCCCCATTTTACTCACCAACCACAGCTGCTGGGCAGTCCAGGCGCAGGGAGCCCATTGTGATCACTAGGTGCTCTATCTGGCCCACCACTTTGAGATGTCGGGGTAGAGAAAACTTTTCTCCTTCATGCTTGTGAGATCTGACATACTCCTTGAGTCTGCACCAGAAAGAAAGATATCAGAATCCTCTTGGCAGAGGTTTCTGGTAGAATCCAGCAATGCCTACCTTCTGATCCACAATTGGAATTCTCTAGGGATTTCTGGAGATTAATTTACTAAAATAAGAACTATCCAGCCTACACGTGTTTCAGCATTTTGTCCTAAACATGCGATGGGAATATTAAAAAACCCCTAAATTTTGTTTACTATTGTCAAAAAACTTATATCACTATCTGCATTGGTGAAATAGGAAAGTTGACATATTCAGAGAGTATCCTATTCTGCATCCTAACTTCCCCACCTATGTGTGAGCAGTTTAGTTAATGTGTCCTTTTACTCGTCTGTGGGTAACAAATATCAAAGAAGGTGGGTTAATCCTAATTTTAGAAGGTTTGTCTCAGGCTATAAGGTTAGTGGGGGCAAGTATGTATTTAGTAAATGCATTGAATAATGGTATCAGCAAGGAATATTATAGAGAAAATTCTCATTAATTTGACTTTTCTATTAAAAAAAAGCTATTCTCTGAATATTACCTGGCAAGAAGAAGGAAAAGAATACCACCAATGTTTCACATAGTTATATAAGCCTATTGGAATAGCTAGCACCCGAGCTATTATGGGTTGGTAGATAAATACTTAATTATGGACTTTCTGTGCCAATACTTCTGCTTTCCTCCACATCCTGTCTTTTGGTGTTACAGCCCATCCAAAAGAAAAATAACTGCAGTTTTACAGATGGTTATTAATTTCTCGAGAATCATGGCAGTCTGCTGCCTAATTATACACAGAACATTATTAGTTGTTCTGGAACCATCATGTTGCACCATATCTCATCTCTTTACCTAATAAGAGCTCAGGATTCATCCCACAAGAGCACTTGAGTCCCAGACTCCTCCATCACCAACACTACATAGCAATATACAAAATACAGAGTCAACTTCAAAGAGTCATATTGGTGGTGAGGGATAAAAGACGGAGTAGATACAGGATGAAGCCCTATATAAAGCCTACTTAAGAATATGAATGTCTTGAATGTAACTCAAACTGGACCATGATGTCTATATCAGTGACTGTATCATTGCAGAGATTTGGGCTAGGGAATAATTTATTGTACTTAGGGCTAGAGATATGGAAAGTGATTATTGGGTTGATCTTACTGATTCTGGGCTAGACTTCAAGGCCCATCTGGTACTTTGAAGGAAAGAGTAGAAAGAAGAAAAGAAAAGTAGAGCTTGAGTAAAAAGTAGGCAAGATACAGAATGGTTTTCTCTGACTAAAAGAGGGAGAGCCCAGTTCTATCTGTTAAAAGAACTGAAGACATTCGGTATACTAGGTGTCCTCCTCCCACTCATTCCCCAGCAGGGGAAACAGTAGGACCTGATTTTACATGTTCTTCGTGGGGAGGAGAGGCACTAAGAAACTCCCAGTGAAATCACTCCTATGGGGGCTGGGGATGTGGCTCAAGCGGTAGAGCGCTCGCCTGGCATGCTTGCGGCCCAGGTTCGATCCTCAGCACCACATACAAACAAAGATGTTATGTCCGCTGAAAACTAAAAGATAAATATTAAAAAATTCTCTCTCTCTCTCTTTCTTTTAAAGAAGAAAAAGAAATCACTCCTATGACAGCCAGGGCCCAGTAGCCTATTCTTAGTTCCGACTAATGCTTCTTCCGGCAGTGTGTTCTCCAGGTCCTGAGTAAGTTAAGACCAACAATATCCCTGCTTTTACTCACCAGGAGTAACAATAGGACAGTTACTTCTGACTTACTGTCTGGTGGACCAGAGCAGGGCATATGGTAAATCAGAAGTCTCATGTTCTCATTCCAGAGTCTATAGGTCTTTGCTCAGAACTTAATAGGTGAGAGCTAACAGAAAGCCTAAGACTTCCTGGCTCACTGACTTCTCCCAGATGCCTGAGAACCTACCCTTGTTTCCTCTGTAAGCACTCTGGTTCCAGCTGAGATCTGACTTTTGTATGTTTCTCTTTGTACTTCTGTGGATGTCTAACCTCAAAATAGATTCAAGCAAAAAGTGCATTCACATCTGATTTCCACCTAGAACAAGTGGCTACTTACCCCAATCTGTCTACACAGGCTGAGGAGATGATATTGTATTGACAGCCTGTGTCAACCAAGGCTTTCACATCCTTTCCAGCACACTGTGGGAAGGAAACATACTGTTCAATAAAAGCCAGAGAAGCAATAAGAAAAGGAGAGGCAGAGAAGCAGCAGATGTCAAATGAAAGGCAGGGTTGGATAGCATCCTCCCAATTATTGGTTGGTAGGATCCCATCTTTACCCACTGCTAAATTTGCCTTTGATTGGCTCTTTTTCCTGCTGAATCCAAGGGTGACAAAACATCTCAAAGGACTTTGGGTATTTAATTCTATATACCAAATATATATTTTTTTAAAAATCACATACCCCTTTATAAATCTGATGAAAATTTTGGTCCTTCCCATAAAGATGAACATGCAAACAAAATATTGCATATACTTCCAGTGTTTCCCAGAATGCCCCCTTTAAAAGTCATTTATGAATTCCACGATGAGACCCACAGTCTAGAAGGTTTGGAGGAAAGCACCTTTTATTGGGATCATAAAGGGCCCCAAATCCTGCCCTCAAGCCCTAGAAAAGCTATTCTCTGAACATTACCTGACAAGAAACCAAAATCATATCATCATCCTCAGACTTCTTTAGCCCCTCAGACTTAGCTTGATTTAATTTGTTGGTCTTGGAGGCCCAAGGTACACGACTGCTTCGGAACTTAGACAGGTTGGTTTCCATGAGTCGCCTCTGCAGAATGTTATGAGGTTGCTTGAGGGATAGAAAACAGAGACTTCTTAGAGACAGGTCACTTCCCCCTTCTCCTACTACTCCCAAAGTACCACAAAAATAATTAAGGAACCTCACATGATTGAACTCTACCCTTGCAACCTTATTCTTCCTTCAAGTGAGGATTTCTCATTGTCAGCAAGTGCTATAAGCCAATTTTCAACAGGTTACCCTGAATAAATGAAAAGGCAAAGTAGGACACTGGAAAATATGGATAGGGCCAATGACTGCTCTATGGCTCAACAGAGTGGAAAAACCCTGGTGATGTGGACTCCTGCCTTTTTTTCCCTTGTAAGGGCATTTCAAGGGGAAAGTGACCTTATTCTGGAATACGTAATCTGTAAATCAGTGCCTTACAGAAAGAGGAGCTCACTCCCACAGGCTGAAGAAATGTACCTTGCTATTTACTTTTATGTCACATTTTACTCCTTTAGTATTATATATACACCTAGTCTGCAAATGCTTTGGTGACATGGCTCTTGTGTGATTCCATGGGATGGATGGGATGGAAAAGGGATCCACATTTGCTGAGCAAGCTTTTCAACAGACATACTTTGGAGTCTCACAGAACCCATAAGAATCATCCTCACTGATAACCTCAAATCACTGGCTTTTCTTGCCTCATTTTGTTATCCAACCCCTTTCTTCAATGGGTCAAAAAGTTGGGGCATAAGAGGGGCAGACACTAACCAAGAAGCAGGAATTTATTTAGATCTTATGTGTGTGCCAGGATATCCAATATTAGAAAGCAGAATGAGGAATGTTTAAGTCTGATCTTTGATAGAGCTTGGGAGAGTTTTTCCAGAAGATGTATTCAGGCCCTTTTGTTCCTACTCCAAGTGGCCCCCTAAGAACATCTCTTGAAGTCGCTTGACCTGAGAAATTTCTATACGCAGGCATCTTATGCTCAGTTTATAATACACTTAAAAATCCCTTAAAGGGGGGCTGGGGCTGGGGCTCAGCGGTAGAGTGTTGCCCTGGCATATTCGAGGTGCTAGGTTCGACCCTCAGCACCACATAAAAATAAATAAATAAAGGTATTATGTCCAACTACAACTAAAAAATTTTTTTTTAAATCCCTCAAAGGATATCTAACATATAACACATTATTTCTTCAATTCCAGGGGGAAGTGAATAAATCACCCTTAGAAGCCCAGAGCCTAAAATATTCCTAGGGCAGGGGTAGCACTGGAGGTCTTCATTATCTTCCACCTTACAGATTTCTAAGGAAGAATGGAGTCAGATCCATGACTCACTATAACCCTGGTGAGGTGAAGAAATGAATTCCTAAAATATACTGGTTCTTGGCAAAGCAGATTCTAAATTAGTGTCCATGGGAAAAGAGGCGGGAAAGGCACTTATAAAGAAAATGAGAGCTTCCTAGCTTCATAAGGGGCTAGAGGAAGTGCTAACTCTGTCCAATTTTGTGATGCAATATGCTTTGCTCCTCAAAAGAAAAATAAATTCTTCATCCTATTCTCTCTTACTAATAACCTGCATTCCCTGCTCAAGCCTTCTAAAGCAGGGTGTTTGTTTCTTTCAAGTTCATGCCTAGGAGGACCAATTTTGATAAAATGAATTTGGAGAATTGAAAATTGGAAGGGGTTTCACAAGCCATCTAATCAAATCCCTTTTACCTAAAGCTTGGGACTCTCCCACTTTTTTAAAATTATTTTTTATTTGTTTTAATTAGTTATACATGACAGTGGAATGCATTTGTGTACTTTGCTATATCATACATAGATGGGATATAATTTCTCATTTTTCTGAGTGTACATGTTGTGGAATCATATTGGTCATGCAGTCACGTGTATACATAAAGTAATAATGTCTGTTTCATTCTACTATCTTTCCTATCCCCACATCCCCTTCCCTGCCCTCCCTTTACTTCCCTCTACCTAATCTAAGGGAACACTATTCTTCTTTAGTGCCCACCCCCCAGCCTTATTGTGAGTTAGCATCCTCATATTAGAGAAAACATTTGGCATTTAGTTTTTTGGGATTGGCTGATTTCACTTAGCATGATATTCTCCAACTCCATCCATTTACTGGTAAATGCCATAATTTCACTCTTCTTTAAAGCTGAGTAATATTCCATTGAGTATATATACTACATTTTCTTTATCCATTCATCTATTGAAGGACACCTAGATTGGTTCCATAGTTTAGCTACTGTGAATTGAGCTCATTTTTATTATTATTTGGTGCTGAGGATCGAACCCAGTGCCTCACATGTGCTAGGCAAGCACTCTACCACCAAACTACGACCCCAGTCAATCTTACACTGGTCTTGCTGAATACTTCACTTGCTTACTCTTAATCTTGCAGTGGGGCCTAATCTAAGGACAGATGAGGCAAATAAGGCAAGTTCTGAAATTATCCTCCTTGAAGTCATTCTCTTCTGTATTGTCTTCTGTATTTTCCTTTCTTTCTCCTAGATCCTTCCTCCATAGGCTAAAGAACATCTCAAATTTTCTAGACACTAAGGAAAAAACTCACCCAAAACCCCAGATACTGCCTCTTGAACTCATCCTCATCTGTAATCACACTCTTGTCTATAATTTTTTAAGCCTAAACCATTAAGTCTATTTCGTGATATACTATATTTTCTTCACTGAGATTACTTCTGATCTCACAATACCAGTAATGATCTAGAATCCAGTAGACAATTTTCAGCCTTAATTTTACTTTACTTCTCCAGTGCATTTTGCCCCTCTATCTTTTCCTTTGTTTTTTTAGTTAGTGACCAAAAAAGTTCAAACTCCTACTCAGTGTAATATATTCATATATCTGTTGGCTGCAGTGGCACATGCCTGTAATCCCAGAGACTCAGGAGGCTGAGGCAGGAGAACTGCAAGTTCAAGGGTAGCCTTGGCAACTTAGTAAGACCCTCAGAAACTTGGTGAGAATCTGTCTCAAAGAATAGAAAGGACTGGGGATATAGTTCAGTGGCAGAGCACCCTTGAGTTCAATCCCCAGTACCTAATAATAATAATAATGATAAAATACTAAATAATAATAAAGTATTAAATATAAGAATAAAGGCGAGGCAGGCATGGTGAAACCTGCCTGTAATTCCAGTGACTCGGGAGACACTGGGCAATTTAGCAAGATCCTGTTTCAAAGATAAATAAATAAATAAATATAAGATCTGGGGATGTAGCTCAGTGGCAGTATGCCCCTGGGTTCAATCCTTAGTACCAAAACAAACCAAAAAAAAAAAAAAGATTAAAGGTGAAAGCCTCTTTAACTTCTCAGCCCCTTCATAGTTCCACTTCCTACAAATAACGATCATTACATATAGAAGTATATACTTCTAAAAAATACCTTTGCAAACATGCATAAAATAGGATCATTACTATAACATAGATGCCAATGACTGACTGCACTGTTACTTAAGAAAAAATAAACTATTATGTTTGAGTTATTATATTTATTGGTATCTAGTTGTGAAAATGGTTTTCTCACTCAAACTAAAACCCTGCAAAAGTTTAGAAGTTAGAGGAGTTGGAACTTCTATAGTCATAGGGTATGATTAGGGTTGGAAATAGGTTAGTTTAAAGCCTAGGTAATACTCCTGTTTGATTCAGACAGCTGGGAATAATGCCAAAAGTGTACTCTTTCTGTAAATCAAAAGACTGAGACTAATTGTTTGTTTGGACAGGTTTTCAGATTTCTAGAACAGCTGAAAGTTAGTGTGGGTTCTAAGCCAGAACTGAAGAACATAAGTTTAAAGATTGAAAGGGGGAGCTGAGATTGTGGCTCAGTGGTAGCACGCTTGCCTAGCATGTGTGACACACTGGGTTCGATTCTCAGCACAATATATAAATAAATAAAATAAAGGTCCATCAAAAACTAAAAGTATTAAAAAAAGATTGAAAGGGCTCATGTGGAGCCTAGCATAATAAAGAAAAAAGATCTACATCAAGATTTCACATCACTGTGGAATATCATAGGTGACAAAGATTCCAAAAGCTTCCAAAGAGAAAAAGATGAGCCACATCCAAAGGATTAGGAACCAGAATGGTACAGGACTACTCAGCAGTAACAATGGATGCTAAAGGACAATGGAATAATGCCTTCAAGAATCTGAGAGTACATAATTTCTACAACTAGCCAAACAATCAAGACTTAGAGAACTATTTCCCCTACATCCTAAAGAAGCTACTGAAAGATATCTTCCACCAAAGTGAGGGAAACAAAGAGAAACAAATGGAACATATCCCCTCCGCCCCCCCCAAAAAGGATCCAATAGAGAAAAAAATGACAAAGGAAAATCTGAGAATTATATTGAAGGAAAAGTCTAAGGAATAGGTTTTCTATCAGGCTTTAAGAACAGTGAGTCTGGAAAAAGTAGGCCCAAATCTTCATCATGTCAGCTTAGGTCCTGACTTTCTAAATAAGACTCCTAAAGCACAAGAAGTAAAATTAAGAATCAATAAATGGAATGGATTCAAACTAAAAAGCTTCTTCTCAGCAAAGGAAACAATAACACAAAGAGAAAGCCTACAGAATGGGAAAAAAATCTTTACCACCGGAACCTCAGATACAGCATTAATCTCCAGAATACATAAAGAACTCAAAAAAACTTACCATTAAAAAAAACAAATAACCCAATCAATAAATGGGCTAAGGAAATGAACAGACACTTCATCATCTCTAGCAATTAGAGAAATGCAAATCAAAACTAAGATTTCATCTTACTCCAGTCAGAATGGCATTTATCAAGAATACAAGCAATAAGTGTTGGCAAGAATGTCGGGGAAAAGGTACACTCATACACTGCTGGTGGGATTGCAACCATTGTGGAAAGCAGTATGGAGATTCCTCAGAAAACTTGGAATGGAACCACCATTTGATCCAATTATCCCACTTCTCAGTTTATACCCAAAGGACTTAAAATCAGTATACTACAGTGACACAGCCACATCAATGTTTATAGCAGCTCAATTCACAATAGCTAAGCTATGGAACCAACCTATATGCCCTTCAACAGATGAATGGATAAAGAAAATGTGGTACATATATACAATAGCATATTATTCAGTCTTAAAGAATAATGAAATTATGGCATTTGCAGGTAAATGGATGGAACTAGAGAATATCATGCTAAATGAAATAAGCCAATCCCAATAAACCAAAGGTTGAATGTTTTCTCTGATAAGCAAATGCTGGTCCATAGTGGGGGAGCATGTAGGGAAAAATGAAGGAACTTTGCATTGTGCAGAGGGGAGTGAGGAAAGGGGTAGGGCTGTGGAGATGGGAAGGAGGGTAGAATGAGACAGACATCACCCTATATACATGTATGATTACTGGTGTGACTCAGCACTATGTACAGCCAGAGGAATGAGAAGTTGTGCTCCATTTGTATACAATGTGTCAAAATATATTCTACTGTCATGTGTAACTAATTACAACAAATTAAAAAAAAATTTTAAAATAGGGGGAAAAAAAAGAACAACTAGCCCAAAATGAAATGGGAAAATTGCAGCTTCAGGAAGGATGTCTCCAAGAAAAAAAAAATTGGACTTGCTAGATCATCTATAGTTTTAAGGTTCTTGGAAAGATTTTAATTTACATTGAAAATTAAGTAAAGAAAAACACAAAGAAAGTAATTTTTAGAAAAACAAATTTTTATGTAAGAAAAAATCATGGTATATTTGACTCAGCTGTGAATGTGAATATAGTTATAATAATGTAAGCAGTAAATGCTGATTTGATCCAAAAAAATTTTTTATCAGAAGATTAGTATAATAGGAGAGAGAGGATATGATGAGAAAATATAAGAAAATAAAATCTTTATCTATTTTAATGCAATTAGTAGATAACAGTGAAAGCAATAAATCAAAAAGTAACAGTATCACCATTTAGAAATATGGTGATCCTTTACACAAGCAGCAGTTCTAAATTTTGAAGATTTAATTTGCATACACGTATTTTATAAATAATAAAATATAAAAATATCCCATATAATAGGAAATAATTCAGTCACAAGAAAAGCCAGTTTACAGTGGCTTAAATACAGGTCTATTTTTCTCACAAAACAAGAAATTTGAAGGTTAACTCATTAACTCTTCAGATTAACAGATTTTGAGCTGTTAACCAGATGTTTTACCATCTTTGGCATTCTCTTGAACATTCCCCATGGTCGTAATATAGGGACTTCAGGTTTATATCCATATTTAAGAAATGAGGAAGGAGAAAGGGACCGTGCTAATGCCATCCATTCCTTTTACCAGAATAAAAGCTCTCCCAGAAGTTCCCTCAGTAGTTCTTTGCCTATATCTTCTTGGTCAGAACTCACATGGCCACTCCTAGCTGCAAGAGACCTTGGGAGAGAATTTAGTTTTTCTATTCTCTATAAAGGTGTCAGGCAGATAGAAACAGGCCAAGAATTGGTGATAATCTAGATAAGTAACAGTGTCTGACAGTCATGAAAAAACAGGTGTGTGTGCATGCATGTGCTCCCCCCACCCACTACTGTAATTTAGACAGGTAAAATACCAAATTATCCTATAGCCAGCTTAGCAACTATTTTCCACATCTGTCCTACTTTCTCATTCTAAAACACACCCCCTATAGATATTTGGGTGTGTTTTAGAATAAACAATATATAAACAAATCTTGAGTTAACTATTTAACTACTATGAACCTTAAGCTTTCTTTCACATTCTGTCATCAGGTAAATGCTGTAATAAACTCAACATTGATTTTATTTTTGAACCAGGATTCTCACTGTATTTAGGTGGGGGGAGGGGCGTTGTACCAGGGATTGAACTCAGGAGCACTCAACAACTGAGTCATATCCCCAGCCCTATTTTGTATTTTATTTAGAGACAGGGTCTCACTGAGTTGCTTAGGCATCACTGTATTGCCAAGGCTGGTCATGAACTTATGTACTCAAGTGATCCTCCCACCTCAGTGCCTCACAAGTAGATGGGACTACAGGTATTGACTACTGGTCCCAGATCACTCATCCTTTGTTGTTGTTGTTGTTCTTTTTATTTATACATGATAGTAGAGTCTATTTTGACCTTTTTATACAAACATGGGGTACATTTTATTCTAATTAAGATCCCAGTCTTGAGGATGTACATGATATTGCAATTCACTGTGGTGTATTCATATATGTACATGGGAAAGTTATATCAGATTCATTCCACTGTCTTTCCTATTCCTATCCCTCCATCCCTTCCCTTCATTCCCATTTGTTAATCCACTGAACTTCTATTCTTCCCCTCCCCACATCTTGTTGTGGGTTAGCATCCACATACCAGAGAGAACATTTGACCTATGCTTTTTTAGGATTGGCTTATTTCACTTAGCATGTTAGTCTCCAGACCCATTCATTTACCGGCAAATGTCAGAAAGTCATTCTCCTTTTTGGCTGAGTAATATTCCATTGTGCATATAAACCACATATTCTTTATCCATTCATCTGTTGACTATTTTCTTTTCCTAACCTCCCTTCCAAGTACTGTTGCTTCTTCCTTCGAAACATGTCTGAAATAAATCTACTTCTCCCCATTTTCACTATCTCCGATCTAACCAAGACATAATCAATTTTTATCCATACTGCAACAGCCTCCTAATTTGTCTTCTACCTATTCTTTTATCCAATCCAGTCTCTGCATAGTAGTGAGAGTAAGTTTTTAAAAATATACTCTCTTACTCAAAACTCAATAGCTTCCAACGTTCTTCAAACAAAATTCAAACTTTTCATTATGGACTATAGGGCTGGCTCCTGCTCTTCTCTCCAACTTCCATGTACCTGTCACTCATCCCTTTATGTATTTGACGCAATACATGCTCACTTTTTTGTTCACAACCCTTTCCCATTCCAAAACCTTTATATCTGCTAGCCCCTCTTTTTGGAATATTCTTCCCCAACTCTTTAAATAATTAGCTTGCTCTTAATTTTCAGATCTCGGCTTAAATGTCACTTCCTGAGACATAACTTCCTTGACCATTCTATTTAAAGTAGGCAACCCACTTCTTTAATAACTAACATATTTCAGTTTTTCTTTCATAGCAATTAGAAACTCAGAATTATTTTGTTTATTTGTTTACTATTTCATTTCCCTCACTAGAGTCTCTTTTTAAATATTCTTAGTTGCAGATGGACACAATATCTTTATGTTATTTTTTTATATGGTGCTGAGAATCAAACCTAGTGCCTCACACATGCTAGGCAAGCACTCTACCACTGAACCACAACACCTACCCACTCACTAGAATCTTAATTACACAAGGGTAGAGACTCGATCATAGATATATCCCCTGCTCTTGACACAATATTGCATGAACAGACCTCTACCCATTATTTCTTCAAAAAACCTTTTCTTGATTAATACTATCTAGTTCTTTCTTTCAGAATCCCTTCAATAGTTATATAATAGTTTGTATTGCTTGTATTCCCACTCTTTGACTATTGCTTTATAAATGTGCCTAAGTGTTTTCATCTATGAAATATTGTCTTTCCAAACGCTATCTTGATGCCCTTCAAGATACACAGTACTAATTAGCTAGATAGGTGCTACAGGTACCTTGGTGGACTTTTGGAGATAATTCTCAAGTCTCCAACCTGATTTGGATCCTACTATACGCTAAACCACAATAAGACAGCTACTAACTCTAAGCAGTCCCTGGTTCTATATATTTTGAAATGTGACTATTATAGGCATCTAAACTTTAACCATGCAAGTTCTAATGTGATGTCTCCATCACCATCCAGAGTGTCTGAAGGAAACTGGCACTGTGGGCAGAACTCTATTCTGGGTGAAATGGCTGAAGTTCCTCAACCTAATGCAGCACTGCTTAAACATCTCTTCCAACCAGGCAGTAGAGTAGAAAGAAAAGTGAGGTGAGAGGAAAAAGACTTGTAATGTGGGGTACCATAGAATTATGATTTGAGGAAAACTTCTAAAGCCATTTTCTCAACCCCTTTACCCATGCCATACTAAACCTAGACAAAAAGAAATTAATGCATTTCTGTAGTGCTCAGAACAGAACAGACTGGAAAATAGAATAAATGACAGAAGTCTGCTTTCTTTGTAGCATTTATTCCCAGAGGAGAAACCCAAGGTCTCTAGATAGCATTAAAACCACAACTAGAGCCAGGTGTGGTCGTGCATGCCTATAATTTCAGCTACTCAGGACACTGAGGCAGGAGGATTGCAAGTTCTAGGCCAGCCTTGGCAATTTAGTGAGACCCTGTCTCAAAATAAAAAAACAAAAGGGCTGGAGATGTAGCTCAGAGGTAGAGTGTCCTTGGGTTCAATCCCAAGTACCACAAAAACAAAAAACAAGTCCTACAACTAGAGTCAGCAAATATGTTCCACAGGCCAAATCTGGCCTGCTGCCTGTTTTTATAAATAAAGTTTTATTGGTATACTCATTTACTGTCCATGTCTCCTTTTGCAAACAAGAACAGAGTTAAACAGTTGAGACAGAGTTTGGCCTGTATAGTTGAGAATGTCTGTTATTTGGTCCTTAACAGAAAAAATTTTTCCAACCTCTGATTTTGAGTAGTGTCTAAAAGTATATGATTTAAAGTTCAAGTTACTGTGTACCTCATAATACTTTTGTGAGGATTAAGAGAAATTATCCATATAAAGCATTTAATACCATGTCAGATATAAACATTCAAATGTTACTTGTGTGCATATATGTGTATTTTAAATTCTCATGCATAGCCTAAAGTTGAAGCTGGATATCACTTTTTTCTACCCTAAAAGGGCCTGAAAATCCTATGCTATTTTAGTCCTCATACGTATTCTATAGACAACATAGACTCTGATTCAAACCCAATACACATATATCTATCTGAAAAGGGAACTAATATCTCTGACTTCTTTTTTTTGCTTACTAGCTGAATATATAATACGTGATCTATCCTGTCCCATGTGAACACAGACAGATTATTCTTGTATTTACAGTTCCTAAAGACATATGGGAGGGGCTAGAGCCCAGTAGTAGAGCACTTGCCTTGTACATGTGAGGCACTGGGTTTGATCCTCAGCATCACATAAAAACAAATAAAATAAAAGTATTGTGTCCATGTACAACTAAAAAAATTTTTAAAAGAATCCTTGGGCTGGGGATGTGGCTCAGTAGTAGAGTGTCTGCCTGGCATGCACAAGGCCTTGGGTTTGATCCCCAGCATCACACACACACATACACACACACAAAAAAAATCCTCAAAAATAAATAAATAAATGTGTGTGCGCGCGTGTGCGTGTGTGTAGATATAAATATGAATCTGCCTAATGCAGGTTGTCACTTTCCCCCTGGGCCTTCTGTGTTCTGTTTTCTCTGCCATTGCCTCATGACCCAACAGACACGTTATTTCTTTTCTTTTCTTTTTTTTTTTTTTGTATTACAATTCTTATTACACATATACAGCACAACTTTTCATATCTCTGGTTGTATATAAAGTATGTTGACACCAATTCGTGTCTTCATACGTGTACTTTGGATAATGATGTCCATTACATTCCACTATCCTTGCTAATCCCTTGCCCCCTCCCTTTCCCTCCCACCCCTCCGCCCCATCTAGAATTCATCTATTCCTCCCATGCTCCCCATCCCTACCCCACTATGAGTCAGCCTCCTTATATCAGAGAAAACAGAACACAGAAGGCCCAGGGGGAAAGTGACAACCTGCATTAGGCAGATTCATATTTATATCTACACACACGCACACGCGCGCACACACATTTATTTATTTATTTTTGAGGATTTTTTTTGTGTGTGTGTATGTGTGTGTGTGATGCTGGGGATCAAACCCAAGGCCTTGTGCATGCCAGGCAGACACTCTACTACTGAGCCACATCCCCAGCCCAAGGATTCTTTTAAAAATTTTTTTAGTTGTACATGGACACAATACTTTTATTTTATTTGTTTTTATGTGATGCTGAGGATCAAACCCAGTGCCTCACATGTACAAGGCAAGTGCTCTACTACTGGGCTCTAGCCCCTCCCATATGTCTTTAGGAACTGTAAATACAAGAATAATCTGTCTGTGTTCACATGGGACAGGATAGATCACGTATTATATATTCAGCTAGTAAGCAAAAAAAAGAAGTCAGAGATATTAGTTCCCTTTTCAGATAGATATATGTGTATTGGGTTTGAATCAGAGTCTATGTTGTCTATAGAATACGTATGAGGACTAAAATAGCATAGGATTTTCAGGCCCTTTTAGGGTAGAAAAAAGTGATATCCAGCTTCAACTTTAGGCTATGCATGAGAATTTAAAATACACATATATGCACACAAGTAACATTTGAATGTTTATATCTGACATGGTATTAAATGCTTTATATGGATAATTTCTCTTAATCCTCACAAAAGTATTATGAGGTACACAGTAACTTGAACTTTAAATCATATACTTTTAGACACTACTCAAAATCAGAGGTTGGAAAAATTTTTTCTGTTAAGGACCAAATAACAGACATTCTCAACTATACAGGCCAAACTCTGTCTCAACTGTTTAACTCTGTTCTTGTTTGCAAAAGGAGACATGGACAGTAAATGAGTATACCAATAAAACTTTATTTATAAAAACAGGCAGCAGGCCAGATTTGGCCTGTGGAACATATTTGCTGACTCTAGTTGTAGGACTTGTTTTTTGTTTTTGTGGTACTTGGGATTGAACCCAAGGACACTCTACCTCTGAGCTACATCTCCAGCCCTTTTGTTTTTTTATTTTGAGACAGGGTCTCACTAAATTGCCAAGGCTGGCCTAGAACTTGCAATCCTCCTGCCTCAGTGTCCTGAGTAGCTGAAATTATAGGCATGCACGACCACACCTGGCTCTAGTTGTGGTTTTAATGCTATCTAGAGACCTTGGGTTTCTCCTCTGGGAATAAATGCTACAAAGAAAGCAGACTTCTGTCATTTATTCTATTTTCCAGTCTGTTCTGTTCTGAGCACTACAGAAATGCATTAATTTCTTTTTGTCTAGGTTTAGTATGGCATGGGTAAAGGGGTTGAGAAAATGGCTTTAGAAGTTTTCCTCAAATCATAATTCTATGGTACCCCACATTACAAGTCTNCATCTAGAATTCATCTATTCCTCCCATGCTCCCCATCCCTACCCCACTATGAGTCAGCCTCCTTATATCAGAGAAAACATTTGGCATTTGGTTTTGGGGGATTGGCTAACTTCACTTAGCATTATCTTCTCCAATGCCATCTAGTTACCTACAAATACCATGATTTTATTCTCTTTTATTGCTGAGTAAAATTCCATTGTGTATATATGCCACATTTTTTATCCATTCATCTACTGGAGGACATCTATGTTGGCTCCACAGTTTAGCTATTGTGAATTGTGCTGCTATAAACATTGATGTGGCTGCAGACATGTTATTTCAAAGAAAACAGCATTTTCCAGATTTTTTATCTGCTTGTGGACTGGTCTGAGATGGAGGTTTCTCAGCTATACATACAGAGTATATTTTTCCAGAAAGGATTCACAAATGGGTGAGAAACTGAAGCAGATAACCTATAAAATTCCTCTTACTCTGAGGTTCTACAGAGCATGCTCTGGAGGCAGCCTTCTCTCAGCTGCTCAGGGAATGGTGAAGCTGTAATTAGATGTTGGTCTCTGTTCCTGTCCTCACACAGGCCAGAGTGATGACTTTTTCCCCTACTTCTCTTGCATTTATTGACTGTAACATCATGACAACTAGCAAAGTCTGCCTGGTTGTGCTATTTACCTTTTTGCATGATGTCTATTCAAAATCTACATTTGAATAACTATTAAAGAGCCCAAACTTATTCAAAAATCAAAATCCTGGTTTTTATTCATTATCTCACACCTGCTCCCACTGTTTTCATACCCGTTTCAGTAAATGATAACTCTGTTATTCCAAATGTTAAGTCAAAAACTTTGAGTTCATCCTTGACTACTCTTTCTTTCAGACTTTTCATTCAATCCATTAATCTGCCTTCAAAATATATCCAGAATATGACTTTGTCCCCTTCACAGCTACCACATGCTCTGAGGCACCACCATCTCTCACCTGAATTACTATATAATAGCCTCCTGATCATTCACCCTGCTTCTATACCTTCTATAGTCTAATCCACATATAGCTTTAGTAATCTTTTTATAAAATAAATCATGTCATGTCAGCCCTCTGCTCAAAATCTTCCACTGGTCTCCAATCTCAGATAAAAGCCCCCGAAGCCTCCATACTAGCTGACAAGGTCATTGGTAATCTCGCCTCCTACTGCATGTCTGATTTTATCTCCTATAGCCCTCCCCTTTGCTCATTTTGTTCTAGCCATACTGGCCATCTTACAATTCTTCAATCATATCAAGTACCCTGGTGCCCAGGCCTTTGCACTTGCTATTCCTTCTCCCTATATCACTCTTTCCAAAGATACTTTGATCTTTCATTTCCTTCTGCATATCTTCAAATGTAATCTTATCAGAGAGGCCTTTCCAGACTGTCCTGTAAGAAATAGCAAGGTTTTAAATCCACGCTGGCCATTACCTTCTCTATTCCCCTAATCTAGGTTTATTTTCTCCACAATACAGATTATTACCTGATATGTTAAATATTTACTTGGTTTTATTTTCCATCTCCTCTCCCCAGAAGAATACAAGTTCCATAATGTCAGGAACTCTGTTTTGGTTTACCATCATATCTCCAATGCCTAGATTACCACCTAACATGCAGTAGGTACTCAATAAATATCTTTGTGATAAATGAACCATGTGTCGTATCCTAACTTACAAACTTCTTATAGATAGAAACCTTTCTATTTTCATCTTTGTGGTCCTATCACCTAGACTATGCTGAACACAGTCCAAATTTTTGTTATGACCAGGATTTGTTGACAGTTCTGGAAATCATCAGTTTGAAACATCCTGGTATTATACTGGTATTTCATGCTTCTCTCCTAAGGTTCCAAAGTTCTCTAGCTCTAGACTTATGGCATTATGGATGGCTAAACTATAGGGCATTACCCTAGTCTACTCTGATTGAGAGATTCTAATCAGGTATTTCATGGTCAGTTTGTCTCAATGTTTTCCCTGGCCTTCATTCCTAACTGTAATGAATATAACTATAACATTTGGTTATTTTCAGAATAGGTAGGAAATAATAGGTAGGAAAGAAAAACTCTCTACTACCAGACAAGGATATGGCTTAAAGCATATAGATCAATAATAATATATTGGAAAAGGAGCATATTATCCATGACATGACTTTTTAAAAATATATTTTTTAGCTGTAGATGAACATAATATCTTTATTTATTTATTTTTATGTGGTGCTGAGGATCGAACCCAGTACCTCACATGTGCAAGGCAAGCACTCTACCACTGGGTTACAGCCCCAGCCCCCATTAAGTGACATTTTTAAAAACTAAAAAGCGAGAACAGGCCAGACCTGCAACCGATAGACAGAACAGGCCCAGTGGCCTGAGGAAGGGTAGAGCCCCCACCCCCCCCCCGCGCCTGCAAGGTAGGCGGACCTGCAACACACTGGCAGAACAGCCCCAGAGGCCTGCAGAGGGGCAGTGCCGCTGCCTGTGCCTGCAAAGTAGGCAGAACTGCGACCACGGACAGAACAAGCCTAGTGGCTCGCAGAGGGACAGAGCCGCCGCCCACGCCTGCAAGGTAGGCGGACCTGCTACCGACCGGCAGAGCAGGCCCAGCGGCCTGCCGGCGTGGTAGGCACATTGCCCCAATTGGAGGTGGGGCAGAGCCGCCGCCCGCGCCTGCGAGGGAGACTTTGCAACTATACAAGACCAATATAAATATATAGGGGGAAAATTCAATAGCACAACAGTTTCACCAAGTAGAAAGGAACGCGAACAGTATGAAGAGACAAGGAAAGAAAGGACCACAAGCAATGCAGG
>NW_026000174.1:22400974-22426679 GCF_001458135.2 Marmota marmota marmota
TGGGAAAGGCAGCGGAGCACAACAGACACTAGGATGGCAATTTGTAAATCAATGGATGTGTAACTGATGTGATTCTGCAATCTGTGTATGGGGTGAAGGTGGGAGTTCATAACCCACTTGAATCAAAGTGTGGAATATGATATGTCAAGAAATTTGTAATGTTTTGAACAACCCACAATAAAAAATTTAAAAAAAAAAAAATCAAATTACATAAACTTACAATGAAATACTAAGATAACACATACACAGACCCTAGACCCATCATGTCCTAATGATGTCTCTGCATTTTAGTTTGATAAAAAACAAACAAACAAACAAACAAAAAAAACTAAAAAGCCTTTGGCACAATGAGAAGAACTTTTATAAACCTGGTACCTAAAACAAGAGAAATTAAAATAGGCAAGACTGCAAGAATGGAAACATTCTTTTTTCCAGCTTCATCAAGGTTAAAAAAATCAAATATAATATTACTTATATCTCTGGTTTTAGTTCTTAATCTAATACAAAATACACAACAGAATGAAAGGATAAACAAAACAAGAGAGCCAGACATATGAAATAAAATTAATTTCCATAGCAGAATTTGTAGCAGCCATTTCCAAACACAAAATAATAAGACAAAGGCACTTTCCTGGGCCTTAAAGAACATGACTACTTTGTTTGCCTATAGGTCATTTCTGCCAAAGAGGGCTGACATATCACTGAATATTGTAGAAATTACATGGTATGAGGTAGATAATTCAAAAAAGTCAATAGCATAATTCAAAGACAGGTTACTAATATGGGGAAAAACAAAAACCACAATCTTCACATTGCATAAACCCCAAGTTGGTGAAAGCTAATTTTTCTTCTTCCTCTTCACCCTCCCTTTTTATCCCCTTTTTATTGAGATTTTTTTTTAAGAATTATCAACTAATTTTAACACTTTCCAAATTTTACTTCTACTAAGAGAATATGGAGTCTGCACTGGTCTATCCTGCCAGATTTATTTATAAAGTAAAATGATAAGACATGTTTCTAAGATTGTACCAAGACTGCAACATCAGTCCCAAAAGAGCTTAAAACATGCTGTCTCACCCTAGTCTTACAGCTGTCTAAATCTTAACTCAGTTTGCTTTGGTTTCTGTGACCTGTTCTCACTCTTCTGTGCAATAACTTGCACATTAAAGGTGAGAGAACAGTGAGAGAAGGAAATTAACTCCATGATAATGGGTACATAAAGTGTGAACCATGGCTCAGAGCTTCACAGACAACTGCTGTGTGTCACACCTATGGCAATATCCTGCTTCTTGAGGATGCTTCCTCTTGCATCTACTGCAATGTTCTATGCCATCAGCTCCTGGTGGCTCGATGTGACAGATTGGAGTCAGAAAAGCAGATGGAATTCTTCTAACATAGCATGAAGTAGTATAACAAATCTTAGGAAGAAGGAGACTGTGGTAGTTCTTGGGGAGGGGGGAGTCCTTGACAATCCAAGACAATCAAATGTTAAAATCTAAAATCCAATATGAAAAAGTCCACATTTTAATTCCCCTCCTAATATTTCCCTCTTTACTGATTTCTGAAGCTTCCAGGACCTAGGACTGTTTTGGTCTGAAGAAGTGAAGACATGAGTATGGGCTGCTAAATGAATCTAGACTGCTTTAAAGAGAGAGAAGGGAAAAGGGAGTCATGTCTTTTGCAGGAATACATGTCACTCTTCACTCTGCATTAGCATGATCAGATCAACTATTTTGTGGCTTAGGCAGAAAAAAAAATGTTTTAAAAAAGGATGACTGGAGTAGGTATCCTTAGCACATAAGTCACTAATGGCAGGGAGGGAAAATTGGTTGGCATGGGTGTGTCATTGGAACTGTTTAAAAAGAAAATGTAGATGCAGAATCTCTGCCTTCTGTTACCATCCTGGAGCCAGAAATGGCAATTTCAGTGAACCATGTAGCCAACAACCACATCAAAATTAAATAGTTCAAAAATTCAAAATATAAAAATACTAGAAAGATTATGTAGAACACATTTCAGTTATAAAAGTGACATAATTAATGTTTCATAAATTACTCCCAGATTAATAAAGTTATTGTGAATTTAGTACAAGTCCAGATAAAACTACAAAGTTAAACATAAATTTGGCCCCTCATTACTACAGTGACTGAGGGAGGAGAATCAGATACAGTCCTTTTTTTTTGGTAACCTTTAGTCGTCCATCCCCATTCTATAGATAAAGGACAGCATGGTTTTTAACCCAGGTTCCAGGCCTGCACTCACTTTTACTTAATGTCAAGTCTTCCAGAAACGAACAACTGCACCAGCCCCAGCTCCAGCTATTACACACAATAGCTGGACAGTGAGTTGGAGCAACCTGGCTTCCTCCTTCCACCTACACCTTGAGGGGGTGGGGTGGAGGAGAGGTGCGAATGGTCAAGAGATGTCTGGGGTTCAGGGAACCTTCCCCTTTTCTTTCTCCCCAGTCAGGATGGAAAGTCAGAGGTAGATAAGACCAAAACCAAACGAAGAAGTAGATTCTGCATAGGGAGGCATGGAGTGAACCAAAAGTCATCTGGATATGGTGACTGTCAAGAAACCTCTCTTTCCACTCTTCCTTCACTCATCCATTAGGAGTCACCTCTGTCTGGGTCATAGGACCTGACACGCAGCCTCTGAGGCAGCGGAAGCCCACGCTTCGAGAGGCTGGAATCCTAAGAACCAAATTCAGTATTAAATATGTGAGAGGAAAGGAGACCTGAAGGCAAAAGTGTAGGTCGGCAGGGTCTCTTCCTTCTAACCGAAAGGAGAGCGCCGAGAGAGAGAGAGAGAGAGAGAGAGAGAGAGAGAGANGCTCCCGGCACCCAGCGCCCTCAGCCTCGAGCTGCTCCAGCACTGCAAGTACAGCGCGCAGCCTTTTATAGCCGAGCATGACGTCATGGGACGCAGCCAATGCGCGGGGGGCGGGCGGGGCTGGCACATCACCCCGTCCGGAGCTCGGCTCCTTGAGGTCCTGGGTTCTCCGCCCACCTCGGTTCTACCAGTCACCCGGAATACTAAGCAAGGAGCGAACCGGCCGGCTGGCCAAGGATCCACTGCAGCCGCTAACCCCGACCGCCCCCCTTCCCATGTGGGTGCCTTGCATCCCCTGGAGTGTAATGGGCTGTGGGGCCCAATGCTCCAGCAGCCTCTTTCACCCAGCCGCCGCCCTGGTGCCAGCTCACCTGTCCACGCTGTGGCCGTCCCGGGGATCACCGACAGTTGGGCCATGTCCCAGGTCCTGGCGCCCGCGCCGCAGCTCGGCTTCTCAGATTCGCACCTCTGTGCCTTGCCCTGAGCCCGCACCCACTGCACGGAAGAGGGGTGGCTCACTCTGAAGTTGAGAGAGCTCAGAATTTCTCCAACTACTAGTCGATCTCCACCTCCGGGGACACGTGACCAGAGAAGGGGCAGCCTGTGCGGGAGGGCTGGAGTCGGCCTTTCCAGGACCCTCCTCCTCCTGGCACCTTCTACCTGGATCCAGGCATCCACGGGCGCGAGTCAGGGAAGCTGGTCCTGTTGCAAGCCTTAAGATTTGCTGAGGTTTTGGGAGTGGACAAGGTCCCGCCTCCGGGCATAACGTATTGGAACGCCACACCTGCTCTTGACACCGACAGAAAGTACCTGTTTTTCTCAGCAAACTCTAGGGCTTACAGTCGAAGCGGCGATGTCTTCCACCCATCTCTCCTACATCGTTGTGGAAATGGGTTGTACAAACCCCTCTTTCTTCTGAATCATTCATACTTTCAAGGTATTCTGTGGGGACCTTCAGGCATTCAAGGTTCTGGACTTGATGTTGTAACTTGGTACAAACCATGTTTCCATCCTGCACGACACAACTACTCTCTCCACCCCATCTCACAAGAGCAGGCTGAATCAGAAAGATCTGCACTTTAAAGAGAAACAACAATTCAAGTAACAATAACGACACTTATTGAGCCAGGTACACAAATAAGCAAAATGCAGCATTTCATTGAGTCCTGGTAACATCTTATAAAATAGTATAGTATTTCCCTTTATGGAGAAACATCTGAGAGCTCCTAACTGGCCTGTGAATATTTCCTAGTTCCTTTCTTAAAAATTGTTCACTATGCTCCCAGAGTGATGTCTCAAATTTTAGGTGCCATCATTTCACCTCCCTGCGAAAAGCACCTCAAAATACATTCTACTGCTCAGGAGATAAAGACCCATATTCTTGTGTGGTCTGCCCACTTGTCCTTGGACTTTTCACTTCTACTTGATGAATTTATTCCAATTTTTAGAGGAGTCATTTCCTCTCTTGCCAAACTGCCTGCCTTTGAATTTCCCTCTGCTTGGAATACCTCTTCCTACCTCCTTTAGTAAATAAATGCCTGTACTTCCAGACTTCAGCTTTTTTATCATTTCTTTAAGAGAGCTGACTCTGACCTTCAAGAGGGTAAATTCTCCTTATTATGAGGTATGTATTTCTACTGGATATTTCATTCTGTGTGATTAGGAGAACTCATTTTAATTAATATTTGTCTCCTCCATTGATTAGAAACCCCATGAAGGTGGCTGAGTCTGTATTTTGCTTAACATTGAATCCCTAATTCATAAAAGCTTCTCAATAAATATTAGGATAAGTATGGCAAAAAGTTAAGGTTGTGCCCAAGGAAAGCAAGTGTCAGAGCTGCCCTTAGAACTGCCCTTAGAACCCGTGCCAGGCTTCCCAGACCTGGAAGGACTGGGTTTGACATAATGAACTTCTTCTTTCCTTCTGATCTACCTTCAACACTTGCCTTAGTTTCTGAAAACACAAATTGCTTGTGGGGAAACAAATCCAGAAGGCCACTCACCTGCCTTCAGAGAAGTCCCAGAGGTAGATTCCTCCTCTATTCTTCCCCACAAGCAAAGGGCAGGATCTTGAGAAGCTGGGTGGGATTCCTGCTCACCTTCCAGTCCCCTGGTACATATCCAATGATGAACAGTGGCTGCCCTGGCTTCTTCTGTCCCATTGCCTGATCCCTACCTGGTCGTTTCTCTAGGCATAGGATGCCCAGGGAATGGCGAGACAGCTTTGCCTTGTTTATTTAGAACAGGTGCCTCTGGGCTTGGCAAAGCTTCAGGACAGGACCAATAGTGAGGTTTGGGCCCAGACAACTACCTGGTAGAAGCTCTGGGGGAGGAGTTGAAATCCCTGAGGCAGCTCAGCTCAGTCCTGCAATCTATTTTTTTTTTCCTGAGGATGTCCCTGCAGAAGAAAGGGGCTCCTTTCATAGCTGGATCCCCCTGGGAATGCCAGGAAGCTGAATCTTTCTTGTTGAACTGGAATTTGGCCATATCAAGTGTTGCTGAAAAATAAATGGGGACTTGCTGGGACTGGGAATCTTTTTGTGAATTCAGAGCTCTTTGCTGTAGTGGGATTTGTGTTCTGCAATTGGATCTGTGGCCACAATAAGAGTTGGTCTCCCACCTCCCTGTCAGAGACTTCATTGGCCAGATTGATACCATCACTGCCTTTAAGCCTGGGTAGATGTGGTGAGGCCAGCACCCCATTGCACTCACATTGTGAGTTTCTGCAAAATACAAACTGGCTGCTCAGTTTGAGGAGGATTGCCTCTGAATGGTTTCTCCAAATGACTGAGCAAGTCATTCCCTACTCTTGGGCCTCAGTTTCCATATCTGGAAAAAAGATGCAGTGAGATTGCTTATACAGTTGTGCTTTGTAAACTCTCCAAAGATGCACCAACAGAAAAGATTATTATTAATTTTCCATATAGCCAAATTCCCCTGCAGCATTGACCCATCTTGGGAGACTTTAATATACTTGTTAAAAGCACAGGTTTGGGAGTCAGTATGTTAGATATTAATTCCTGCTCTGCCACTTATTAGCTATGTGACTTCACCACTGTGAGCATTTACTTCCTCATCTATAGATGCCAATAACATCTCTACCTCTCAAGATTGCTGTGAGGATTAAATATATATATATATATATATATATATATATATATATATATATATATATATATATATANATATATATATATATATATATATATATATATATATATATCACCATCAGGCACATAGCACAGGCTTGGCAGGAGGTAGCTACCATCATTGCTTGGGACAACCTCAGGAGAATTTGTGGGCTGCTGTGCTCTCAGAGGTGGGTCTGGCCTATGCTCCCCCGGAGGCTCCCTGTAGAGCTCTAGGCACACAAGTCAAACCTGAATGTCTTTCCCCTCCCTGGGGCTGAGGTCTCCTAAGAGATGGGGGCTGGCTAGCTCTTTCTTTCCCTAGTGTTTCTAGGTTCTGGACTTATCATGTCAGGTAGCTCCATTCTAAAGTTCTCTGCATCTTACTTTGGCTCTTGTAGAGAATCTGTACTTGAAAATCATACTGGAAAAGCCAATGCTATTTCAGTTAGGACTTTTTCGTGTTATTCTTATAAGTGATAGTAATCCAATTGGAAATTTAAGCAAAAATACAAAATTTCTGGTTCCCTTCATTAAAAAATGCAGGGGCTTCAGGCATGACTGGATCTAAGGAAATGACATTTTTACTGCGTTTCAGCTCTATGTTCTTCTGAATTGATGTCCCAGTAGGCAGGCTCTTCTTGTCTAATAGCTGTCAACAGCTTCAGGTTTCCAACCTCTTCCCCTAGCATCCTTCTTTTGGATCAGGTCTTCAACTAACAGGGTGGCAGGCCTTTGAGAATGGGACACAGAATGAGTTCTGAGGCTGAGAGGCTAGAAACATAGAGGAGAAGAGCAAAGGATAAAAGGGAGGCTGTCCTCCCCTTACCATCCTCTTTGTCTGCCCACCCATGCATGTTACCCCCTGTCATACCTTCAAAGTTAGAATGTCTGCTCCCCAGAGCCATATTCTCTCACCACCCCCATCCTTCTTGCTAGGAACAGAGCTCTAATCCCACTCTGGTGTCCTCACCACCCTCATAATTTCCTTTGGAAGGAAGATTCTTCAAACAGTTGTCTGCTGCAGGTACCAGATGTGTGCCAGGATCTCTGACTGCATGGTGCCCACGACTTGGCACCTAGCCCTGAAGACTGTGTCTACTTTGGCAGGTTAAAGCAAAGATAAGAGATTTTTTTGTCTTCTTTCTTCAGAGGAGTTCCAAGCAACACTGTGGCCTCAAAAAATAGGGCTGATGGCAGCCCTGCTGGTGTTTTCCAAAGTTGGCGGACTCTTTTGGATCCATTCCTGTCAGCATTGATTTGGTTTCATTTCCTGGGATGAGGACGGATTTTGACCTCAAATTGGATAGCCAAAGAGGAGAGAAAGGTGGGGAAAAGCTCAGTATCTGGAGCAGGAGTGTCTGGTAGAAGTCTGGAAGGGAACTCTAGGCTTGACTTTGAGTCTGGCTGTGCCCCTTGCTTGCTGTGGGACCTTGGCTAAGTAACTAAAGCTCTCAGCCTCAGTTCTTGAAGGCTCTGTGTGTTTAAAAAGATATTATGTAAAACATAAAGGGCCTAGAATAAAGTGAGTCCTCATTAAGCCCGAGTCCTGTTCCTATTTTCTTCCCCTCCCCAACACAAATAGGGAACCCGGAAACAAATGGGGCCCTCCTGAGGTGGTAGAGAAAAGAGATCTGTGAGGACAGCAATCCTGTGAGAATCCAACAAAACCTAGGCCTGACCTTCCATTCCACATCTCTAATCAGCCCCAACCAGAGTGGGATAGCCAGCCGGACAGCTTGCACTACAACTACTGTCTACCTTGGGAGCACCGAGGACTCCGCCTTCTTCTCCTGATTAAGTATGCTGCTTGGGTATGACAGTGATAGGTCAGTGGCCCTTGCAGGGCAGGCCACAGGGCCTGGGCAAATGCAGTAGAGAGGTGACACACTCTGTGGAACATACGTGGACTCCCAGGCATGCGGACACATTCACACACACACACACACACACACACACACACACACACACACCATTCACTCTGATCTATTTTCACACATCTCTACACTGCCCAGATAGGAAAGATATTCCTGGCTATTTTAAAACTTTTATTTGGAGACAATTTCAAACCTTCAATTTGCAAACACGAACATGATCAAAGAATTCCTGTATTTTTTACTGAGATTACCTGTTACTAACATTTTACTCCATTTGCTTTATCATTTGCTTCCCCCACACACACACACAACTTTTTTCTGACCTATTCGAAGATAAAATATGATCCCTGCCCTCTAATACTTCATTGTGTATTTCCTAAGATCAAGGATTTTTCTCTTCTATAACCACAGTACAGACATACGCTTCATGTATGTACATTGATATAGTACTTTTATCTAAATTACTATTTATGTTCTGGTTTTGTCAGTTGACCATTATAAAGTTATATATAACGTACTCCTCCAGAACAGGATTCAGGTTAGGGTCAGGTTTTGGCTATTATGTCTTTTTAGCCTCCTTAATTGGAACATTTCCAAAATTTTGTCCTTTTTGACACTGACAATTTTGAAGAATATGATCCCCTCCTTTTAGTGACTGTTTTTTGTAATATAACCCACATACTATATAATTCACTTGAAGTGTACAGCTCATTTTTTTATAGATGGACACAATACCTTTATTATATTTGTTTATTTTTATGTGGTGCTGAGGTTCAAACCCATTGCCTCACACATGCTAGGCAACCACTCTATCTCTGAGCTACAACTCCAGCCCTTCAATAGTTTTTTAATATATTCATAGATCCTCACAACCATCACCACAATCAAATTTTAAAAACATTTACCCCCCCAAAGGAAATTCCATACCCATTATCAGTCGCTTCTCATTTTTTCCCAAGTTTTCCAGCCCTAGATAATCTATAATCTATTTTCTGTCACTGTGGATTTGCATATTCTGGACATTTTACTTAATCAAAATCATACAATGTATGGTCTTTTTGACTAGGCATGGAGCCACCATATGACCCAGCTATACCAATTCTCAGTATTCTTTATCCTAAAGAATTGAAGTCACCATACTATTGTGATACTTGCATGCCCATGTTTATAGCAGTATAATTCACAATAGCCAAACTATGGACCAGCCTAGGTGTCCATCAACAGATGAATGGATAAAGAAAATGTGGTATATATACATAGTGGAGTTTTATTCAGCCACAAAGAAGAATGAAATTATGTCATTTTTAAGAAAATAATGGAACTTGATACCATTATGTTAAGTGGAATAAGCCAGACTTAGAAGGTCAAGTGTTGTATGTTTTCTCTCACATATGGAAGCTAGAGAAGAAAAAGGAAAAGAAAGGTAAGGTATCTCAGGAAAACTGAAAGTAGATAGAGGAAATAGAGACAGATAGAAAACAGGGAACAGCAAGTGGGAGGAGAAGAGAGAGGGGGAAATATTGGGGAATTATATTGACGAAATTATATTGTGTGCATGTGAACAATAAATCCCAGCATTATGTACAACTATAATGCACCAATTAAAAATGTGGGGAAAAAAACGAGTACAATAGAGGAAGGGAAAGGGGTGGGGAGGAGGAAAGGAGAGATAGTAGAGGTACTAGGGAATGAAATTGACCAAATTATATTGTTCTATTGTGTGTGTATGAATATGTAACAACAAATCCCACTATTATGTGTAATTATAATGCATCAATAAAAACTTTAAAGAAGTATGGCCTTTTGTGACCAGCTTCTTTTACTTAGAATAACGTTTTCAAAGTTATTTCATATTTTAGCATGTATCTGTACTTCATTATAGCCAAATAATATTCCATTGTATGGATATGTCATATTTTTATTAGCCATTTATCAGTTGTTGGTCATCTGAGCCATTTCTACTTATTAGCCATTCTGACTAATGCTGCTATCAACTTTCATGTATAAGCCTTGTTGTACACATACATTTTTATTTCTCTTGGAATAGAATTGCTGGGCCATATGGTAGCTCTATACTTAACCCTTTGAGGAACTAACAGGCTGCTCTCCAAAGTGGTTGCACCATCCTTCCCCTGCAGTAGCGGAGTATGGAGGTCTCTTCACATTCTCCACATTCTAGCTGACAGCTATTATTGTTGATCATTTTGATGACAGCCCTCCCAGTGCAGTGAGGTGGCATCTCATTGTGATTTGCATTTTTTCCTAATGGCTAATGTTGCTGAGCATCTTTCAGGGTTTTATTGGCCATTTGTTTATCTTCTTTGGAGAAGTATCTAGTCAGATCCTTTGCTCATTTTTAAATTGAATTTTCTTTTTTATTATTGAGTTGTATTGGTTCTTTATATATTCTAGAAATGAGTCCCTTGAGAGATAAATTATTTGCAGTTTCTCCTCACATTGTAGGCTGCCTTTTCCTTTTATTAATGGTGTCTTGTGAAGCACAAATGTGTGTAATCATTGATATACAAGTTATTTGTTTTTAACTCCTCTCCCCTTTTATGTTTTTTAAACAAAAATCCTCCTCTTTTTTAAACAGAGCATTCCTTGTTTTATGTTTATTGATATTTTCTTTTATTTAGATTGAGGTTGTACATCCTTAGCATGAGTATGGTATAGGTAATATTTTACTCTTCTCAGGACATCATATCTGGAGGCACATGATATCCATCTGTCCCTTATTAGAGATGCTAATCTTGATCATGAGATCAGTGTATTGCTTGAATTTGCTACTGTGTAATTATTGGCTTTTCTCCCCTTCAATTCATGAATTTTATAAAGATGCAATTCACATCGCACATTGCACTTGGAGTTCTGTGCTCTCCCAAGCACATGCTGCACAGTGGTCAGACCTACCTTGGCCAGGCCTGTGTCTTCATGTCTCAGAAAATGGCTTTGTCCCACTGACCACGGTGGGTCATGCAAATTACTTGCATCCCGCTAAAGTGAATGTCTTCATTATAGCCCCAGGCAATGGCCTTCCTGGAGTGAGAAGTTGGACTTGGCCATGCCAGAAACATCAACTTTAGAAGAGGCAGCACTAGCGAATGTGTAACTTTGGACTCTACAAGGAGATGGATCACCATCCTCTGCATGAGTATGGTATAGGTGATGTTTTGTTCTTCTCAGGACATAGTATCTGAAGGCACATGAAGCGAGGGTTGGACATGGAACAGTGTGTGTGCATGTGTGTGTGTGCATGTGTGTGTGTGTGTGTATGTGAGAGAGAGAGAGAGAGAGAAAGAGGGAGAGAGAGAGAAAGAATGTCAATTCTGTCTTTACAGAAGCTGTCTTAGGAGACCAGAAGAGCTCATTTCACATTATAGTTCAGGAGGTTTTCAGAAAGTCTTGTGTGAGATCCCAAGTCAGGCATGTGGCCTTTCATTCCTGCTGAAGATCTCACTCTTCTGTCCCTGGGTTGCACAAACTATAAAACCTATAACTAAAGGACATGCTATTTTGGTGGAATGGGAGAAACCAATAGAACATGGATCCCTTTAAGGAATGTTCATGGGTTGAACTTCTCCAGTGTCAAGAAGCGGAAGTTAGTGATGATAATGATAACAGTTAACATTTATTTAGCCCTTACTACATGCCAGACAGTGTTTCAAGAGCTTTTCATTTATCAATTTATTTAATTCTCACAATAGCCATAGCTGGTAAGTGTTCAATATCTTTATTTACCATATGATGAAGCTGAGGCACAGAGATGTTAAGTAACTTGTACAGGGTCATATAACTAATAAGAGGCAGAACTAGGATATGAATCCAGGTATTGCAGAGGAGATAATGGGAGTCTTGGAAAGAATGAGCATGATAGAACCTAAATCTTAGAGAAGGAACATTTCATTGTGATAAGCAGAATGCACTCTCAGAAAAGCACACTAAGAATCCTGGGAGGGGTGATATTGGGTGAGTGAACTATCAAGTCACCCCAGTTCCTTGGGGAGCCCTGAGTGAAGGTTTACCCAGCCTCTTACAATTATACCCACATTGCTCAACACTTCAGTTGAATTACCTGAGGCAGCTGCTAAAAGCAGCTCCAGCCAAGTCACCTGGAACTAATATCAGGGTCCTGGGCACATGTTCTTGCTTTGCCACCGTCACACCATCTTGCCTCCTTGTCCACAGTTTTATATCATGACCAGGTGAACATACATGCAGCTGCGCTGGCACCTGTGATGACTATGAATTTGTGGTCACTACAAGGCCGTGGAGAGTGAGCACAGCACAGCAGTCCTGGCCAGGGTCACCACAAGCTTTTCTCTTTGCGGCCGTGCTCTTCTGCAGTGCATGGTTGTGTCATACACCACTGGGCTCTGTCCTACCCCGTGGCATCGGTTCCAGTTCCTGCCCAGCAACTATTAATGTTTTTCAAACTCAAAACTAATGTAATGAAGCAAAGCCAGCATCAAAGGTCAGGTTTGAGGTAGGCTTGTGTATCTCCTGCACTTTATAGGAAAAGACTGAAAACTTCAAACTATGCCTCAGAATTATCCTGTCCTAGGAAAGAATGTAGAAGCAGAGAACAATCCAGGTCAGAGGGGTATAGTAGTAGCTCCTGGAGCTACACATGCTCAAACATTATATATGATTACAATTTAGGGGTAATTTTTTCCATCATTCTTTCAACTTCTTCCCCCCCATCTTGGCTATATATATATATACACACACACACACTCTAGTGCCTAGACCATAAAAATGAGTGAATGAACATGGGGTGTGTGTGTGTGTGTGTGTGTGTGTGTCAATAATTTGAAATGATGTAAACCAATGAATTCCCCCTTGATCATTAGTTTTTAGGCCAGGCAGAGGAAACAGAAAGATCTAAACAGATACACCCCAGAATCTGTGTCAAACTATATGTAACCACTCAGAATGATAGCCCTGGTCCTCAAGGCCCTGCTGGGTAACATTTTATCTTGAATTGTGGACATTTGAGCTCCCAGGCAAAGGGATGAGCAACTGAATACAGGTCAACTCCATCTTACAACCACTAGGTGGTGCCTTTTCTAGGATTTTTTTTTTGTTCACCCTTTGGCGCCTTGTTGGGCCTGGTGAGACATGAAATGCCAAGTTCTTGCTGGGTGAGTAAAGAAGATTGCCAGGGTCTGTGCTGCCAGGCTTAGTTTGAGGAGCTGATGTCCTGGAAAGGGCTTAGATTTGTGACACCAGTGATAAGCTCATCCTACCTAAAACAGTCACTCCCCCTTCTCACTGTGTATCCTTTAATCCTACTTCCTTTATAGCACTGTCACTATTTGACTTGAATGAGTGCATGAACATTTATATGTTCACTTGTTTATTATCAGTCCCCTTGACCCATGCTGGAATCTAAATTCCCCAGGGCAGGGACTTTATTTTGCTCGATGCTCTATCCCTAGCTCCTACAATGCCTAGCACTTAGTAGGCCCTCAATAGATATGTTACATAAATGAATAAATGAGCAAACATATAACAATGATTAGTAACAAAGGACAATAGTTGCATTACCCTTATGAGATAATCTGAAAACCAGCAATTTTGAGTTAATGTCATCATTTGGAGTGAAGCAAAAAGGTTACTTCATAACCCTTTTATTCAATAAGAGCAACCTGCCTATTAGAGTGGTTTCATATTCTAAACCTATTTTGATCTTACTGTGTTCTCTGGAAAGACAGCCCTGTCATGTAGGTATGTCTTTATGGCTGAATCACTGTCTAAGGGCATAGGAGAAGCCTTGCAGGGCCAAGAGTCCCCTGAGGATGGTCTCTTGCAGGCTGATAAAGACTGCCCTGAGAAGAAGGAGGCAGTGTACCACAAATATTAGGTCACCCCTCTGCTGGACTCATGAGCTTCTGGAGTGGGAGGTGGTCACAGAAAGAAAGTCCCATCAAGGCTTCTAATTTCCTGTGGATGGGCCCCCTCCCCGGCTTCTCCCAGGGTCTGGTTTTAAGACAGCTGATGACCTGTCCCGCTGGTGGACCAGGCTGCTCCCTCCACTTAATAAGGAACCACTTTTCTCAGGCCTCAGCTGAACCATTTGCCTCTCGAATGCTGGCTAAAAATGTGTAGACTTGGGTAATGCTCTCAGAACCCATTCTGCTGTGAAGAACGAATAAGAGATGCAGACAGCCTTAGTAAAAGGCATTTCCTGTGGGTTCAGAAGATTGCAGCTGGGTCTAGCATGGGATCCCTGGGTTTCCCAGTGTACAGGTCCACTAGCAGCTGCATTCAGCAGCAGGCAACAGCCTTGATACATCTTCCTGCAAAGGTCTGTTGAGGGCAAGTGAGTCTTTGCTTTGTGCTGTGCAGCCACCAACTTTCCCAAGTTACCACATGACATTTTTAAATCACCTGCAAACCTAAATCCAGTGAGTGCCTACAGACGCACTTAACAGCCCAGAGGATGATTCAGAGGAAGCAATTTTCCGAAGTGAAGATAATCATCCGTTAGTGTGAAAAGGCAAACACTCTTTCATTAGCATGGGAAACTCAAGGGAAATGTTGCCAAATCCATAGATGCAGCACTTCAGTAAATGGCTAAAGAACAGTAACCACAGCTGGAAGGAAGGACTTGTATAGATTCTGCCCCCACTTGGAGTATACCCACAGAACTTGCCGACTTGGAGGGAAGGTGGAAGCTCAGCTTTGGCTTCTTTCTGTTTACTTGATAAGCAGCTCCTCAAAGTTCTGGTCCCTGTGCCCACCTGGGGGAGTCCTCCCAGAATTCAGAGCTCCTCTGACTTTTTTCATCTACACACAGTAATCCCCACTTATCCTTGGGGTACAAGATGTTCCCAGATGCCTGAGACTGTGGATATTACCTAACCCTATATATGCTCTATTCATTCCTATACATGCATACTTATGATAAAGTATACTTTGTAAATTAAGCATAGTAACAATAATACCTAATAATAAAGTAGAGCAACTATAACAATATATTGTAATAAAATTTATTCCAAACTTATGAATTACTTTTGGAATTCTCTATTTAATATTTCAGGATTGTAGTTGACTAGGGAAAGGGATTAGAGGGAAACACAACTGTATTTTTAATCTTTTTTTTTTTTTTATTGGTTGTTCAAAACATTATAAAGCTATTGACATATCATATTTCATACATTAGATTCAAGTTGGTTATGAACTCCCAATTTTACCCCAAATACAGATTGCAGAATTATTTTTAATCTTAATTTAGGGAAAATCTCATATGTTTCCTTTATTCTATGACATTAAATTTTTTATTCCAGACCTGAGCTCTCCTGGGGCCTCTTATAACCTCTTGCTTATTTGAACTCTCCACTTGGACAGTTAATAGGTACCTTGAACTTAGAATGGTCAAAACAGAACTCTCAATCTCTTCCCATTTCCCAAATGTCCTATTACTGCATAAGAAATCACCCCCGACCTAGTAACTTAAAGCAATGATAGTCATTAATTTTGTTCACAAATCTGTAATTTCTGTGTGTGGTTCCACAAAGACTGCTCAAGAAGCATCAGCTGGGGCAGCTTGGCTTGGGGGCTGAGTCCATTTCCAAGATGACTCATTCAAGCTGCTGGCAAGCTTAGCTGGCTGTTGCCTGACCTGCAGGGATGGGGACAAAGTTTCTCTCCACAGGCTGCTAAGGCTTCCTTGAAGCATAGTGACTGAGTTCCAAGTGTAAATGTCCCAAGGGATTGAAGTAGAAACTGCTAGTGTCTTAAGTCCTAGGCCTGGAAACTGGAAGTGCTGCTTCTGCCATATTCTATAAGCAAAACAGTCATAGAGCCCAGAATTCTACTTTTTTATTTCCACTATCATCAGTCTAAATCAGACCCTCACCTTTTGCTGGGGTGAGTCTCTGGTGATAGCTTCTTATCTACTCTCTGTCTCTATACTTGCTTCCTAAAATCCATCCATACGGGAGTCAGTGCTACTACCTTTAAAAGCATACAGATCAACTCACTTCTTTGCTTAATCCTCTTTGAAACTTCACAATCTATTTAGAATTACACCCAAACCACTCCTTCAAGATGCCACAGCCCAGTGTGATCTGGCCCCTGTGCAGTTCTTGAACCTCATCTTGGCCTTCTCACCAGACTGTGACAGACACACAGCCTCATCTGTGCACAGCCTCTGCACTTGGTGCCCCTCTATCAGGCATGCTCTTCCCCTATTTTCCCAAGGCTCATTCCTCCCTGCCAAGTAGTGTTCAGTTGAAGTGCCATTTCCCCATAGAAGCCATTTTCAGACCCCAAACACAGCCGTCTGTTACATTAACCTGTTTCAATTTTCAACATTGCATTAACCATTCAGCAGATTGTTTTTGTGTTGTTTGTTGTCTGTCTCTTCCCTCTAAAATGTAAGCTCCACAAGTGCAGGGACTCTAGTTCTTATCACAGTGCTTCCCTAGGGCCTAGAACAGTACCTGACACAGAGGGGATGTTCGATAAATATTTCTTCAGTTAGTAGAGAGCAACAGCAGCCGCAGCCAGCCTTCCAACAGGGAGTGTCTCTTAGGATGATTGATAGGTCTAGAGAGAAAGCTTCAGGAGGGCCCAGGGGCTCATGCTTGTCCCAGGGGCACAGCTCTGGTGCATGAGGCTGTTCCTGGAGGATGTTCCACAGCAATCAGGTTTATGCATTCTCCTTCCAACCCCCAGAGCATACCCACCCCCAGATTTCTTGTGGAATTGACAATAGAGAATCACACTTGCTTGAGCACAAAGTTACTAACATGCTTGGACAGGATGGCACAGCTCAGCCCATCTTATCTCCTCACCGGTCTCATCACAACTCAGGTTATTTACATTAACTTCTCATCTTATAGTTAGACTCAGAAATATAGGCCAAGCTCCAGTTAAACAAATTGCAAGTGCTTTTTTAAATAATTTTTTTAATGAAGATGTTCAAATTTTTAAAGAGAAATCTGAGAGTGGGGATTTAGGACCCATCCAAATAAAGAAGCTTCATTAGGGCTAAAGAAAGCAATGTTATAATGGTTTTTAAAAAACAACATGGGGGTAAAAAATATGTTCAATAATAATGAAATCATCTTTGTTTTCTTCAAGAAAAACTTGTTACACATTTTTTTAATACTTTGGTATAGAAAATTGTATGTAGAGTTATCACTGAAATAACAAAACACTATGGCTGTGTGTACTCAGTTCTTCGGTTAGGAAATGGCAGCTTATCCGACAAGATTCTTTTTTACCCACTGTAATGAGACTCTGACTTGGGATTTAAATGTTTAAAAACGTGATACTATTAAAAATGCAGAGGCCAGTGTGTAGCTGCTCCCAGTAGTGCTGCTACCATCAGAGAATGAGCGCATCCTGAACAGTACTGCCCAGAACAGAATCCACTCTGCCCTTGGAGAGTGAGGACAGAAGGCACAAGTGACAGGCTGGGCCCCATATCCCACGTGGTCCTCAGGTGCCTGCTGGGAGGAAGCCTTGTGGTGGAAAGAAGACCCTCGGCTATACTGACCAGGGTTGGTGAAATCTCCTTTTGATGATGGTGAATTCTCATCCACCAAGGAGACTGCATCCACCCAAACTCTCTAAGCCCTAATTCGGTGCTCAGCCATGTCTGAGGGCACAAGGAAAGGTGCTAAAACCAGCTGTGTGCATTTGCTGCAGGGTAGGAGAGGGGAGCTGGCAACATGTATACACTATTAAGTCTCCAGAAGGGCTTAGGTTTATTTCTAATTCTTTTGGCTTTCAGTATTTTTTTAAAAAATGATCACAGCTTAGAACTCAAGCTCCTGAGATCAAACTTATCTCACACAGGCTGGAGAAGGCTGTGGAAAACAGAGTCCTTTCAGGTCTCAGGGTGGGTGGATGGTGCCCTCCCTCCCTCCTTGCCTGTTTTGCCTGCTCAGAGCCTGCACAGGGGCTTGGAGGGCTGCCTTAGGGAGCCTCAGGCTGGAGAAAGCTGATGTTTCAGACAGAGTAGCCCTTCTGTGGTGTCCTTTCACTACTACAGACTCCAGAGGAGGAGAGAGACCCAAGGAGGGTGAGTCTCACCTGCACTGACTGAAGTCTAGCTCAGCCAGTCCTTGCAGGACCTGAGACATCTGGTCATACTTCCCATAGCAGTGAGAAGTCAGTGCTACTCAAAGCCATTCCACAATGTTGGGAAAGAAAATTCAAGTTCAGTTTACCAAAATATCTGTATTATCTATAAAAATTTAACTCTAATGAGTCACTGATACTGGAGACGGCAATATCCGACTATGTGGAAGGCAGACAGACGGCTCCATCCCACCAAGCCCACAGCCGAACATTTGTGGTATGTGGGCAGTCATTTGTAAGGCCTCAAAAACCTGGAAACTTTGGAACGTAGCAATCGGATGAAAGATCTTGGAAACATCTCTCGGGACTCCTGGGCTGTATACTTGAAATAGTTCTGGGGATGGGCCAGGACATCAAACAGAGCCTTGATCAATTTCTTATCCTAAAGAGAACAGAATTTTTGTTACTGGGCCAAATTGTTTAAACATCCTGACATTTTGCCAACAAAACTATAATGACCCAGTATTAAGCAGTAGCTTGATTAACTAAAAAACACTTTGTGAAAATTGTTTCTTCCGATTTTTATCTTTTCAGTTTTCATTTTTTATAATTATCTCTAATAAGTATGCATTATTTTTTTTATAAAGAACATTTAATATACAAAAAAAAACCCTGATTTTTTTTCTCAATTAGATGAAATGTAAAATGGGGAGCTGGGGGATACTTATACAGTTGGTGATATAGCAAGTGTTTGTTGCTAATTATTTATAAGTATACAAAATTTGGTAGACTTTATGAAGGACAAATATGGAGAAAAAGGTTCCCCACTATTTGGAATTAATATGAAAATACTATATACCACTGTCTTGGATTTATAAGCAAGTCTTCCTCAAAACTGCCCCTTTACAAATTTCCAAATTGAAAAATACAACTTCACTTGACAACACTGAAAATAAAAGCCTGTTCTTTAAAAAAAATCATGTCTGTCTTGGGGCTGGGATTGTGGCTCAGCAGTAGAGCGCTCACCTAGCACGGGAGGACCTGGGTTCAATCCTCAGAACTACATAAAAATAAAGGCATTGTGTTGTGTCTATCTATACCAAAAAAATAAATTTAAAAAAATCATGTCTGGGGAAGTTATGAAACTGAGCATTGGTCAAGGGCAGTCTCCGAGTCTGAGAGGTGGCAGGAAAGACTTCAAGACTGTACTTGGGATTTCTATGAAAAACACCATGTCCACTAGAGACAAGTACTCACCTTAAGTATTTCCTGGTGGTTCTCAGATGCGTAGAGCCTGCCATCTCGAACAATATCTTCAATGAGTTCTTGGTAGTCTTCTGTTGGAATAAAGGACATGTTTTGTATTCTTATGGTTTAGTTATCTCCAAATGTGCTCTTTCATTTTTGATAAGGTTCTGAGAAGCGTCCCTTCTGTGGCTATCTCAGAACACTTTCCACACTGACATTGAAAAGACAATCATCAGAGAACACCCATGCACAGATTTCCATCACTTCCACTGGCCACAGACCTCTGGCCCTGTCTCCCTGTCCTCTCTTCCCTCAGATGAGCCCTCTTTGTGTCCACTTGAGGCCCATCCCTCCACTTGGCACTCCAGTGCCATCTTCCCTCACTAAATCAAGAGCATCTGTGCCAGTAATTCTCTGATTTCTTTCCTACATGATAAAAATTCTCTATTGATCTTTCTGATCAGCATACAAACAGGCAATTATGTCTCAGATCTTTAAAAAATCCCTCCCTCGACTTCATTTCTCCCTCCAGCTTCCACCCCACTTCTCTGCTTCTTTTTGCTGAAAAACCCCTCAAAAGAATGGTCAATACTCACAGTACCCAATTCTCTTCTTCTTCTCCTAAACCCAGTCCAATCATCTTTGGTCCCCCATCACTCCTCCAAAACTGCTGGTTGAGATCAGCAGTGACCTTCAACCTTTGACATATCAGTAGCATGTGACTTGCTGGTCACACCTCCACCTTGATCAAATTCTTCTCTTGGCTTCCAGAATACTTTGCTGTTTGGTTTTCCTCCTACCTCACTGGCTGCTCACTCCTTTCCTTGGCCTTTTATTGTAGGAGGGTTCCAGGGCTCAGTCTTTGGTGCTCTGCTCTTCTCTGTCTGTGTGCACTCCATGGGGAGCTCATCCGGGCTTTTCTTTCCCTCTCTACCTCCCTTCCCTCTGTCCTTGTTTAGCATTAAACAATCAAGCTTCTTATCAAATAAGCAAAATTCATCTTTCCTTTATTTGACTGGGGCTGAGGGTAAAGAATTCGGCTGGCCAGAGAGGAAGAAAGCACTGTTCATTTTTTCACTAATAATTTTTTGTCCTGACATACATTAAATGCAGTGCACATGATAATCCTTCTCTAAATGAAGCCCTCCATCTTTACAGTCTAGTCTCTTTCCCACAGTCATAATTCAAATCAAGCATATGCAAAGCACAATCTTTTTCAAATCCCAGACATTAAAAATGCCTCTTTGTATGCATATCATGTGCTACAAAGCCACACGAATTATGAGAACATCATTGAAATTGTGCGGGAGAAGCTCTTGAAAAGTTCCTTTCAGTCAAGAGATGGTGAGTGGAAATTAACACTATATTATATATAATTACTAATTTGGTACATGTACAACGTCATTGCTACTCTACTAATGTGGTATCATTCTCCTTTTATGTTAGTGAATATTGAATATGAGCAAGTGTACAAGTTTTATTTTATTATTATTTTTTTAATTTTAAGTCATGAATCCCCTTGCTGCAATGTCTCTACCTCAGAGGAGTGGCTCCTGTCCTTGATGGGAGTTGACCCCTAGGAATATAGATGGTTGTAATATTCTAGACAGCGGTTTGCCACTGCACCAAATGCTTCTAAACTGCTGTTTAAAAAAAAAAAAAAAGTCCTCTGCTTCTAAGAGCTAGTGTGTCTCCTTCCTTGCTCCAGGCCTTAGGAAAAGCAGAAAAGCATTGCAAGTGGGAACCCAGGCTCTGGAGTCCAAAAGACAAAGGTAAATCCCAGCTCTGTGTCTGTCATACTGTGACCTTAAGCCAGTTACTTAAATCTCTAAACCTGAATGGCCTCATCTGTAAAACCAGGAAACAAATGTGTCATGTATGGAGTGACTATGAGGACTGTACCATTAAAAGGTGCCTCAGGACATATCTAGTGCTCAGGAATGCTCAGTACCTGTTTGCCAGGACTACAATCCTCTCCCTTCTGTGGCAGTCAGGAGGCTCATCTGCAGCAGCCCCAACCGCACCTTCTGACTGTAATTTCTAGTCTTTTGGGCTTTGAAATCAGATACAAAAATACAAGTTTTAAAATATAAACTCTGAGTAAGGACCTGAGGGGCTTCTGGAGGGACAAAGTGGCAGTTTTCAACACTTTTCTGCTATGACACATGCCTGGTACACTCTCATGGGCCTATCCAGGACTATGCATAACTTGCCCTGGCTCAAGCTACAACTCTTTTTCTTAATTAAAAAAAAAATCAAGATATTTTCTGTGTCACAAAGACGGAGATGAGAACAGCTACACTAAATTGTGTGAGCCTTGGTGACATGTATTCTGGAGCCCCTGCGTCTGCTCTGCTTCCTTCCTAATTCCCACAGGACAGGTTGTCCATTAGCTGCTTCCAGGTGGATGACTAGGCTCTCTGTCTCATTCAGCAGAGGCATGTGGGAGGCATTTGTGTCTGCCCCAGGAGTCAGACACTAAAAGCCCTTGTCTTGGGTGTTTGACATTACTTTAGGCAACTGCAGGACAGGAATAATGATCCTAGCTGTTGTCACATGTTGGAAATAAATTATGTATAAGTGTTTTTAAGAGAGACAGAGAATGCTATTTTTTCTAAACATCTAGTTTTTGCATTTTACCTAAAAACTTCCAATGGCTCCCTATAAGATTTAGTCTACTCTCCTAAACTTGGCCCTCAAGGCCCTTCCCACCTCATCTCCTTTCACTGTTAAGCCCCATGCTCCCCACTCACTGGTCAAATCAGACCCCACACATGCCATCCTCTGGCCTTTCCTTCTTCCTGAATATTCTTCCTCCCCATTTATGCCCCCTATATTTTATTATGACCCAAATCTGTTCAGACTATATTCTGTTCCTTCCAAAAATCCATGCAAAATAACTGCTGTCCCTTCTGTGCTCATAGTGCTGTGTATATGCCCTGTTAAAGCATCTATGACAATATATACAGTTTTGTGTTCATATCACTAACCAGATTGTCTCCAGTACTTGGCCCAATTCCTAGCCTAGCAGAGGCTCATTAAATATCTGTTGGGTAGATGCATGAATATGTTCATGAATGGACAGATGACTCTTCCCTTCTAGACTATGAAGCCCTCTAGGACAAGTTATAATTCATTTTATGCTCCATAAATGTTCATCAACCTATTCAGAGAGTTGGGTTCCAGGGCTCAGGAGGACCACTCCTTCATTTAAAATGAAGAAAATGAAACTAGAGGCATCATCTGACTTGCCTAGTCACAAAGAAAGTCAGTGGCAGAGCCAGAACCAGAACTCAGGCCTTTTTTCCTCCTTCAGGATTCTGTACAATAAAAGCCATAATCATAAGAAGTATTTATTGAGCAATTATGTGTGCCAGGTACTACACCAAGTCCTTTAGGAACTCTCACATTAAATCTAATGATTATCCTCATCAAACATTAAGAAAATGAGACTCAACTAGGAGTGTAGCTCAGTGGTACAGTGTGGGTTTAACATGCATTGAACTCAATTCAATGCCTAGCAACAAAAAAAGGAGGAGGAGGAGAAAGAGGACAAGGAGAAGGAGGAGGAGGAAAGAAGGAAGGAAGGAAGGCTTGGAGATGGTACACAGAATCACAGATGAGATAATAGCCGGGCTGTCTGACTTCAATGCCCACGATCCACTAAGCTGATCTTCTGAACCATCTTTTCATCCCTGTAGTCAGTGTCCCCAAATGCCCGCTTAAAATGTGGCACTTGTGAGTCAGCGATGTTCTTTCCCCTCACCATGGCTGCCTTTCTGAGCATGTGTGCTTGTCAGCAATCCACCAGCTGGCTCAGAAATTGGTTCTGTTCAAACTAGAGACGCCTCTGTCATGTGCTACTGTCCGAGCTTCACGGTGCTTACCGTCATACGTCACATATGGGACCTGAAACCCTCTGGCACTGTTCCCTTCATTGGACTTAAACTGAATCCACAGCTTCTTTGACCTGGAGGTGAAGGCGATGGGGCGTTCGTAGGTCTGGCAGGTTTCATAGGTTGTCACTGAATTGGACGATGCTGCAGAGTGAAATTGGAGAGGGTGTCATTTAAGACGCCACTGAGTGGGCAGACAATGAATCCTCATCTTTTCAAATACTCAAACCATAAAACAAGGTACGTTGAAGAGCCCTTTAGGTCTAGCTGACTCATCCTAACAGTAAAGCACTGGGAATAGAATAGCCTCCAGGGAAGGCTAGGCTTGAGCTGCCTGTGGCTGGGCACACTGCAGAGGTGGGGAGAGGGCCCTTGAATTTCAGAGCCCAGCTGCCATTATCTAATAATACTCACCCCCATTTGATGCATGCTTCTCAAGACCCAGAAGTGTGCTAATACCCATTTTAGGGACTTTCTCTCATTTAATCCTCTGTAAACCACAAAAAGTGGGTTCAACTGTTAACTCTTTTACAGAGAGGTAAGTACGCACCTAGAGCCACAGAGCCCATCTGGGATAAGGTTGGGATTCAAATCTTCACCTGACATCAGACATTGTAACCATTAATAAGAATAGGAAATATTTATATAGTAGCTCAATGTGCTATTATTATTCTATTGATTTTTTTTTTGTTTTTGTTTTGGGTTTTATTTTTTTGAGATGAGGTCTCACTATGTTGCCAAGGATGGTCTTGAACTCCTGGGCTCAAGCAATCCCCCCACATGAGCCTCCTGAGTAGAAGGGAATACTGGTGTGTGATACTGTGCCTGGCTTGCCATTATTTTTCTAAGTGCTTAACAAATTTAGTCCATCTAATAACCCTGTGAGACAGCAGTTATTATTTCCCCACTTTAATCATTACGGAGATGGCAGTGCCCAGATCATAGTACCAATAAGAGGTGGATTTGGAATTAAGCCCACTCAGAGGACTGCTGCTAAGCTGTGTTGATGGTGGCATCCCTTATGGACCTTGGGTCATGAGTCAGGATAGAGGGAGGGGCCCCTTCTGGCTGCATCATGCCTTGGTCCCTCCCCAAGTCAGGAGTTGCTATCCAGCGTGAGGCAGTGTCTGGAGCCAGCACTGCACATGCCTCATTTCCTCTCCATGTCCCAGTGGAGAGGGTCCAAAAATCCCAGTGAATACAGAGGAGAAGAATGACTTGCAGGGTCCCTGCCTCTGGGGTTCAGTAAAAGGCCTTGATGTATGGTTTTAGTCAAATTATTATTAATAGTATTAATTTGGCACTGGGGATTAAACCCAGGGCCTAGCACATGCTAGGTAAGTGCCCTATGAATGAGCTACATCTCCAGCCCTTAGTCTATGTGTCATTCCTTGGTAACTCTATAAACTTACACCCCATCTCTGTTCTAATACGGGGGTGACAGTCTAGCCTGCTCCTCACATTTAAAGCCTGGGGAGCAGGTCCTCAGGCTTCCCAGCTGGCCTTAGGAAGAGAGGGAAGCAGAGGGTGAGACGCACAGGTTTTCCGCATCACCAGGTAGTCTCCACAGTCGTCCTCTATGGGTAGGAAGATCTCAGGGACCACAATTAAGATGCGGCGCTTGGGAGGTGGGTTGATGGTCCAGGTACACTCGGTGTTGGCTGGGTAATTTCCTGGATAGTTTGGGGATTCAATGTATCCTGTGAAATCTCCCAGCTCCCCGCCACATCTTCTGTCTGGAAAAGGAAATGCCATGAGTTATAAGGGCTCAACACAGTCATCTCTCATGGCCCCTGCTAGCCTGGCTTAAGAACTGCCACATCCCTACCATATGGAGGAAGGGGCACAGAGATGGCGTCATCTTGGGAATAAGACTTAGGGCCCCCTTTGGGAGTCATTGTGAACTCTCACAAAGGGGCCACCCCTCGGAGTGGTGCCATTTTCCCATTAGCCTAAAGATGCTAAGGTCAGCTGTTAATGAACAAAAGAACAGATTTAGCTTTAAATATTTGCTTAGAAGTCCAAGTATAGGGGGAACCCATGGAATAGAACTTCTACATCTGTCCAAGTAGGGAGAACAGAGCTCATTGCTCAATAAAGAACATTTGACTGAGGCCATTGATGAAGATAAAACAGATTTCTTCACTTTTCTTTCTGGTTACAACCACATTTTATTTCTAAGTAGGGAAGACAAAGAGCTAACTAATGTGCACAGGCACACCCTCCCCCCCCCACCCTTGTCTTTATTCACCAAATCCCCACTGTCTAACACATGTCACCCAAAGCTCTGGGAGTTCAGGACTGAGAGGGATCTAGTCTTTGCCCTCAAAGAGGTTAGTGTTTACTATTGCCAGGTAAATCTGAGCAATATTGAAGGGAGCTGAGCACAGTGGTACACATCTGTAATTCCAGTGACTTGGGAGGCTTAGGCAGGAGGATCACAAGTTCAAAGCCCGACTCAGCCACTTAGTAAGGTTCTCAGTAACGTAGCAAAACCCTGAGTCAAAATAAAAATAAAAAGGGCTATGGATATAGCTCAGTAGTTCAATCTCCAGTACTAAGGGGGTGGGGTGGGGAGGGAGAGGGAGAGGGGGAGAGAGAGAGAGAGAGAGAGAGAGAGAGAGAGAGAGAGAGAGAGAGGTATCTTCTCTTCTCTAAATTATAATAGAGAGTTGTTATTAGTTAA
>NW_026000174.1:22426704-22493127 GCF_001458135.2 Marmota marmota marmota
GAGGGAGAGGGGGAGAGAGAGAGAGAGAGAGAGAGAGAGAGAGAGAGAGAGAGAGAGAAGGGATTACTTTCTTCTTCTCTAATTATAATAGAGAGTTGTTATTATTAGGAAAAACACAGCCTTCAGGCTTGAATGGCTACCTGAGGAACTGTGTCACGTGGTCCTAAGGGCCAACAAAGGCCAGGGAGTGGGAAGATAAGGAAATTTCCTAACTCTGTGAACTTTGCCAAAGTCTCATTTACCAATAGGCTAGAAGATCATGAAAGAGAGTGAGCTTCCTGTGGCAGCAGGTATTTAAGAGGAACCTTGATGGCTGCTTATAAAGATGTTAAAAGAACTTCAGCTGGGTGGGGTGGTGCACACTTGTAATCCCAGTGATTTGGGAGGCTGAGATGGGAGAATAGTGAGTTCAAAGCCAATCTCAGCAAAAGTGAGGAGCTAAACAACTCATTGAGACCCTGTCTCTAAATAAAATACAAAATAGGGCTGGGGATGTGGCTCCGGTGGCTGAGTGCCCCTGAGTTCAATCCTCAGTACCCCAAAAATTCAAATGTTTCACTGCCCTTCTCCATCCCAAATTACTCTATTCTGGGGAGTCCTCCTTGCTCCCCTCAATTGCTATCTTAAAGATACAACACTAGGGGGCTGGGGCTGTAGCTCAGTGGTAGAGCGCTCTCCTGGCACATGTGAGGCACTGGGTTTAATCCTCAGCATCACATAAAAATAAAACAAAGGTATGTGTCCACCTACAACTAAAAAAATATATTAAAAAAAAGATACAACATTAGTTGAGCTTAACTTTTGGCCTTTACTAGAGAATTGTATGTAATGATTAAGGTGGGGAGGAGGAAAACCTGACGCAGCAAGTCCTTAAATGTTTGCCCCCTCATTGCTGTAAAATACAAGTTAAGCTCCTTAACTAGGCACACTTGGTGTGCCAACTCTTCTGTGCTCAGGCCCAGGGTCTCTTTCCAGAGGCCTTTTCACTTTCCTGGGTCTGTGCTTCTCCTCAGTGGGTCTTCAGTAAGATGCTCTTTCCTGCTCTGTCCACTATCTCCATCAAAACCTTCCATACCCTCCAGAGACCTTGCCTCATCTCTCCAGACTAGTGGGTTGCTCCTTCCTTTGCAGACACACAGCCTGGCTCCTGGCAGGGCTGGCCCAGCTGATTTATTCAGCAGGATGCCTGGCACACAACACACCCTTGAACAGTGCACGCTGGGCAGGACCCACTGAAACTATGCCCTGGGTTGGGGGGAATCAGGGCAAATCCAGCTGTGAGTGTGCCTGGGGAAGCATCCAGGGTCAGCAGAGGTAAGTAGGGGCTGTGGTGGAGCTTAGTGGCAGAGTGTGTGCTTAGCATGCACAAGGGTCAGGGTTCAATCTCCAGCACCTCACATACAAAAACAAGGAGAGTACCTCCAGGTCAAAGCTATTATCTCCATTTTAACAGCTGAGGAGACTGTAGTCCCGCCTTCCCTCAGTGCTTATCTGCATAGCTGTGAGCTGGGGTAAAAACAGACAAGGTTCTGAATGAACCTGGGAACCCTGGCCACTTTACCCTACCCTCCTCTAAGGCTGGACCCAGACACTTTCCCTCTTGATCAGGACCACAGAAGCCTTAGAGAGAGACCTACTTTTACATTGGGTAATGTTTGTGGAGCCATCAAAGTCCGTTGTAGTGTTTCCTGGACAAGAAATACAGTTATTTTTTCCGAATTCGGGCTGGTATGTCCCTGCTGGGCAGCGAATACATCGGTGAGTGGTAGTGTTGTAGAAATGTCCAGGTGAACACTGAACTGTGAGGAAAGGGTGAAGAAAATGAAAACAAGAAGACTGTATTTTTATTAATGCAACATGAAAGGTTTCAAAGTTTGTGAAATAAGTTTTTATGCCCAAATGAAGAAGTGCTTTCCTATCAATCTGGGGTTAATGAACACTCAAACAGTGGGTTTGGGTAGGACTCGTGACACTGAGAAAACATGAAGGAGCAAGCTGTGCATGTCTTCAGAGAGTGTGTGGCTCTTGCAGTCAGTGGCAGCTGACATCTTCAGGCACAATGGTTGTGGGTATCAAGGATATAGACTGAGGCTGGGCTGAGGCTTGGTCCCCTGGGAAGAGACAGTGGAAGTGGGGTTCTGGAGAAGGGATAGGACCTGTACTGGGGTAGGGGAGCTCTAGGCCAGGGCACTGAGGTGGAAGAGGGCTGGAGGATGGAACCAAGGAAGCCCGTGTTCAAAACCTGCTCATGTCTCTCTGATCCATCCCTGGTCAGCCCTGTCCTAAGAAGCCAAGATGGCTGTGGAGAGACCCGGTCCAGGGAGTTCTAGCACTTCCTGCACAGGGACTGAACCCTTGGTTATTAAGCACCACACAGGGAACCTCTGGGCTGGGTTCAATGGAACCTTCACCAGACTCCCAGAGTACTCAAAAAGGAAATTCAATTCTAGGGGAAAGCAAATACTCACCTCTGGTTTCACAGTCCTGGAAGGAAGTTGCTCCCAGATGTTTGGTGGGGAGCCCTCCTCCACAGGGGAAGCAAGAAGTTCGGCCAGCTTCAGGCTGGAATGTGCCTAGGGCACAGAGCTGGCAAGGTTTAAAGCCATCCGCAGAATATTCTCCAGGTTGGCACAGACCTGGGGGGACCAATGGCCCTAGATAAGGAAGGCTCCTAGGCAGGCCATTCCCACCTCTCTTCTATAAGATCTGACTCTGGTCAGGCCTGTTACCCTTTGCTGACCTCAGCGCCTACCTGAGTGAGAGAAGCAGAGTCAGCCCTGCCCTGCCACCCCAAGGAGGTGACTGGTGAGTGCCTGGTGTTTACGCACAGGGCTGCACAACAAGATGAGAACCAAGAGTCAAACAGCAGCTGCTTCTAAAATATAGGAAAGGACTGAGCATGTCTCAGACTTAGGCCTACACACTGCCCAGGGACCCCAAGCAGGAGTCACCAGAGAAAGAGGGAAAGAGAGGGAGATATCTTTACTCTGGAATCAATATGGCAATTGGACCCAGAAATACTACACCCTCATCCAGTGGATCACATCTTAGTGACACAGTGACTCGAAGAATCTCCCGCTTACCAATTATATTTACAAAGTTACATCTCCTTGCATTGAGGTGTGTCCTTTCCTACCTCAATGAGTCAACTAAATCCAAACTATCCAGTCCACATGGACAGAGGGACCCAAGGGCATTTACTTTAAGCAATGATTTCTCTTTTTTTCCCCAAGGTTAGGACAATAAACACAATCATTAACACACATACACACACACACACACACACACACACACAAATCCTAAAGAACATGTTTCTTAGGAATAAGTTTGTCATTGGCAAGATGCTATAAAAATCTGTTGTCTCTTGTATTCTTAATCACTTCTCCTCTGTTGATTTTAATGGTTTTGTTTTTAACCATAAATTGTAGATATAATAGCATTTTAAAAATGTACAACCAGGGCTTGGGATATAGCTCAGTTGGTAGAGTGCTTGCCTTGCATGCACAAGGCCCTGGGTTCAATCTCCAGCACCAAAAAGTAAGCAAGTAAGTAAATAAATAAATAAATGCACAACCAAGGGAAGAGTCTGGATGCTGTCAGACCTCGATCCTGACTCCAAATCCTCCACTTCTTGGCTGTGTGAAGTGACACAGTGACTTGAAGAATCACTGTGATAGGACCATATCATGAATAATTCATATCATATATTTAGCATAATGCTTAGCAATGGTAAGCATTCAATAAATGTTATATATTTTTATTAATAATACTTTTCTTATTGCTATAAATGTATCTTTTTTCTTTTGGTACCAGGGATTGAAGTCAGTGCTTAACCACTGAGCCTCATCCCCAGCCTTTCTATATTTAATTTTGAGATAAGGTCTTGCTAAGTTGCTTAGGGCCTCACTAAGTTGCTGAGGCTGGCTTTGAATTTGTGATCCTCCTGCCTCAGCCTCCTGAGCTTCTGGGATTACAGACATGCACCACCATACCTAGCTTATAAATATATCTTAATAAGGTCACATATAAGGATGACCTGATGCCCAGAAGCTGCCTCTTATCACCCTTGCAATTAGTTCTGAAGTTTCACAACAAATCAAAGATATGGGAGGGATCATACACTCAATTAAAAGATCTGATGTTTAACTCAGAAACATCCCTGTAGCGAGGAGTGGTGGCACACGTCTAAAATCCCAGCACTTCAGGAAGCTGAGATAGGAGGATCATGAGTCAAATCCAGCCTCTGCAACGATGAGGCACTAAGCAACTTAGCAAGACCTTATCTCAAAATTAAATATAGAAAGGCTGGGGATGAGGCTCAGTGGTTAAGCACTGACTTCAATCCCTGGTACCAAAAGAAAAAAGATACATTTATAGCAATAAGAAAAGTATTATTAATAAAAATATATAACATTTATTGAATGCTTACCATTGCTAAGCATTATGCTAAATATATGATATGAATTATTCATGATATGGTCCTATCACAGTGATTCTTCAAGTCACTGTGTCACTTCACACAGCCAAGAAGTGGAGGATTTGGAGTCAGGATCGAGGTCTGACAGCATCCAGACTCTTCCCTTGGTTGTGCATTTATTTATTTATTTACTTACTTGCTTACTTTTTGGTGCTGGAGATTGAACCCAGGGCCTTGTGCATGCAAGGCAAGCACTCTACCAACTGAGCTATATCCCAAGCCCTGGTTGTACATTTTTAAAATGCTATTATATCTACAATTTATGGTTAAAAACAAAACCATTAAAATCAACAGAGGAGAAGTGATTAAGAATACAAGAGACAACAGATTTTTATAGCATCTTGCCAATGACAAACTTATTCCTAAGAAACATGTTCTTTAGGATTTGTGTGTGTGTGTGTGTGTGTGTGTGTGTATGTGTGTTAATGATTGTGTTTATTGTCCTAACCTTGGGGAAAAAAAGAGAAATCATTGCTTAAAGTAAATGCCCTTGGGTCCCTCTGTCCATGTGGACTGGATAGTTTGGATTTAGTTNAGTCAAATCCAGCCTCTGCAACGATGAGGCACTAAGCAACTCTGTGAGACCCTGTCTCAAATAAAATACAAACTAGGGTTGGGGATGTGGCTCAGTGGTTGAGTGCCCCTGAATTCAATCGGAAGGAAGGAAGGAAGGAAGGAAGGGAGGGAGGGAGGGAGGGAGGGAGGAAGGAGAGAGAGAAAAGAAAAGAAAAGAAACATCCCTATAGTTGAGTTTGGAGTCATTTGGATGGGAACTAATGCTGTATCTGGGAGTCACTGGATGGAGAACCACAAGGCATTACAGGGGCCCCTGCACTCTGCTGGGTCTATCAGTTAGAAACCACCATCCAGATCACATCTTCCACTGGAGCCTACACAGGTCCATATAGCCAGCCTTCCTCCCATTTAACAAAAGGAAGATGTTTAATAATAAAATAAATGGGAAAGTAGATCACAGAAACTAACCAAGCTTGGCTTCAAAGTTAACATTTTGTAAGAGATGATTTAAAACTTTTCAGAAAGGAGCTTCCAGTTTTAGCAAAACAACCAGAAGGATATATTTGTTTTAAATTAAAAAACCCTGAGGGTTGGGGTCATAGCTTAGCCCTTGCCTAGCATGTGTGAGGCAATGGGTTAGACTCACAGCACAGCATATAAATACACAAGTAAAATAAAAGTACATCAACAACAACAACAACATTTTTTTAAAAAATCTCTGAATTTGAGATCAAAGCTGGAAAAAAAAGTCTTCTCCACTTGAACACTTTCAAACATTCCTTATGAACTGGAACTACTTGGATCTCAGGTACATGTATTTAGGGTGAATAAAGCAAACAATTGCAACATTGATGATTTTCTACCAGTGTATTCTATGCCATCTTCATTCACTTGCTCATGTGAGCATTGGCACAGCATCAGGTTCTGACCCAAGCACTGGAGAACCAAACCAACCCAACATAGTCCTTACTCATAGGAAGCCTAAGGTCCAGTGTTCGTCATCCAAAATCCTTGAGATGCCACTGTGCCTTAGTTTAGATAATGACATTGGAGACTGGAGGAGTAAGAAGAGACAGACAGCATCCTTACCTCCACATTCAGACACATTCCAAGCTTCTGGGGTCTTTAAGGACCCAAGATTTTCTGGTCTTGGGCATGGTTGACAAGTGATCTGTCCTTCCTCATTTTGGAAGGTTCCATTTGGACATAAAATGCAGCGTTCTTGTGCTCCATCATAATATGTCCCAGCCCTGCAACTGACTAGCCAAAGGGGGAAACAATCTGGTCAGTGAGGGACAGAGGCTGAGGAAGGATAACGTGAGTGCTAGAGATGAAGGTAAATAAACGATGTTCACCACACATTCCCCCAAACACAGTGGGCCCTGCCTCTGGTTCCCATGCATGCCTCTCTACCACGGTCCCTACCACCCACTGGGGGCATTTACAAGGCCATGAGCTCCTTGGGGCAGGAATAACAAGGGTCCTAATTATTTTTGTAGCAGAGACAGTTGATGTTGTTGAAGTGATATAAAAAAAAAAATTTGGATCTCCTTATTTCACAGGGCTATCAGAAGAGTATAAAGGCAAAAATCACTCATTGAACTTAGGTCTAGAAAAAACAGAGGTGAGAATTACTAATACTGATTGGTGGTATCTGGGAAGCCTTCCTAGAGGAGGTCTCATTTATGTTGGGTCTTGAAGGATAGATAGAATCTCCTCAGGTAGAAAGGTGAGCAAGTCATAAAGATTCATGCATGAGCCAGGCATGGTAGTACACACTAGGACCTGTAATCCCATTGACTCCAGGGGCTGAGGCAGGAAGGTTACAAGTTCAAGTTCAGTCTGGGCAACTTAGTGAAACCTTGTTGCAAAATAAAAAATATAAAAGGTTGGAGATGTAGCTTAGTGGTAGAGTATCCCTAGATTTAATATTCCACACAAAAAAACCTTTTTTTTTTTTAAATTGTGGGAGCAGAGGAAGAAAGGAAGATTAAAGGTAGATTGCAAACATTACTAAATGCTAGGCATTTAGATTTTATTCTGCAGGAAAAGGAGCCACTGAAAAAAGAGAAACATAATCAGAAACTGTGCTCTGAAAAGCTCTCCCTTGGTTGGGTGGGTGGACAGTAATTCCTAGAGTCTTATGGCCTACTTCATATTTGTACTAAAATGAATTCATTCCAAAGAGTAAACTCTTGTAAATCCTTCCTAGAAGAATAACCAACAAGGAAACTCATAAACTATGCTGCTGGGGAGGTAGAGCATGCTTGCCTCACACCACCGCGGCCCAGAGTTCTAGAGGCAGAGCTAACCCACGCTGGGGTTCCTTATTGACCAAAGCATGTCTCCACAACACAACATCAAGATACACATAGGCCTGAGGCTGCCACCACCATGAAACTGGGATACCACCTCTTCTATCAAGGGACAAAAATAAGGACCTGGTAACATGTCACCAAGGTCCCTGTGGCCTGGATGCGCCAGAGGTTTCTCTACTAGGGGTGATAACAGTTGTCCTGTTGCTGAGGTAACAGGGAGTCTTGCATGGGGTTGCCTACCTTTTGTTTCTCCTACTAACAGCCAACTTCCTATGATTTCCTCTCACTAGTCATATAATCTCATATCTCTATATTCTCACATCCTACCTCATAAACATTTCAGCCAACCCTCCAGTCCCCACTTCCACCATCAGAAACTGTAAACCATTACGCAAATCTATTGACTATATGGTTGAAGATAACTGAACTCATCATTTCCAATTATAGTGACAAAACTGTAAATGTAAAAATAGAAGCTAACTGATATATAGCTATATGTTGGGTACATTGAGTGCTGAAATATTGATCTCTTCCTTAAAAGTGAGGTATTGGTAACCTATAGGGACACTGTAAGACAATAGGGCAGAAGCTGTAATACTTCATATCTACACTGCAAGAGAGGAAGTCACACAGAGACCATGAAAAAACAAGGGAGGAAAGTGCCCCAAACCAAGACACTACAACAAGAGAATCCATAGGTAGTGAGTGCAGTAAGTGAAATGTCAGAGGAGAAGTTCAGAATATACATAACTAAAATGATTTGGGTATTAAAGAACAACCTAAGTAACCAGATATAGGCAAAAATCAATCACTCCAACAAAGAGATAAGAGAACAAATTCAGGCAACCATGGATCAAACCAACAAAGAGATAAGAGACCAAATACAGGTTGCAAGAGATTACTTCAAGAAAGAGACAGACATACTGAAAAAAAAAAAAAAACTAAACAGAAATCCTTGAGATGAAAGAAACAATAAGCCAATTAAAAAACTCAATAGATAGCATCACCAACAGACTAGACCACTTGGAAAACAGAACCTCAGACAACGAAGACAAAATATACAATCTTGAAAATAAAGTTGACCTCACAGTGAAGATGGTAAGAAACCATGAACAGATTATCCAAGAATTATGGGATAGGTAGGCAACCCCATCAAAAGATTTATTGGGATAGAGGAATGTTCAGAGATTCAAACCAAAGGAATGTACAATCTCTTCAATGAAATAATATCTGAAAATTTCCCAAGCATAAAAAATGAATTGGAAAATCAAATATAAGAGGCCTATGGGATACCAAATGTACAAAATTACAACAGATCTATACCAAGACACATTATAATAAAAATGCCTAGCATACAGAATAAGGATAGAATTTTAAAGGCCGCAAGAGAGAAAAATCAGATTACCTATAAGGGAAGACCAATTTGGATCTCAGCAGATTTTGCAACCCAGACTCTCAAAGGTAGGAGATCCTGGAACAACATATACCAAGCTCTAAAAGATAATGTATGCCAACCGAGAATCATATCCAACAAAATTAAGCTTCAAATTAAATGATGAAATAAAAACCTTTCATGATAAACAAAAGATAAAAGAATTTACAGCAAGAAAACCTGCACTACAGAACATTCTTGGCAAAATATTCCATGAGGAGGAAATGAAAAACAACAATAAAAATCTGCAAAGGGAAGAACTACAATAAAAGAAAAGCCAACCAAAAGAGAAACCAAGTCAAGCTAAATACAAAAAATAAACAAAAATGACCAGTAATACAAATCATATCTCAATAATAACCCTAAATGTTAATGGCTTAAACTCACCAATCAAAAGACATAGGCTGATAGATTGGATTTTTTTTTAAAAAAAGACCCAATAATACGTTGCCTTCAAGAGACTCATCTCATAGGAAAGGACACCCACAGACTGAAGGTGAAAGGTTGGGATAAAATATATCATTCACATGGTCTACATAAGCAAGCAGAGGTTTCCATCCTCATATCAAATAAAGTAGACTTCAAGCCAAAGTTAATGAATAGGGATAAAGATGGACACTTCATACTGCTTAAGGGAACAACATCAACAAGACATAACAGTTACAAACATTTATGCCCAAACAATGGAGCACCTACGTTCATCAAACTCTTGTCAAGTTTATGAGTCAAATAGATCACAACACAATAATTCTGGGTGACTTAACACACCTCCTCACCACTAAATAGATCTTCTCAACAAAAGCTAAACAAAGAAACTACAGAACTCAATAATACAATCAATAATTTAGACTTAACTGACATATATACAGTATATTATCCATCAAGGAGTGAATATACTTTCTTCTCAGCAGCACATGCATCCTTCTCTAAAACAAACCATATGTTATGCCACAAAACAAATCTTAGTAAATACAAAAAAGTAGAGATACTACCCTGCATTCTATTAGACCACAATGGAATTAAATTAGAAATCAATGATAAAATAAAAAATAAAAGCTACTCCAACACCTGGAGATTAAATAATATGTTACTGAATGAACAATGGGTTGCAAAAGACATCAAGGAGGAGATTAAAAAATTCTTAGAGGTAAATGAGTACACCAATATAACATATAAAAATCATATAATCATCTCAATAGATGCTGAGAAAGCATTTAATAAAATACAGCATCCCTTCATGTACAAAATGCTAGAAAAACTTTGGATAACAGAAACATACCTCAACATTGTAAAGGCTATCTATGCTAAGCCCCAGGCCAAAATCATTCTAAATGGAGAAAAATTAAAAGCATTCCCTCTAAAAACTGGAACAAGACAGAGATGCCCTCTGCCACCACTTCTATTTAACATAGTTCTTGAGCCTCTAGTCAGAGTAATCAGACAGACTAAAGAAATTAAAGGGATACGGATAGGAAAAGAAGAACTCAAATTATCACTATTTGCAGACGATATGATTCTATACCTATAAGACCCAAAACATTCCATCAGAAATCTCCTAGAACTAATAAATGAATTCAGCAAAGTAGCTTGATATAAAATCAACACCCATAAATCAAAGGCATTTCTGTACATCAGTGACAAATCTGCTGAAAGGGAAACTAGGAAAACCACCCATTTACAATAGCCTCAAAAAAAAAAAAAAACCTAAAATACTTAGGAATAAACTTAACAAAAGAGGTGAAAGACCTCTACAATGAAAACTACAACACGCTAAAGAAAGAAATTAAGGAAGACCTTAGAAGATGGAAAGATCTACCTTGTTCTTGGATAGGAAGAATTAATATTGTCAAAATGACCATACTACTAAAAGCACTATATAGATTCAATGCAATCCCAATCAAAATCCCAAAGGCATTCCTTTAGAAATAGAAAAAGCAATCATTAAATTCATCTGAAAAAATAAGAGACCCAGAACAGTCAAAGCAATCCTTAATAAGAAGAGTGAAGCTGGTGACATTACTATTCTAGACCTTAAACTATACTACAGAGCAATAGTAACTAAACAGCATGGTATTGGTTTCAAAACAGACCTGTAGACCAGTGGTACAGAATAGAGAACACAGAGTCTAACCCATATAACTACAGTTATCTTATATTTGACAAAGGCACCAAAAATCTACATTGGAAAAAAGATAGACTCTTCAACAAATGGTGCTGGGAAAATTGGAAATCCATATGTAACAAAATGAAATTAAACCTCTATCTCTCACCATGCACAAACCTCAAATCAAAGTGTATCAAGGACCTAGGAATTAAACCAGAGACATTGTGCCTATAGAAAAAAAGGTAGGCCCAAGTCTCTATCATGTCAGATTAGGCCCCAACTTTCTTAATAAGACTCCTATAGCACAAGAATTAAAACCAAGAATCCATATCATTTATGAATCCATAAATGATATGGATTCAAACTCAAAAGCTTCTTCTCAGAAAAAGAAACAATCATTGAGGTGAATAGAGAGCCTACAGAATGGGAGCAAATCTTTACCACAAGCACATCAGATAGAGCACTAACCTCTAGGATATATAAAGCACTCAAAAACCTTAATACCCAAAAGAAAAAACAAATAACCCAATCAATAAATGGTCCAGGGAACTAAACAGACACATCTTGGAAGAGGATATACAATCAATCAACAAACATATGAAAAAATGTTCAACATCTCTAGCAATTAGAGAAATGCAAATCAAAAGTACTCTAAGATTTCATCTCACTCCAGTCATAATGGTAGCTATCAAGAATACAAACAACAATAAGTGTTGGCGAGGATGTGGGGGAAAAGACCACACTCATATATTGCTGGTGGGCTGCAAATTGGTGCAGCCAATCCGGAAAGCAGTATGGAGATTCCTTGGAAAACTTGGAATAGAACCACTATTTGACCCAGCTATCCCACTCATCAGTTTATACCCAAAGGACTTAAAAATAGCATACTACAACCATATCAATGATTACAGAAGTACAATTCACAAAAGCTAAATTTTGGAACCAACTTAGATGCCCTTCAGTAGATGAATGGATAGGGAAACTGTGGTATATATACACAATGGTACATTACTCAGCATTGAAAGAGAATAAAATCATGGCATTTGTAGGTAAATGGATGAAGTTGGAGAATATAATGCTAAGTGAAGCAAGCCAATCCCAAAAAACCAAAGGCTGAATGTTTTCTTTGACATGAGGATGATGACTCATAATGGCGATGGGAGGGAAGCATGGTAGGAATGGAGAACTTTAGATAGCGCAAAGGGGAGGGAGGGGAAAAAATGGTGAAAGGGGGTAGGAATGACATAGATTACCCTAAGTACATATATGAAGACAAAATGGTGTGAAAATACTTTGTGCACAATCAGTGACTTGAAAAATTGTGCTCTATATGTAATATGAAATGAATTGCATTTCTGCCATCATGTATAACAAATTAGGGTAAATAAATAATAATAATAAATAAAATCTGTGAAAGAAAATGGAAATTTTAAAAAAACCTATGCTGCTAATTGTATTTCTGATGTTTTTAGTTAAGGCTTTATAGCTTATTGTAGTGCATGGATATTAAGAAAATGTACCAAATCTGGCTCCCTAACATATTAGTCAAACATCATCCTTGTACCTATCAAAAAAGCCTTTCCAGCTGGGTGTGTTTGCATGAGCCTGTAATCCCAGCTCCTTAGAAATCTGAAGCAGGAGAATTATAAGTTTGAGGCCAACCTGGGCAACTTAGTGAGACACACACACACACACACACACACATATACATGTGGCCTTTCTAATAGTTAATACTTGTTAGTACTTGGAATATATCTGACACCATACCAAAAGTTTTATACACATTATCTCATTTATCCCTCAACACAACCTAAAAGTGTTATCATTAGCTCCATTTTACAGAAACACAGACTTAGGGAGGTTAAATAATTTGGTCAAGGTCCCACTCCTAATTTGTGAAGATCAAGAGCTTCAAGTTTAAGGGAGAAAAAGGTTATTTAACCAAAGTGCAGACTAAAACACAATTCAAAACTTTGTCAAAAATCCTCTAAAGTTTTAGGAGAATTTGGAATTTGGAACAAACACTCTCTTTTCAACAAGCTGCCAAGAAATGGTGGCAATGGGGGGAATCACATAATAAAGTTAGTTATTATATCTCTTATATGTCTATAAGAAGGAAAATCTCTTTTCATCCTATCCTACAGGGGCTGGGGATATGGCTCAAGCTGTAGCGCGCTCGCCTGGCATGCGTGTGGCCCGGGTTCGATCCTTAGCACCACATACAAAAAAAAAAACCAAAGATCATCCTATCCTACAAAAGCGATTTGCACATGCCATATTAGGGTTAAACATGGCAAAGTTGTCTATAATCAGTCATAAAAATGTTTTCATTACTCATTCCATAATCTTAAAAAAAAGGCTTTGGATCTTAGTTAGCAAAAATATACCATATTTCAAATAATTTTTCTACAATTAAATGCAATCCATCAACAAAGTCCACCTACTATTAAATTTCAATGCTTTTTTTGTATTGCTTAGATTTTCTTTTATAATATTTATATATAATTTTTATATGATTTCATGATTTTTTTCAGTACTGTGGATTGAAGCCAGGACCTTGTACATGCAGGGCAAGTACTCTAACCACTGAGTACCTCCCCAATCCTTTTTATTTTTTATGTTGAGACAGGATTTCACCAAGTTGCTGATGCTAGTCTCACACTTGCAATCCTCCTGCTCCAGCTTCCTGAGCAGCTAGGATTACAAGCATGCACCACCATGCACACCACTTTTTTTTTTTAATTAAAAAAATAACAATGAATCTATCCCTTCTTTTTTTTGGCAAAAAAAAAATTATAATGAGCAGAGGCATATCCATGTCTATAATTCCTGACTTATTTTCTAAATGCCCTACTGGATAATGGTTTCAGCCAAGTCCCATGAAAAGTCAGGCTGAATTATGTACTAGGAATTCACAACATGCCATACTGTGTCCCACCTGACTATCCTAGCGTCTATAATGGGCCAGTAAAGGAAAGAATAACTTCTTCACAGCTCTCATGAGCCAAAGTGTCACAAAGATTGGCAGAAAATAAATAAAGGCTTTCCAGAACCCCTCTAACCTAGCCATATTCATTTAGGGAAGCCCATATGGACCCCCGTGGTGACCACAACCCCAGCAGCAGTCTGCTCCATCATGGTTCCTGTGGCAGAAAACAGGTCCCTTTCACCTGTGGCTAAACCGGGACATGGTTCTCACTGACTGAGTCACTGGATGGGCTCCTGCTGGTCTAGGTGTCTACCTCCTTGGGACTTGGTAGCCCCCTCCCCAAAGACTTTTCAAGGCTTCATTTTGAGAGGTCTCACAATATTCCACATCTGTTGCAATTTCTTAACTGATCAAAGGACAGAGAAATGCCCTCTGGGGTACCCTATGGAAAAGAGGGCACCTTCTTTTTCCTCACAGTGAAAGGCCTGCTTCACGTGAACAACCCCCTGTTGTCAGTCACAATTTCCATTTTTCCTCCAGAGAAAAAGATCCATGGAAATAATTCAAGCCAAGTGCTTCCAGATAGATTTGTTTCTTTCACAAGGTAAAAATGGTTAAATGCTAAAAATTGACTCTGATTGTTGGGAAGGGATGCCTGGAAACAGCTTTTTGCAAATGTGCTAGAGATCTGGCCTCAATCACACGACCCAGTTGCTTCTTCCTTGTCCTCAGCAGCCAGCTTGTGTTGCTGCCCCAGACAAAGGCGTCAATTGCCTCCAGAACACTTCACTATCAGAGCAGAGCTTTTGTGCATCTTCAGTGACCATTAAAACCCCATTCTCAAATCCTACACAGATGTTTTCTCCCCCTCTTTAAAAAAAAAATACGAGAAAGCTTTTCTGATGCAAAAGGCAGAGACCAGCGGGATGAGGATTAATGGCGACAAAGAGACCTAAAGGCCTGCCCTCTTTTCAGTACTGTGGCCTTTGAGTATTTCAGGCTATGGACAAACACTATGGTCTCTCTGTGGCTAAGATGGTGAACCTAATAAAAGAGGTCACTCTCCAGCATCTCACGGTTTTCTTAAGAATCACGCTTTGACTTCTGAAGGAGAGCCACAAGCAGCCCACAAGGATTCCCAGGGTGTCCTGGGGCTGCTGCTTTGTCCCAGCTCAGAGGTGATGGTGCCCCAGGCAGTCCTGTGGCCTCAGGATTCTGGCTTGAGCCCCCTTTAAATGAGTGCCCTGGGATAACAGGGACAGCAACTCCTTGGGCTGAGGGACTGATTTCTCATTATTCAGAGTCTTGGCATGTACTCAGGTTTGCCATCTGAAAATCTTCTTACAGATGGGGCAGAGAAACGAGCCCAGCTTGACGCCTTCCTTGCTGGGTTCCCAAGTATGCACCATGCTCTCTTCAGGCCTAGTTAACTGGACCTGAAATTTCACTTCCTTTAGAGTGTCCTCGATTTAAATAATTATCCAAAGATTTACACTTTTCTCTTTTTTCATGTGGTTAAATCTCCTTGGGATTTCATCTGTTGTTCCTATAAAGATTCATTCACACATTCATTCAATAAATACTCAATGTGCTGGGTAACGCTCCAGGAGCTGGGGATATAGCAGAGAAGATGACAAACCCTGTCTTAACGGGGATCTCATTCTTGTGAAGAAAATAGACAATAAAGAGGCAAATAAATGAACATAGAGTAGAATGCCAAGCAGTGGTGTGACGAAGAAAGGAAAAAGGGTAGAGAGAGCGATGGGAAGGGAGTTTCCATGTGCATCATTCAGAAGGATGGCCATGACGGACCTTTCTGGGCAGAGACCAGAATGGAATGAGGGAAACAGCCTTGCAGTGGGATTACCCAAGAGTGGAGGCCTGTGGCATAGGAACACCATGAAAGGAGCAAGGTAATGGGAGATAGATAGGTCTTAAAAGGCAAGCAAGGGCCAGATCATTCCCTTGAAGTTCTTGAAGGCCACAATAAGGCAATTAGGCCTTACTCAATGTGTGCTGGAGGTTCTGAATGGGGAAGCCATGCGGTGCAATGTGATTTATGTCTTCTTCTTCTTCTTCCTCTTCTTCCTCCTCCTCCTCCTCTTCCTCCTCCTCCTCCTCCTCCTTCTCCTCTTCCTCTTCTCCTTCTTCTCCTCCTTTTCCTTCTCCTTCTCCTTCCATTGAATGCAGGGGCACATTACCACTAAGCTACATTCCCAGCACTTTTCATTTTTTATTTTGAGTCAGTGTCTCACTAAGTTGCTGAGACTGGTCTTGAACTTGAGATCCTCCTGCCTCAGTCTCCTAAGTCACTGGGATTACAGATGTGCACCATCACACCCAGCTTGATTTATGTTTTTCAGTCATCTATGGCTGCTGCATATAGAAAAGACTGAGGGCAAACAAAGGGAAGAATATTCAGAGACTATGATGACAGACTGGAAGAAAGAAGGTGATTTGCTACAGAGTAAAAAAAAAAAAAAAACAGGACAAAACAGCTAGATTCAGGATAAGCATCTGAAGCTGACAGAAGTTCCAGTGGACTGGGTGAGGAGAGACGTCAGGAAGATGTTGAGGTTTTTGGTTTCAGAAACTGGATAAAAAGAGGTGTCATTTACTGAGGGGAGGAAGAGACAAGTTTGATTTGGGAAGGAAGAAAGAGGAAACATTGAGATAGAGCTGCCTGTTGGCCATCTGAGTATTAAGACTGAGAAGGCACTGGCCAGATGGTGGTCTCTGAGGTGGACACTACACCTCAGGGCTTTACAAGATGATCCACTAGAATGGGCAAAATGGCCTCAAAGCATGTTAATTTTTACTTAATAGATAAGAAGCACTCCACATACTGGGTAAGTATGTGGTGTGAGACTGACCCCTTGCTCAGCTGGTGTCTCCCTGGGACAGGACACAGGTTAAGATGAAAAGTCTCCAAGAGAGATGAGCAGGGGGCAAAGATACTGACTGATTCACTTCTTTCTATATACTGAGAAGAATTACAATGTAACTGTGCCTGGTTGGATTTATTGATTACATTATCTAGTTTCAACTAAAGTAAACATCATAAAGTAATAAAAAGCACTTCCAGAGATTTCTATAAGGATCACCTGCACCAAAGGTATATCCACCATGCAAGCATGTGTGGCAACAGGAAAGTGCTAGGGTGACACTTATACTCTCAGCACCTGCTCAAACCATATCATGAGATACAGACAGTAACAATTCAGTAGATAAAACAAGAGTTCACCTAAGGGCTTGGATTGTGGCTCAGTGGTACAGCACTCACCTAGAATATGCAAGGCCCTGGGTTCGATCCTCAGCACCACATTAAATAAATAAATAGATAGATAGATAGATAAATAAACAAATAAATGTATTGTGTCCAACTACAACTAAAAAATTAAAAAATATTTTAAAAAAAGAGTTCACCCAAAGCACTAGCAATGAACAAAAAAAAAAAAAAATAGATTTAGGAATGCTACTATTAGCAACAAATCTTGCCAAATCATAGAGTGTACCTTAAGAAGCTAGCCAGTTATTTTTCAATTGTGTCTAATCTTTGTCTGGTTCTATATTTTATTGTACGTAAATATATTAGCCAATAGTGCAAGTATAATTTATAAATAAGTAAACGTTCATTTAAGAGTGTGTGTTCTAAAATGTTCAATCCTTCTGGGATAGAGAAGTCTATAATTAAAAATAGAAATAAGCTTGGTGAGGACACTTTGGGAGTCACCAGCATTTAATGATATTTAAAGCTGCAGCACTGGATGAGGTCAGCTAGGAGAACATGAAGCTAGAGGAGGGGAACAGGCGCTGAGCCCTGGGACACCTGGTGCTTAGAGAACAGAAATAGGAGAGGAACCAGCATCCAACATGGAAAGGAAGCAGCCAGTAAGGTAAGGAGAACCAGAAGTATGTGGTGTCCACACAGAAAAGAGATTCCAGGCAAAGGGAGGAATCAAGAGGGTCAGACAGCCTGTCTGCAATGGAGGCAGGAAATTAGCAAGCAGATTTAGCAACATGGTGGTCATTAGAAATCTTAGAAAAAGCAGTTTCAGTGTAAAGGTTGTGATGAAAACCAGACTGAGGAAAAAGTGGGAGGTAAAGGAGTGTAGTACAACTCTTTTCAAAGAGTTTTGTTCTGGCTGGTCATGGTGGCGCACACCTGTAATCCCGATGGCTCAGGAAGCTGAGGCAGGAGGATCTCCAGGCTGATCAAAGTCAGTCTCAGAAATTTCAGCAAGACCCTAAGCAACTCAGGGAGACCCTGTCTCTAAATAAAATACAAAAATTAAAAAATAGGGCTGGAGATGTGGCTCAGTGGTTGAGTGCCCCTGGGTTCAGTCCCTGATACTCAAAAAAAAATTTTTTTTTTTTTTTTGTTCTATAGGAAGACAAAGAAATGAGGTTGGGTCTGGTGACAAGCATAAGGTCAACAGACAGTTTGATTTAGGGATAGGATTTCAGTCTATGTGCTATTGGAAATGACCTAGTAGAAAAGGAGAACTCTGAGACTGGGCAGTGGGGACAAGGCAGCAACGTGCTTCTGAAGTTGAGAGGGATTGGACTCCAGTACCCAAGTGGAAGAGATGGCCTTAGATGGGAGCATGGGCCAACCACTCACTTTAACCGGAGGGACACTGGAGTGCTTGTGCACAGATGCAGGATGGAGGGCTGATCTGGACGTGAAGTGATGAAGTTATTTTCCCATGGAAAAAGCATCTCTACTCTTCCCTGCTTCTGGGTTTGTCCTCTCTCCCTCCCCCCACCTTTCCTTTCCCCCCCCCCCCCTCTTTGGTACCAGTGATTGACCACTGAGTAACATTCCCAGTCCCTTTTATTTTTTTATTTTGAGACAGAGTCTCGCTAAGTTGCTGAGGTTGACTTTGAACTTCTATCTTCCTGCCTCAGCCTCTCGAGCTGCTGGGGTAACAGGTTTGTGCCACTGAGCCCTGCCGGGTTTTCTCTTTTTATCAATGGCATCTCTCCTTTACGTGTCACCAAGGCTCAGACCTACACCTAGTCCTGCCTTCTCTCCTCACTGCGCCATCACTGAGCTGGAGCATCCTGCAAATGTGGCCCCCGGCCCCTGGAGCCTCATTCCCAGGCACTCATGGCTAGCTCCTCCCCATCTCTCACTTAGACTACTGTGATGACCTTCCACCTAGTTCCTTGCTTTCTGTTCCTCCTGCCTCGGCCCTTTACACCCGCCATTAGATTCTCTTCCCAAGATGTTTCCCGGATGGCTTTACTCCCTGGCTCAAAACCTTGCAGTCTTGACTCCCTGCATTTCTCTCTGTTTCTTTGACTCATGTTCAGTCTTTAGCTTCCTTTTCTGTGTCTGAGCTTTCATCCTTTCTTATGCTCTTTCAAGAGGCTGTTTTCCTCTGCTTCTCCCATAAATCTCTTCTGATTATTTCTTCCCCAGTGATCTCATTCATCTGACCATTCAACCAACCAGGCAGGCCTCCTGCATATGAAACAGGGCTGGGTGGGATGAGAGACATATGGGATGCGAGTGGCAGGATCAGAGGCCAAGTCAGAAACCTCTGAACTCACCCACACTCTCCTCTCTGCTGCCCCTGATCCATGTGACCACCAAAGGCAGCTTTCCTCCTGAATGTTCCTTTAACTCAAAGCCTTTTCTCTATACCTTCTTGATCTCAATATCTTTAATGTGGTACCTTCCAAAGTCCCCAAATTGGTCCTTAAGCCTGTAAGTTTTGTCCCCTACAATAGAGCAAGAAGACCTTCCAGGAATACACAAATGACCTGGACATTTCCTGATTAAATAAATGCTCCGAGGGCATCACATCACCTAAACAAAGCGGAGCCTCCTTACCAACACATCCAAGGTCTCCCATGACTTCCGCCTGGCCTAGTTGCCCACCACATCCTACCTGGCACTTGTGGGTAGTAATATCAATGTGTTTATTCTTCTTTGTGCACAGCTTACTCTCCCTCATTTCCTAAGGCTGTGCCTTTGCCTGAAAATGCCTCCCTATTTATACATAACCAGTGCATCCTTCAAAACTGAACTTAGGCTCTCTCTTTTGGGGGAAGGTTTCTTTAATCCTTAGCTGAGGGTGCTAAGTGAAACTTGAGGGATGGTGTCATATTTATCCAGGTCTCCTTAGTCCCACCACAGAGCTGGCCCATGGAGGGTTTCATCTGAGCACATTTATGAGGGATAATCTTAGGGCACAGGGTATACTCAGGAGAGGTGAGTATTCAATTTGAGAGAGTTAGGAATATAGGCTCTTGAGACAGATCTGAGTTAGAATCCTACCTTTGTCACTTATTTGCTGGGTGATGTTGGGTAAAATGCTAACCTTCATGAGGTAATATATGTAAAGTACTTAGCACGGTACTGAGCACATTATAAGTGCTCAACATTTTACTAAATTATGTTTTAAAAATCTTTATAATTAAAAAAATTCCTACTAAGTCTGTGATAAATATTATTAAATATTTATGGTCTATTACTGGTCTATATTGCTTATATAGATTTTCTTTTCCTTAATTTAAACAAAAAAATTCTATCTCTGTGATTCCAAATGATTTCTCAATTTTGAAAAAACTAAGAATAAAATTCCCAGCTCATTCCTACCTCAGGCCCTTTGCATCTACTAGTCCTTCCCTAATCTAAGGAGCTCCCCATCCCTTTCAGAGCTTTGCATGCCATCTCCTCACACATCCTCATGGACAGCACCCCTTCCATCCCTCCAAACCTCTCAGTTTTATTATCTTCACAGCACATAAACTTCTGGAATTATTTCCTTTCTTTACTTTTTAATTTCCATCTCCCTCTATTGGCATGTGAACTTCATACAAACTGGCCTCTTGCTCGTTACGTTCTCACAGCTTCATCTCAAGCACATCGAGCGAATGGAGTGGAGCCTCAATAAGTCCTAGCTGAATTAACTTTTCTCAATTGCTGCAGAGGAAAGCTACTGCTAGTAAAAACTGAATTGAACTTTCCTATTCTCTCAAGAACCCAGGCACTGAAATACTTCCCAGTTCACCAGTTGCCTGTATTCTCTTAAAAATCTCAGCAAGTTTTAAGAAGTCAAATACAAAAATAGGCCTATTATCAAGTCTATTTCTTAAAAAGTTTTTCCTTTAGCTGACGTCATGAAAGTATAATGTTCGAAATCTGGGTCACTGTTAATTTTTCTTTAGGCATGAAGGACTTCATATAGTCCTGTATGGAGCTTAAGAAATTTGTTCCTTGTAGAATATAATTGCTTTTCTTTTCTTTTTCACCATCTTACTAAAATGGATCACAGATGGTCCAAAAGTCACTTGCAGAGTGGGTTGCTTCCAAAGTCCCCAAATACCAAATTAATAAAAAGACTTTACTATGTTCAAATGACAATAAGAAAGTCTTCAATTTTGTCAGAAGTTATTTCCTTTGATGTAACTTGGGACTTTAAAATTTTATTTTTTAAAAGGCTATTGGAAAGTCAAACAAGTCAATGGAAAAATAAACAAAGACTATGGATGTTCTGAGAAAAAGAAATACAAATGACTAGACCTAAGACAGCAGGCTCAGTCTTACTAATAATCAAAGAAAAACAAGTTTAAATGCCTTTATTATTTTTATACACACTCAGACACAATACTGGAGGGAACAGTACATTGGTTTTTTTTTGGAGGGTAATTTGGCAGTTATCTATTATTATTAATAGATAATTATTATTATCTATTATTGTTTTAAATATGCATATTATTTTTTTAATACGGGAATTTTTATACCTTTATTTTATTTATTTATTTTCTTGTGGTGCTGCATATCAAACCCAGTGCCTCACACATGATAGGCAAGTGCTCTACCACTGAGCTACAACCTCAGCCCCAAATATGCATGTTCTTTGACCTGGCAATTGTACTTCTGCAAGTCTGTCCTTCAGGAATGTCAACATGTGTACAAAAAAGGGTATTCACAGAAGCACTGTTTGTGTAAAAAAGAAAAAAAGGAATAAGTTTAGTGTCCACCAATAGGAGCAAAGCTAACAAATACTGTTGTTTTAAGACAGATATAAACTAGAAACCATTAAAAGAAATGATGTAGCTTCCACGCTGGCACAGAAAGATGCCTGTGATGTATTCTATAGTTAAAAACAACATGTAGCAGTATTCAAATTGTATTGGTATATTTTAAAATATGTTTATTCACACATAAACCCATTTTCTACACAGCAGCCAAAGTTATTATTTCCAAATGTAAGTCAAAACACTTTTGGGGAGGCTTTAACATCATTTGAACATGTTGTCCAAGGGTTCGTATGTTGACATTTAATCTCCATTGTGACATACTAAGAGAGTGCAAAGTTAAACCAACTGAAACATTTAAAGGTGAGATCTTTGGGAAGTGACCAGGATTAGATAAGTTGGAGCCCTCTGATGGAACTGGTGGATTTATAAGAGAGAAGGAGTAGTGCCAGCTACACAGAAGGCCAAGGCTCAGGAGAGAGATCAGAACACACACACACACACACACACACACACACACACACACACACAAAATGCCATGTACCTGCTGGGTAAAAATCTTTTCTAATTAACACATTCAACCTTTCTTTGTATCTATTCCTTCCTCTAGCAGACAGAAGAAAAGAAGGAATGCCAGTAATTCCTTATGCAAGAGGGGGAAAGTAAGGCTGATGGAATCTTCAACATTGCTTTCTGACAAGGTGGCAAAGATTTGATCTCATGTAGGCTACAAAATTCATCCAATTTTAGAGGGAGCTTGAGATAAGCCACACTGTCTCTCTTACGAACAAATCCAACCAAATTTAGCATGACAACCAAATTTAGCGTGGCATCTCAGGGGCACCTTCACACACCACAAGAGAGACAAAACCCTCTACAGTATCCTTCACAGGTTGTCATGATCATGAGGCCTCTGTTAACTCCTGCCCCTATCCTTGGTTTAGTTCCCAGAAGCATACCATACCCATGATAGTATTAGTAATGGTCTCCCTGGGGAGTTGGTCTACCTGCCCTTTATAATAGTTTTCCTACATTCTTAACAGACCATGAAGGCTCCCTGGTGAGCCCACAGGCTTACCCCAACAGGAGAGTTAGTGGGGAGAGGGGTGCAGTTTAGTTCTGAGAGGTCAAGAAGAGGCCCAGCTTGCCCACCCCAAGTTTCTTCACTCACCCTAAAAAGTAGGGAGGCAAAGCCAACCTTCACCACTATTTTGGCATGGAAACTGGAGCTCTTGGGATTTAAAATTAGGATAAATCAACCAGATGGGTTATATTTACTTTCTTTTTCTTCTTTCTTCTTAGAAGAATCAGCTGGAGTAAGTCAGAGGTCTCCGGGAACCAGCCCCTTGTGAACAGTTACACTTGATTTTCACCAAGTTTTGGCAAAGGAACAGATTGGAGCTGTGGTGCTGTTGTTGACAGTTTGGCTGGGCTCAGCTTTGCTTATTCACAAACCCTAACTTATTACATCTTACCTAAGCTGCAGTTCTCAGGCCTCATGATTCTACTGACACTTAAAAAAAAAAAAATATATATATANTATATATATATATATATATATATATATATATATGGTTGTAGTTGGGCACAATACCTTTTTAATTTATTTTTATGTGGTTCTGAGGATCGAACCCAGGGCCTTGCACGTGCTAAGCAAGCGCTCTACTGCTGAGCCACAACCCCAGTCCCTATTGACAATTTTAGAAAGAATATCTATTTACTTTGAGGAGGCTGACTATTGAACTCCACCTTATTTGGAACCAGAGCACAGACTTTAGAATTAGACCACCAATGAGATCTTCAGCAAGAGAAGAGCTTCAGGCTGTTCACCTATTAAACCTGGCAGGGTTACTATGAGGATTAAATGAGATAATGGAGACACAGGGCTCAGTGTTGTGCTTGCTAATAGAACTCAATAAATTGCCATTACTACTATAAAGTGAGACTCCATTTTTCCCTATTTAAGACTTTTCAAGTAGAGTCTCCCCTGGAGACTGGCCTGGAACAGCCTCTGACAACAAAAACATTTTAAAACTGATCACTGTGGAACCTTTTGCTAGATTTATCAGAAGAACTGAAAGTTTGTCAAAGTTAATCCTCAAACATATCACAGAACAACAACATACCACAGAACTGACACTCCTAGGAGCCTTGTGCAGAAGCTCAGGACTCTCACAAGGCAGCAGGGTGGCCCTAGCTTTGCCTCTGTACAAGACTATGGACAGGAGTTTGTTCCCTGCTACCAGCAATCAAGCCAGAGAGAAGTGCCTTTAGGAAGTGATGACAGAATGGAGTATGAAAAAGGCTCTGGGGTGCCTCACACCCCAGTCCTGCCCCAGCCAGGGAACAGGGCTCTAAAAAATAAAAATAAAAAGTACAAAGAAGATCCCTTGGGGATTTAAAGGGCAGCATCCTTCCTATAAATCCTGACTCTTTCTTTTTGTCCCTCAGTTCAACAGTGACTTCAGTCCCCACCACAAGCTAGGCATGGTGCCAGGTGCCAGGGAAAGAGGTGAGCAACACTAACTCAGCCCCCAGGGAGCTCCAGGTCTCGTAGGCAGGACAGCACTAGCATGACAGGTACCAGATGAGAAAGGGCTTCCAAAGGCGTTCTATGAGCCCAGAGAAGGAAGGATGGCCCAGATTCCCCACTGGTTACCTTTAGTGTTCACAGAGCTCAATGCAGTTCTGTAGACAGGCATGTCCTGGGCTACTCACCGCATTGGTTTTCTGTATGGCCCTGACCCACTCCACAGGACTCTGCCTGCTGTTCGGATGTTCTGGGAGACTTTTTAGTCACATCAAGGTCCATGCCTGAGAGCTGAAGGTGAAACTGCTCCCTGTGGGCAGCCTTCCTGAGTGTGCGGATGGCCTTCCGCAGCCGCTTCTCTGTTCGCTTCACAATACAGCTCAGATCACAAGAAGCTGCAGAAACAAGGACAGCAACATGGGGGTAGTCAGGCTGCAGTGTGTGAGGATGTCCAGACCAACTGCAGGGCCCACCAACACCCCGAGTTCCCTGTGGACCAGAAAGGGCGACACCTGGAGGTGGGCACCTAGCAGGCTGGGCAGCATTCAATTCAAACAGAAATTTATTGACCAAAACAATAGCTTTGGGTCTTTTTGAAGCAGAGAAAATCATCAGGTTCTAAACCAATTTGTGTAGTTTGGGGGTGAAAATAAAACAGGAGATACTTCAGTGTTTGCACTACTTTCCCCCCAGGAATGATGAAAGGTAAAAGGTAAAGAAAGAAGGAGCAAGCTGTGAGAAGCCTGGCACCACGGATGGCTTTCAGACCAACCTGTCACCTCCTTTTGGTAAGTTTCACGCTCAAACTCAACAGTGATAAACATTTCCTTAGGGGTGCTTGATCGGCCAGGGGGTGCTGGGACTTGCTTGCCAGGGCTGCATGTAAGGTTTGCGTAGCGAAAGCTCTCTTTTACTGAGCTGTGCTTCTCTGTATGAAGAAACAAAATTATCGGGAGCCAAGTCCTGGCAAAGCACTCAGTTGAACATTCGCTAAAGCTCAGTAAACATTTCATTAAAACAACTCTCCAGGGACTACGTGATTAACTCCACATGGCGAGACGCTGAAAGCTCCCAGCTTGGAGCATGATGACATTTTCATCTTGAAGAGCCAGTATCGCCTCCTATATAACTTTACAATCTAGCTCTTGAAAATTCTTTTCATGGACAAATGCTGGGTGTGTCCGACTAGCCAGCCACATGTGTGGAAGAGGAGAACCAGGGGTCGTTTCACATCAAAACCCTGCTGATAGTTTGCTGAGATGTGCCCACATTCTCACAGTTGTTTTTTGTGGTTGTTGTTTTTGTTTTTTGGTACTGGGGATGGAACCAGAGATGCTTAACCACTGAGCCACATCCCCAGTCCATTTTATTTTTTGACACAGGGTCTTGCTAAATTGCTTAGGGCCTTGCTAAATTGCCCAGGCTGGCTTCGAACTTGCCTCAGTCTCCTGAGTTGCTGGGATTACAGGTAGGTGCCACCATGCCTGGCTTCACAGTTGGTTTCCTTAAAACTGGACTGTGAGGGCCCCAGCAGAGGGAATTAGTGCAGGAGCAGAAGGGAAACCAACTTCTGCTTTCAGGCAAACTGACCCTGACATAATTCTAACCAGAAGGGAGAGCTGGAAAGCACATCAACAGTGATGTCTCATTTTTTTTTTCTGTTTTGTTTTTCTTTTTCTTTTTGTGGTACTGGGGATTGAACCCCAGGGCAGGGGAGGAGGGGTGCTCTACTACTGAGCTGCATCCCAGCCCTTTTTGTTTCTTATTGCTGCTCTGGCTGGCCTCGAACTTGCCATCCTCCCTGCCCCAGCCTCCTGAGTTGCTGAGTTCACAGGTATGTGCCACCACACCCAGCTTGATGTCTCATGTTTAAATAACCAGGGGAAAAAAATGGCACAAAGAATCAACAGAACCAAACAATATCATGAAGGCATCAAGGATGACAGTGGAATTTTTGTATGTCACCAGGATTTGCATATCTCTGTTCCTGACTTTGGCAGTCTCCCATCCCAGCGACTTCCAGTGAATCTGGTGATTAATGATTGCTAACCGTAATCAAAGATCAAGCAGGTCCACATATCCACATGATTAATTTGGCTCTATTTTAAAATGTTATTTTATTGAACTGAAGAATTATCTTTGTATTCTTCTTTAACATTACAAGTATATTCAAAACAATAGCTCATCAAGAGCCAAAAGAGATAAATTTATTTCTTCTCTATATTTTCTCCTAAAAGATGTTTTACCTTTTCATAAAATTAACTTAAAATTGTAAACTAAAAAGATATTCATCTTGAAACTTTTTCCTTTCAATTTTCCCATATCTACTTTTTTAAAGCTTTTTATTTTGAAGTTCAGATTCCTAGAAAAGTTGCTAAGATAGTATTGAGAGTTCCCACATAACCTCTACTCAGTTTACCCTGCTAACATCTTACTTACCCTAACATCATATTTATCAAAACTAAGAAATTAGCATATTGGTGTAATCCATTAAGTAGACTCCAGACCAAATCTTTTTTCAATAATGCTTCCTTCTGGTTTAAAAGTATGAATGCTCACTAAGGAGCATATTAAAAATGTAGAAAAAATTAAAATCAATCACTTGTCATCCTCTACCCAGATATAACCATTACTCACACAGTGATCTTTCTGTTTTCCTTCCACTTCACTTTTTCATACAATTTAGATTGTATTAGATATATAGTTGTTTCTGTCCCCCTTTCCATCTTAGCATTATAACAAGGACATTTTCCTGCCATTAAACATTCTTTTAATACATATAGTTAATAGCTGCCTAATATTCCATAAAATAGAGGTACCAAAATTGATGTTGGTTAGTTACCAGCAGGAAGTCAAAGTAACTAGAGTAAGCTTTATTTTTATTTATTTATTTTTTTTTTGAGGGTAGACTGGGGAAAGAAACCTCTTAATACATAAATCCTTATTATTTTTTTTATCTCCAAAAGTATCCTCTGAAATAATACAGAAAATGTGAGCTGAGGAAGAAAGAAGAGAAAGATGTTGCTTGTTTCAGTAAGGCCAATTATACTTAGATGGTATTTGTTCTGTTGAAGCCAATGGAGTCACAGTTTCCAAAAAACAGAGCAGCAGGAATGCTGGATATTACATCTTTGTTCATCAAAGCTATCATTTCTGAGCCAACCCTTTTTTTTCAAATTTCTTTGGCTTGCTCTTCAAGCAAACTCTAAGATCCAGAAAATTTAACCCAATGCAAACACACATTGCTAATTAATCTTAAGCCCTTATTGACTCCTTTGAACTCACAGGTTTTTCCTGAGCTTCATCAACTACTTTATGGAGGAAGCTCAGAAGTACAATCCCAAAAGGGTATAGGGGTGCTAAGCTAGGCTCTGCTCCCTCTGGTGACAAAAGTCCCTGGAGATGCTGAAGTTCAATCCCATCTGAAGTGCCCCTCAGACCTCCGGCTCAGGCATCACAGGCCCCTTTCCCAACACACCAGCCATCTGATTCCATACCTGGTAGTGCTGGTCGCAGACCCTCGGGAAACAGCTCAGCCTTTTTCAAACTACACTTGCCTTCATTTAACTTAAAGGTTACACTTGTCCTGATGGTGGTGACATCTTCAGAAAGAAACAAGTGAGAGAAGTTACCTTCAAAGGCAAAGGAACAGAAACACCAGGTGGATGTTGACTGGGTCCCACTGCACAGCACACCCTGAGCCCCCTCTCTCACCTGAGACCAAGAAAGGTTTGGATCATGGAATGCTCATTACCCTGGACTGGGGACACCTGGAGCTTTCTCGGTGTTACACTAATCTCCTCAGGGGAGAGATGAATGAATCCAATGTTCAAATATAACAAAGAAAGAGCCCAAAACAGCCTCCACGGTGAGATAAAAGATGAGGCTGGGGCAGGGGCTGTAGCTCAGTGGCAGAGTGCTTGCCTAGCACATGTGAGGCACAGGGTTTGATCTTTAGCACTGCATAAAGAAAATAAACAAATAAAATAAAGGCATGATGTCCATCTACAACTATAGAAAAATTTTTTTAAAAAAAGATGAGGCCAATTTTGTTCCTGTCTGATAATGAAGTCCAATTTCTCAGTCTCAAATCTGGATAAGACCATCTAAGAAGAGAGTGAAGGGAAGACTCTCCCATGTATGCCTGCCCTGAGAGGATAGGGCTGAGGCAGCTGCCAATCCAGACATTATTAGATTTCCAGGGCCTGGCAGGGAACACAGGTCCCACTCTAAGGGGCTTTGTGCAGAATTCTGGGGGCAGTCCCAGAATCAGTCTTCACCACACATTAGGCTCTGGAATCCATGACCTACATTTGGATTCTAGATCCTTGACTTGTGATAAGAACTTGAGCAAGTTTTTATTTATTTTTTTAATTACTTTTATTTTTTAAATACATGACAGCAGAATGTATCATAATTCTTATTACACATTGAGCAAGTTTTTAATCTCCCTAAGTCTCAGTTTCTTCATCTGTAAAATAGACACATTTAAGTACCTATGTTACCAGGCTGTTGTAAGGATTAAGTGTAATAAGGCCAAAAAAAAAAAAGAAGAAGTTGTTTAGCTGGCTGACTGCTACACAGTAAAAACTGAGTAGCTGTTGGCTATTTGCTTTCCCACCCTTGGGTAGCCTAAATCACCAAGGAATCATCACTGAGGAATTTGATGAAACATACCATGATGTCCACTCTGACTGGGTCTCAAACATCCAACAAAAAGGGCAGTGAATGGGGCTGGAGTAATGGCTCAGTGGTAGAGGGCTTGCCTAGCATGCGTGAGGCAAAAACTCACAGGTTTTTCCTGAGCTTCATAACTACTTTATGGAAGAAGCTCAGAAGTACAACCCCTAAAAGGTTTTGATTCTCAGCACCATGTATAAATAAATAAAGGTCCTTTGACAGCTTAAAAAAAAAACATATATATATATATATATATATATATATATATATATATGTATGTATGTATGGCAGTGAATGATAGTGCTTAAGATTCTGAACTCAGATTGCCTAGGTTCAAATCCTGGTTCTTCTATTTCTTACTGGAATTTTATCTCTCTGAGCTTCAGTGCCTTGTCTGGTTAATGAGGATACTAATAAAATTGACTCAGAGGATTGTGGTATAGATTAAATCAGTTAATACATATAATTTAGTGGGCAGCACATTTTAACTACTTGATTACTGCACAGCTTGGGTATCTATCTTTGCCCATAAAGGTAATATGGACATCAAGATGTCATATGGGCCTCATTCAGATGTTCTTATGACAGAGTGACAAATGTGCATACATCTGAGCAGATAAGGCCTAATGAAAACTCTGGATCTCATTCTTAGTCTTTTGACAAATTGGAAAGGATTTGCCCTTTTGGGGGCAGAATCCTTGCTCCATCTGTTCTGCCCAGGACTATCTCCATTAATGCCAGGTATCCAGGCACATTTCTTGCAGGCCCTCTGAGGCATAGAGGGAATTTGGGAGACCTGAGTTTCCTAGTTCCAGAGCTCTGTGGGTCTCTGTCCAATATGTTGACCCACCAGGGTTGAACACAATGCTGCTGAGTACACGGTGAATGTTCAATAAGTATCTGTTACATGGGTGAGTCAGATTCGAGGCACTAAATCTGCAGACAAGAACATCTTGCAAATGCTCAAGCCTCGAGATTAAGAAAGAAAAAAACAAATCCAGTGCCCAAGAACAGCACCCTTGCATAAAGGCCACTGAACACAAGCCCCAAGAAAATACGTAGATTTGGTAATTACCCCCAAAAGCAGAGTCATTTGATTTTTGCTGTTTGCTCCTGAGAGGAGAAGAAGAGCCGCAGGTGACAGAATAGGCCTCTTGCAGTCCTGACAGACAGAATGTGAATTGTCAAATGCATAAGCAAGGTTACTATGGGCTATCCTGATGGCAGCTAAAATCACCCCCACCCCACTCTTATTTGTATCACTAGAAAAACACCCAGCATATGGGGCCTGAAAGCATGGGCCTCTGGTGGTCAAAAGTATCTGGTCAAGGACCTGAAAGGCCTTTGAGGGCTTCCAGCACCTACAGGCCAGGAAGACCTGGCCCTGGTATGAGGATCTGCCCCTGGGGACCAAACCCACTCACCTGAAGAGAGGTGAATGCCAGAGTGACATCTTAGGAAGCACCTGTCTCCTCCACCACTCTTCCCACAATGCAGGGACACATGGGGTGACACACTAGTGGACAGGAACCCCTTCACTTCTAAACAGGACAAAACACAGACACTTACAGAAAGAGAAGGACATTTCTAAGTGTGACAAGGACAGCTGAATCCCATGCACCAAAGGCCCCAAGTAAAGAAAATAAAGCTGATGCCCACACAGAACACAGACACAGGCCCCACTTCCCACCAAGGTCAAGGAGTCCCTCCCTGGTGTGCAATTTTTTTCATGCAGAAGAGCAACCAGGGAAACAGAAGTAAGTTCCAACCTACGCAGAAGCACAGAAGGAAACACCAAAGAGCCTGAAAAGTATCTCCTGTTTTTGGACTATTTAAAGACTGGCTGCTGCTGCAAAGGGGAGAAAATCTTATGGAGAAGGTCAGGGTGCTCTGGGTCCAGAGGACATGGAGCACGCAGAGCCTCCCACCTCTGGGCCAGCAGTGAGCCCCACTGGCTATGTCTGCTCTGTGGCCGGTGCCCCTTACCCACACAGTCCTTTTTATTCCAGTGGAGCTTGTACCCGGGATGGCACTGGCATTCATAGCTGCCCACTGTGTTTGCACAGACCTGCTGACAGCCTCCGTTGTTGATGCTGCACTCGTTGGTGTCTGTGGAACAAGATGCTCCCCTGTCACAGCAGCATGTCACTGAAAGGGCTGACACTATCCTTCCCTTGAGGAAGGAGCAGCAGCGACGTCACATGGTTGAAAGTCACCAAACAAAGGAAAGATGCTGACTGCCTTCAAACTTGGCACCCACTGACCACATGCCCCAAATTTCCCATTGGCATGAGCCTCACTAGGGGAGGTCTCAAGTTCCTCTGTTCACTGAACCATTGCCCAGTTAGGAAACCTCAGACGGGACCACACTCTGCTTTCAGATGTTCAAACTTGGACACCCCACAGGCTTCTAATTTAAAACTCCATCATATTCTGTGTTGAACATCAAGGGAGTCAGAATTCAGACTCCTATTTGACTGTTGCCTCAGTTGAGGTACAGAAAACAGAAGTGGCATATACTGACTCGTGTCAACACAAGACTAAGTCCCATCAGAAGGAGGCCCCAGATTCACTTCCATATTTAGGGTACATTTTGTTAGTGTTTCTTGGCAAACTCAGTAGCTATACAGTTAGGCATGTTAAGGATGTGTTGAGGAGAAAGGAGACAACATGATCCATTCTTCTTAAGCACAGGAAAGAAAGACTAGGCAGCAAGTATTCAGGCCAGTGGTTCCAAAGTCCTGCAGATTCTCAGAATTACCTTGAAATCTGAATCTGTGTTCTCAAAGATTGCTGGGTGAATCTGATGGCCAGGGGAATGGAATGGGAGTCAGTTGGTGCTGAATCTGATTTAGACTATAGCCTGCTTGACTTCAAGGTTATGAGACTACGTTGCTAAATGTGAACAGAATGGAGAGAGAAATACAATGGTTCCACTTGCAGTTCAAAGACCTAACTATGGGGCTCAGACTAAGGTTTTGTGCAGCCAGTGCTCTGCACAGCAGGAATTGGTTGGTGCCCTGCCAAGCCTCTCTGAGGACTGTAACTTTACTGTCTGATGTGAAGTTCCAGTGGACAGGGTCTCAGCTCCTGAGAGACCCTCCCACTCTCTGAATACAACCGCAAGTCAATAAAGTCAAGGAAGAATCAATCCACAGCTGAAAGAGCTCAGTTTCTCTCTCTGCTCCACTTCACACCAGACATGTTAAAAGGATAAATGTGGACAGGTCCTCTTTCAGCAAATGCTTCCCTTAAGATGATGGACCTGTTGCAATTGTGCAGGGACTGTGATGTACCTTTTACCCCTACTGTAGGAAAATAAACCTTGGAGATGAGCCCTGCTCCCCACCCCCAGGACCAACTTCACCCTATCTCCCAAGCCTAGAGGACAGTCCACTTACCTCCACAGTGGGTGAAGCCATAGAGAGTGTACCCTTTGTTGCAAGCACAAGCAAATGTGCCAGGGTGGTTGATACAGCTGTGGTCACAGGTCCTATCCAAAGAGCACTCATCCACATCTGTAATTGCCAAAGGGAGAGGGCTGATGAAACCAGCTCTGACAAATGAGGGGAGAGGTTTATAATAAACGCCAGTTGCTGAGCAAGAACCCAAACAACACATGGCGGTGGGGGAGATTTCCTATTCATCCTCCTCTCTCATTTGTGTCAAAGAAAGAATTGAGCAGCCCACCATAGGTCTGCTCACTGCCAGGACCCTTATTTCCAAATTCTGTTGCAAACTGCACATACCTTTAGGTTTAATTTGTCTCTTTCACCCATACTTATTTGCAAAGATAAGTAAATGAAAGTCACATGAGATAACATACCTAAAAAAGATTTTTGAAAACTATATTATAAACAATGATACTAGCTGTACATTATTATTGTTATATTACTATTGGTAAAATAGCACCAGTAACTTTATAAGCTATGGTGAAATAAACAAAGGAAACCCTTGTGTTGGAAGTAAATCTGGTTCTCCTCTCTTTCTGATCTTCCCAGAATTAGTCTTCAGATTAACCAAGAAGCCAGTTAATCCTGGGTTTTAAAGCCCTCTGCACTAAAAGAATGTATCAACATTAATAACCTCCGTAGTTTTCTATGGCAGACATGGAAATTAGGTGGTTAAACTCTAAACTGGTTCTCCTTGACCAGTCCCTTGGTTGTGTTCCTCCCCCATAGTCCAGCACCATGTGTCCCCTATCTTCCTGGTTCAGTGAAAATGCATGTGTCCCCTATCTTCCTGGTTCAGTGTAAATGCATCCTTGGCTACGGATGGGGTTATGCACACTAGCCTCAGGAAACTGCATGTGTCTATCTAATCATCTCTTCTTGCATGGTCTGGCCCCCACATCTTTCCTGTAGACTTCCTCAAGTCTTTAGAGGGTTTTAAAGTTACAACTTATGTCTCCAAATGGATAAACCAGGATGAGTGCAGCACTTGGTGGAAGCTAACTAGACCATTTCTACACCACTTTTTCAACACTGAATGTGCCACAAGAAACTACATTAATAAAAAACAAACATTTGGATGGATCAGGAGGAATGAAAAAGTGAAATAAAAAAGGGCAAATTCTTGCAAAATATCTTCATTCCTAGCTTTTCCCAGAAATCCTGGCAATTTTTCCAGCAAATTTGTTCTGTGCAAATATTTATTCTAGTAAGATTGATCAGTGAAAAATGAGAAAAAGTCAGTTTCTTCCCTAGTAATTGATGCCATTCTATGAAATCTGTTATTAATATCAGCCAGTTGCTGAGAAAGTGGACTCGTTCAGTAGCTGACTTTGGCAGCTCACTCTAGGCTTTCTCTTTGCCAAAAATAATGAGATCACTTTCCTAATTCTTTTTTAATGTGTTTACACAGCTTAAACAGTATTGCTTGCTCTATACATTATAAAACATTATGTGGAACAGCAAATTTGCTTTCCAAGTCAAACTGAAGAAAACCACACAATGATCATCTAGCACTAACTCACTGAATTTAAAGGAGAATATATTTGAACTGCCCGGCAAATTATGTATTAATAAAACCTAATTCACACCATACAGTTTTTTAAAAAGATAATGTTACAACTTTGTTATACAAAGTGAAATCAGATCTTTACCACTGAGCTACAGTCCTAGTCTTTTCTATTTTTTGTTTTGAGATGGGCTTGCTACATTATTGAGGCTGTCCTGAACCTGGCAATCCTCTTGCCTCAGACTCTTGAGAAGCTGGGATTACAAACTTGTGCCACCACACCTGGCCTGACTCTGATTTAATGCTGAGATTTCTAACAAGCCAAATAAGGCAGTCTTTATTCCCAGAAACACAGCAAGAACAAATGACAGCAGATCTTTTCTGAGAGTTTTTCCTGTATATTAATAGGACATAAAAGTGCTTATCTGAAACTATTTTTTTTGAGAGAGAGAGAGAATTTTTTAAATATTTATTTATTTTTTTAGTTTTCGATGGACACATCTTTGTATGTGGTGCTGAGGATCGAACCCGGGCCGCAAGCATACCAGGTGAGCATGCTACCACTTGAGCCACATCCCCAGCCCTGTTTATCTGAAACTATTAATGATAACATGCCCCAAGACAGCTTCCCACCACCCAAAACAATTGTTAATACCAATGACTGCTGCCAAAGGAAGTTTCCTTGCTGTCCACCTTATGTGGGAAGGATGTATTTGAAAAGGGGTCTGTAATACTGCTTAAGAACCAACCAGTGTCTCTACCACACAACCCCCTCCCTCCATCTCTAACCTTCTTCTAAGCATCAAAGGCTGGTTATTCAAAACAAGAACTATAGGAAGAGACCAGCCGGTTCATGGTCTTGGTTATGAACCCATCTTTTGGCTAGGAAGGTGTGTTCTCTAATTCTACAGATTTTTGCTAAAAACCTTTTTTGTCATCAGGTCAATAACATGAAAATAATTATTAAAAAAGGAAAATTATCCATATCTCAACACCCTGATGCAACCCTGTTTGCATTGCATTTCATTCCATTTCAAGCAGTGAGTACTGCTGTAGTCACATCAGGTGGATTCTTTGAGGTGTTCTTTTTTTTTTTTTTTTCGTACCAGGGATTGAATCCAAGGGTGCTTAACCACTTAGCCACATCCCCAGTCCTTTTTATTTTTTATTTTGAGACAGGGTCTCACTAGGTTGCTTACAGCCTTGCCAAGTTGCTGAGGCTGACTTTGAACCTGAGATTCTCCTGCCTCAGCCTCCAGAGCTGCTGGGATTACAGGCGTGTGCCACCATGCCCAGCTGAGATGTTCTAATCATTAATAACTTAATTTCCAAAATATACCTGTGAGCTACATTCTTGCTTTTATTCTACCTATCAGATGAAATAAGTGAAGCCCAAGTTAGAAGTTGGATTAGTGACTCTTGTCAGGAAACCAGTTGAGCCAGAGTCTACTGGGGAATGTGGGGTGGGGGGCGGAGAGGTGGGTAACATCTTCTCTGTTCCAACCAGAGGACCATTGCAGAGCACTGCTACATTTTCAGCACATACCTTGGCAAGACTTCTCATCAGTTAATAATTTAAATCCTTTTGTGCAGCTACAATCAAAACTGCCCACAGTATTTTTGCAGAAGTGATCACAACCTCCATTTCGGATCTGGCACTCATCAATATCTGTAACAGACAAGCAACAGCAATCCAGAGAGCAAAATTGCCTTGCTTCCCACAAATCCCCCAAGTGCTATTGTGTGTGCTCATTATTCTCTGAAATAAAAACAGATCCTGAAAAGCATTTAAAAATGTTTGCTAATGTTTTTAATCTTATATGTTTTCTTGTCTGGCTGAACCAGTTTTGAAAGACAGGGTCATTCAAACTGACTTCCGATGCCCTTAACAAGTATTAAGGAAACAAACAGTGGGAACGAGTAGTGATGCCCCATTCTATTTCCATGCTTGTAGTACTCTCTCAAGATAAGATATAGTTCCCATTAGTAAACATTCTATTCTAGATTAATGATTAAAGTTATAAGGGACTAGAGCATTTGTTTTGGCAAATTACACAATGATCAAATGGCCCCAACGTTTTTAAATGATTCCTGATACTCAATCTTATCTGTTCTCAGTTTTATCTCATATCTATTTTTTATCATGCTAAAGAACTAATCCTTTGTACTCTTGCCTGTGAAATACTAGCAAGTTAATGGAATCTGTCTTCATCAGTATAAGTTAATGGTACAGTTATTCATTAAGTTCTCTGGATAATAATCTTGACTGTTATTTACATAATAATTTTGAGGCTATTATTTATGATAGGTTGATATTATCTCCTGCCAATGAATGTTTCCTTGAACTGACTTTTTCTAATAAGGCCACTGCCTGCATTGGATTATTTGATCCTTGTAGAGGCTGACCTTCTCAACAGTTAGTGTAATTAAGTTGATTTTAATTAAGCTTACTCAATTATAACCGTCCACTAGCCCAGAGAAGAAAAGCTCACATCAATATGAATCATAAGCAAATCTGGAGTCATTTGAAGGTCATGGAGGGAAAGCACTGGTTCTATTGCACACATCAGCAGTACGGGACCCTCTCCAGAAGAGGGTGTACAGACCCTCCACCCCCATAGGTGAAGACTACCTTTACATGTCTTCCCATCCAACTGGAGAGTGAATCCCACTGGACAACTGCAGTGAACACCTGTTGAAGTATCCTTGCAGGTACGATCACAGCCTCCATTGTTGACAGCACATGTTTCTGACAAGGAGGTAGAAAAGGCAGTTAGCTTCCCAAAGAAGTGCTGATATGGTTGTTAATGTTTGACAAAGCTTGTGAAAGCCAGAAAGCATGGTGGAATGGTTAGTCACACCTTAAGTCTCTGCTACATGCAGTTAAGATAGAGGAAAAGCAGGTGCAGCTTCCACCCATCTAAATGGGGTATATTTCTGGAGGAAGAGTGTCAGGATGACCAGAGGGGTAAAGATGTCTCCTAACCTACAGAACCATTCCCCACTCCAGGTAGACTTAAAGTCACTAACAATTCCTGATGTCTGGGTATGGTGGCACATGCCTGTAATCCCAGCAGCTAGGAGGCTGAGGTAGGATTGCAAGTTCAAGGCCAGCTGGAGCAACTTGGCAAGAAAAAAATTTAAAAAAATAAAAGGAACTGGGGATTTAACTCACTGGTAAAAAACGTCCCTGAGTTCAATACCCAGTAAAAAAAAAAAAAAAAAAGGTTCCTGATGATCCATAACCAGCAAACTGCTAAGAATGATCACCTCTGGCAGGCGAGATGAGAGTGCAGTGCAAAGGGGAATGTTCTTTTCTGAATCCCAAATCTTCTTTTTTCAGTCTTAGTAATGGACACAGCAAGAGAGGGTAAATAAGTACTGCCCACCCCAGCCATGCCATTTTTAAAACTAATGACTTAAATTGCCTGTCAAGTAAATGAAAAATAAGCCATATTAGTTATATTGCAACTATGTAGAGGAGGAACAATAAGCAAAGGGCCTGCTAGTTCTGCATTTCACAACAGTTATTCCAAGTAACAGGAAAGTGAGACTCGACATTCATTCCATTGTTGGCATCTAGACACATAGAACATCATTTTACTTCCATGACTACAGAATTTGAAACCCTGGGGAAACAAGTTGAGTTCTAATTAAAAAGACATCAGTAATATATATGTTTTTCTCTATTTCCTCTCAAAAACCTCACTAAAATGGGAGTAAATCAATTTTTTATAGTATAAATCCTTAAGGACAAGAAAGGAAGAAGAGACAACAGATGAAAGATATCAAATATTTTGGAAGTGGCATGTCAATGGAGGAACAGTAACTGGCACAACAGAAAGCTAAATTCTAGGAATCTGCAGAAGGGCTACCTACAAGTAGCAAAGCTCACTTGAATAACAGAATCAAAGAATGGTCCAAATTGGAGGAATTGGAGGTGTAAAGTTACTCTAGAAGCAGAGGTGAAGATGGAGTTAAAATAGAAGGATAATTGAGAGTCTGTATAAGAGGCAGACAAACCCCCAGAGCTCCTTCTTAATTCTGAACAGTCATGTGACTACCTCTTTCCTAATCTGGCTACAGCAAGAGGAGTTTATGCTTTGGAGAAGCTGGACCAGAGAAGTGCCAGGAATAGCAGAGGAGGAGAGGGAGGAGGGGTCGGGTAAAAGTTTATTCCCTGAGAAGAGAGATCTTTAGCCCACAGCCTCCCATACCAGCTCCTAGCAGGCTGGCAGCTAAGTTTATATTCTCTAGGCAGGAGATGGAAGGAATCCTGTCTAGCCAAATTGACCTGCCTATGTAAAAAGATTTATAAGTACTGGTATTCGAGGATCTTTAAATGAAACAGTTAAGTCACTTCTAATCACCTAAACATGAAGTCCACTGGCCAACAGAATATTCAATTGGCTTTTTTTTTAAATATTTTTTTTAGTTGTAGCTGGACACAATACCTTTATTTTATTTATTCATTTATTTTTTATGTGGTGCTGAGGATCGAACCCAGCAGCTCACATGTGCTAGGCAAGCACTCCACCATGAGCCACAGCCCTGGCCCCTCCAATTAGCTTTTTAGATTCACAATTAAATGTGAAAAAATCAGTCAAGAATCACTAGACTGCTGGGCATAGTGGCATATACCTGTAATCCCAGTGACTTGGAAAGTTGAGGCAGGAGAATCTCAACTTCTAGGCCAGCCTGGGCAACTAAACCACACTCTGTTTCAAATTTTAAAAAAATTTTTAAAAATGGTCTGGGGATATAGCTCAGTGGTAAAGTACCTCTGGGTTCAACCCCCTAGGTTAAAAAACAAAAACAAACAAACAAAAAAATACCACATATTTTAGGAAAGCCTCTACATGTGAAATACATATACCAAGTCAAACAGGGAAAAAGAAATTTGGAGGAAAAAGAGAAGTTAAAATCTTCTCATTTCCTCAGAGAGATAAGAGAAGCATTCATGAAGTGAAAATAAGTTTCTACAACAAAAGACCAAATAAAATTCCTGAAAAATTAAAATATGAACTCAGAAGTTATATATATATATATATATATATATATCCTGTAGAAAGATTAAAAGAAAAAAGTGAAAAAATTTTCTAGAAAGTAGGAAAAAAATACAAAGAAGTAAAAAGAGAAGAAAAGTAAATAATCAATTTGGGAGTTAAAGCAGTCAACCAGTAGGAGTTCCAGAGACAAAGAACAGAGAAAATAGAGTAAAGAAAATATGGAAGAAAATTTCTCAGAACCAAGGAACCTGAATGCCCATCTTGAAGAGGCCTACTAAGTACTCAGCATGTGGGAAAATTCACAGTTGAGGGATATAGTGTGAAATTTCATTTGTTGTACTGACAAGGACAAGACTTGGGATCCTCCAAAACAGAGCAGCAGAGGGAATTCCTAGGCTGCTGGGAAAGGACTTGCTGAGAGAGGAGCTGTGGGCAGGAGCTGGGCCTCCTAGAGCAGGGAAGCCTCAGGCTAGGCTGGCCAGAGAAGGGAACCCAGTTAGGAAGCATCCTGCTGTATTTGAACACACTGCAAAGGGTTTTAGAAAGCTGTGCAAGAGATTTGCCAAAGAATTGGAAGGAGGTATTTAGAAAATTAACCAAAGAAAATACAATCATATCTCATTGTGTGACTTGGGGTAAATCCTATGTAGCTATGGGTCATCACAAGAACATAAACACATAATATTGACTTAAATTGTGATAGAACACTATTAAGGGCATGGGTGAGAGGATAGATGTGCAAGTGTGCTGGAGGAGGGGAAGCAGGGAGGGATAAAACCTAATCTTCCACAACGGGAAGTCAAAAGCTACACCTGAAACTGACACATCAAGAAATAGCAAAAAGTGGGCTAGGGTTGTGGCTCAGCAGGAGAGTGCTGGCCTAGCAAGTGCGAGGCCCTGGGTTCGATCCTCAGCACCACATAAAAATAAATAAAATAAAGGTATTGCATCCAACTACAACTGAAAAAAAAAGAAAATAAATAAATAAATAAATAGCAAAAAGTGCACACTTCATTTTTTCAGACCTTGGGTAAGGATGAGCAAAAAGAAAACACTAAGAGAATTGAGAATTATGGCCTCTGGAAAAAGGGCTGAGGAAATGAGAAGGTCTGAGATAAGGAAATTATATATTTCATTATAAGCTAAGTGGTAATTAAGGTTTTATAGAATTAATGTATACTATTTTAATTTTAAGACAAATTTAAATTAATTTTAAAGAGCAGAAAAGTTACCTGCTTGGTAACCGATGACTGTTCATTGTCATACCTATTATAATCCAGAAGCTGTCAAAAGATCAGTTTTGTTTAGATAGAGCCAAACTCCCCAGAATAATGTCAAAGGAACTGTCTGGTCCCCATCCTTATGGTCACCGCCTCGACTTCTCTTTCATCTCCAGCTTGACTGTCAGGCCTACTGGCAAACCATCCCACATCCCACAGCCAAGTGCCACTCTTCTCCATTCATCTCCCCTACCACTAACACTGGCTGAGTCAGAAATGGAAGACTCAGTGGACACAAAAACTGACAAATAACCATGCTAAGCTGGAGGCTGCCCAAAGCGCCTCTCTCATTATAGAAACTCAGAAGGCAGGGAACTGGCATCCCCTGGCCACCCACTAAGTCCCAGGCCCTGGACTCTGGGCCCTTTTGCATATTATTATCTTAACTGAGCTTCCTGATAAGCCTAAGAGGTAGATTCTATTACATCCATTTTAAAGAAAGACCTAGAGTCAGAGTCTCAGGGCAGTTTGCCAAGTGTCACAGCTAGTTGGGGCAATGCTAGGACATTGACTTGATTATTCTGAAGGATTGGCCAGCACTCTTCCCACAGTCCCCTGACCTTGGATGGTGACTAAGCAACAGCAGTGGGAGAAGAACAGACACACCCTGGCTTTGCAGCTCACCCTAGTCCAGCTGGTTGAGGGTACGTGGCCCCCAACCTCAGGCCTGATGCAGTGAGCTGAGAAGGAATGGCAGTGGCCAGGGGAGGGGAAAGAAGGTGCCTACCCATGAGCAGCCTCCGTTTCACACGCTTATCCCCATCTGCCACTGATGTGGCATTGTTCTCTGTCACCTCCAGGGCAGTGTCCTCTCGCTCTACAAGAGAAGCAAAAGACCACAGTTCTCAGGCTGAATGAGTCACATTATTTATTCCTTCAGCAACCATTTCTGCTAAAATCCCAGACACAAGAACAATGTAAAATGTGTGACTCTGTTCACTCAATAAAAATGTGCTATAATGAGGCTCTGAGAGAAACACTGTGTGTTAAATGGCCGCAGATCCTTATAAATGTTAAATGTAGAAAAGGTTTTGGAAGTATATTGCACTGACCAAAGAGACACTAGGGAATGCAAGCTTCAGCTCACTCCAGTAACCTTAGTTCAGAACAAAAAAGAACTTGAGCCTGGAAATCTCTAAAATAGAACTAGCAAAGGACAGACATCCCACCAGAAATATGCATCCCTGGCTCCTGCTGACTGTAAAGTTTGCTGCATTATCACAAACAGCTAGCTCTAACTTTGTGTTGTCCTGGCCCTTTGGGATGTGTTTTCCAGGTGAAGGAGGAAGAGCTTTCCAAGGTCTCACAGGGAGAGAGGGGGACCTCCAGCCCAGAACTAGACCATTCCCACTGCACCATTGAAGCAGCAGTGCCTGTTTGGGGCCAGATGCACCAGAAATACCCTGCATCTAGCACTAAACTCCAATGAGGGTAAGGTGAAGGTTAGCAGTGGGTAGGCTGGGGCAGACTCTCACCCAGTGTGGGGACTACCACTCACCAAGGCAGCTCCTCCCATCTGTGTGCAACTTGTACTGTGGATGGCAGCTACACTCGGGCCCTTCAGCCGTGTCTTCGCAGGAGTGCTGACACCCACCATTTCCATGGTTACAGGTCACTGAGAGCAAAATGCATCAATACATAAAGCACTGAGGTTTCCACAACCAGGGTTGTTTGCTTTGGAGGAACTCTGATTTTTACTCTGCAAGTATTTGAGGGCCTAGTGCATGCCAGGCTCTGTGCATAAAAGAGAGAATTCCCATTCAGGCCTTGTCCATGGCTGCCTAAGCAGATAGTCATAGAACAAATCATAGAAATAAATGCTGAAACATAAGTTTGAACAAAGTCATGTGGGAGGGTGAAGATGGCAGAGTTGGGAGGAATTATACTAAGAGATTCTAGGCTATTGCTCTGCTCTAACTAATGAATTTTGCCTGTATGAGGCTTTGCAAAATGCCATAGCACTTCATATCTGGAGTAAACTGACAATATTTAATTTGTACATATATGTTAGGATTACTCTCAGACTCCATCTGGATTTGTTAAAATGGAAGATACTCAGAGGAGATGATGATTCTTTGCACATAGTTAATGCAGCATTAACCAATAATTATGAAGACTGTGTATGAACGCATTGATGACAGGCCAAAAAATAAATTAAAAATGTCAACTACCAGGCTATCTGCTCATCAAACTATTAACAGAGTCACCTCTGGAAAAGGAAATGGGAGAGGGAAATTACTTTAGAGTGTCTGAATTTTTACATCGGCCTTTGCAATTTTTCTAATTTAAGAGAACTAATTACACATTTGAGATGTGAGAAAGCAGCTGTTCTGTGATTATAGCTATGTGAAAATTGTTTATGCACATGAATGACAACCAAACAGGAATATGAAAAAATCAAAATAACTAGTTATATAGTAGGATTCTGGACCTTGCTTTTTTTTTTTTTTTAATTCTCCAAATGTTTTTGTTTGATTATTTGAATGTTAAAGAATATTGAATCTTTAAACAGTGACAACTTAAAAGCATTTAAAATTTTTAAAAACAAGTTAATAGGTACTCTACCTCTAGCAACTGGCTCCTGGAAAACTGAAATGCTGAGAGTCTCATTCCATGGGTGCGTCTTGGGGGGTCTGGGCCCTCCTTTGAAGCTTTGGAGGCAGAAGTGGTTTCTGCTCTGCCCCTGAAAGCCCTCAAAGACAGCCTCACTTTAGGAGGCTGTAAGAGCCTGTCAAAGCCTGTTATTTGAGGGTGATGGTGGCACCAGCCATGGTTTGGCAAGCTTTGAGGTAAACCCATCTCCTCATTTCTTAACCACTAAGGTCTCCTCACTGCAAATGACTATCCGTAGCAGTATTCTCTCTGCATAAATAGTGGTTAGGAACACCATTAATTGCCATTCGTTTCCCATTGGGGTTTTGCTACCACAACCATTGTGCAGCAGCTGTGTCCGCATTTATACACCACCATTTACTTATTCGTTAAACCAGTGCATATTGAATACATCCTGCAGTAGATACCAGAGAAGACTAAAAAGCAAAAAGGGAGATAAAGTCCTGGATTGGAATGGCTTATAACTGGGGAGACAGATATTTGAAAACACAATTCAAACCAAAATGTCACACACTATGAGAAAGAAACAAAGTGCTATGGGAACCAAAATACAAAACAGCTGCCACTAGGAAGGCTTCTGAGACACTGAAGTATGGAGATTAAGAGCACAGCCTTAGAGTCAGGAGGACCTAAGTTTGAAACTAACTTCCCACTTACTCACAAGGGGATCTTGTTGCTTTATCTTCGCTACAGTTTTCTCAACTAAAATTGGGAGTAATAATACTTAGGTCATAGAGTGATGCTTATAAAAATTAATGGGGAGGCACACACCCGTAATCCCAGCTCCCAGGAGACTGAGGCAGGAGAATTACAAGTTTGAGGGCAGCCTGGTAACCTAGCAAGATCCTGTCTCAAAATAAAAAATAAAAAGGGCTGGGGATATAGTTCAGTGATAGAGAAAGCCAGGGTTATATACCCAATACTGCCAAAATAATAATAATAATTGTTGTTGTTGTTGTTGTTGTTGATGTGGAATACCTTGAGAAAAGACTTTACACATAATAAATGCTCCAAAAACTGTAGGTGTGTTCTTTGTCATTATTAGAAGTTAGGTGGGATGTTGAAGATTGAACCAAAGTTCACCACACTAGGACTGGAGGAGGGCTTGAAAAGGTTGACAGGCATCAAAGAAGATGAGGCACCCCCCAAAAGGCAATGAGTTTAGAGTTTGGGAAAAGGAGGCAGATGAGACTTATAAAGAAAGCAGGGATCAGGTAGCCAGGAGCTATAACTGCCAGATAAGAAAATTTTATTTTATACTGTGGGAAGAAGAAGAGCTGACCCCCTAAATTCACACTCTTTCTTTCTTTTCTTTTTTTTCAGTTGTAGATGGACACAATATCTTTATTTTATTTATTTATTTTTATATGGTGCTAAGGATTGAACTCAGTACCTAACATGTGCTAGGTAAGCACTCTACCACTGAGCTATAACCCCAGCCCAACATTCACACTCTTTACTCCCTAATTTCATTTCCTTCTGAGTAGTTCTTTTTAAAATAGCATTCCCCAGTGACCTGGGATGCTGAAGCAGGAGGACTGCAAGTTCAAGGCAAGCCTCAGCAACTTAACAAGGCCCAGAGCCACTTAACAAGACCTGTCTCAAAATAAAAAAATAAAAAGGGCTGGGGATGTAGCTCAGTATTAAGTGCTCCTAGGTTAAATCCCCAGTACTAATTAATTAGTTAGTTAGTTAATTAATTAAATAGCATTCCCCTTTCCTACAGAGACTACCCTCATGCAGTGAACCAAGCACTGGATAGAGGACAGCACTTGTGCCAACTGCCTTCCCCGTGCCAGGAGATATTCATGCTGAGCTATGGAAGGTAGCCTCTGGGGTATGATGTCCCTCATACAGCTGAGTTCCAGACCATACTTACAAATGCAGTCTCTCTGGTTCTTGGCCAGCTCAAAACCAGGCCTACACTCGCAGGCAACACTGCCCTTCGGTGCCTCCTTGCAGATGTGACTACAGCCATGATCCTTATTCATGCAGCTCAGGCCCTCTGCAAAACAGTAGCATGCATCAGGTGATCCAGTAGTGGTCAGGATCCTGAGGATTCTGCAGAGGAGCTCCAAGAGACTGGTGGAATGGGAGGTAGGAAGCTAGACCATAAACCTGCCCTCCTGGGTCTCTATCTGCTCCACATTTTAAAAGAATATTTCAAAATAAGCTAGGTAAATTAACAGAAACACAATGTTTTTTTTTTTTAATCACCCAAGAGACATGATGTTTCAACTCTCCTAGAGGTGGGAGCCCTCCTCAATAACCTGGAATACTCTTCTGGGTGTGGTATCTGAGCCTGCTTACCCCAGGAACTAGGACCCAAACTTTTATCTCTGCCATAACTTTATTCATTCATTGGTCAAGAACAGAAAGAGAAAAGGAGAATCTCTCTAAGCAAATTTGCAGATGGGGTGGTGAGATGGTAAAAGTCTCAACTTTTTCACATATTCTTGAAGATCTTTTTCAAAAAATGTCAACCCTCCTCTCCATGTCTACCACATCCACAGGTGTAGAGGTGAGGGTGACAACTACGTTTTGGCATCACCACATGGACACCTGCCAGGGACCTCTTTTATGCTGGTTCCTAGGCCCTGCCCTCCGCAGCTTCATATCATATGCCTCTGACAGACAGCATCATACAATGGCACTATGACAAGAGAACACAGAAGGAGAGAGAGAGAGTCTCATACATGTGGTTTCCTTTAGCTACTGTACAATTTTTTAGGTATACTACAAATTTCTATTAGAGCCAATCTTGTACTAATTATGGTAGGAATGGGGACAGGTGACTATGTTCCTGGATGGCTTATTGTGCATCATTTAGATTGCATAGAAACAGTACAGTAAACACCTATGTGGGTTACCAGATCCTGCCTCACCTTGAAACCAATTTATTGAGATCTTGCTATTTGCCATCACTTTGAAGGAACTTTGAGTACTGCATTAAAGACCTGTTCATATGCTGTTTCTTGGCCTCTATGCAGTACAACTCTAAAATATCTCTAAGTAGGGACTTGGTTCTCATTGGCTCTCTATTAACAAGACACTTCCTAATACAAGAAGTAGCACTGTTTAAACACAAGTACAACAGGTTTCATTCAACATCTCTAGGATCTAACACTGTTTCTTATTGTGTCTCTAAAACCTTAGCCAATAGGCTCTAATGAAATCACAAGTCTCCTCCATCCACCAATGTGTCATAAGAATAGCTTTTTCAACATAAACAGGTACCATTCCTATTCCAAAAGACAGCACAGCTTTAAGACATCCCCTACTCTCTTGTGTCTCTCCTAGAACAACCTTGCTTTTTATCTGACATTTCTGAATGGTCTGCACCCTGGTACCCAATCTGTGCATGTTGCTGGGGTTCATTTGCCCCTGCCAAGCAAGGACTGCTAACAAGTAACACAGAGATTTTCTGGATGGGTGCATAGTTCTCTCTGCTCTGGCTGGTAATTTCTGAAGATGTCATTCACTCCCCAGTATCAAGATGGTTCTGGAGGTGAAAGCTGTCTCCCAAAAGAAGCAGTGTCCTGTCCTCCTGAGAAGGACCAGTAAGCAGTTTGTATTTGGGTCAGTGAAGCACTTGAAATAACCACACCAGGAACACTGGAGGGTAAATGTAACAGTGCCCAAGAAAAGGTGGCAGAACACTTGGAAGAGAATATTTCCTTCATCTTCGCTGCCTTTTTCACTTTGTTTACAGGTCTGTCAAGATGTTTGCAAAGTGATCTTTACTGTCTTTGAGCAGTTCATTTAGAAAAAATATTTCATAAGAATGACTAGGTGCCAGACACTATCCAGTACATAGAGAAGCTGCCCCCTGATATTCTATCATATCAAGCTAGATTGGCAGTTACCAAGAAGAAATGGAGGCTTAGACCATTTTTCAAGAGGCAACCCCCCAAGCCTTTCATAGTACCCTGACTCAAAACAAAATCACTGCTGGGGGAGGCAGATGGGTCTGGTACAAATCAGGAGGCCCAAAGAGGGTCCCAGCTCTTCAGGAATATCTGAGATCTGAGACCCTTCATTCACCAGAAGGGAGACAGTTAAGAAACACCAGAAATTCCCTGTTTTGATGCTCCCCAGGCAATGAAGGATATTTCTAGGAATAAATAATAAAATAAGAGCACGTCTTGAGAATGAGGCAAAAAATATCACATAATACAGGACTGAGAAAGCAGCGCCTTCCTCACCCCAATGCTCCCCATTACCTGCACCATCTAAATGTTCTCAGAGCAGACAAAACCAAAGAGGAATGCTCATTTTGAGAGCCTGAGCGCCCATGAATAGGAACAATGGCAGGCAGGGGTGATGTGTGTCTCTCCAGCCTACCCCCATTACATGGGTGAAAACACACAGTCTCTTTATCAGAGCTTAGGGTCTCTAAGGATTAAAAAAAAAAAAAAGATAAATAGCTTGAGCTTTCCCTCAGAATCAGCTGTTTTGATCCCCTATACTGAAGAGTACTTAGTAAACAATTATTTAAAACAATAGCAGCACTGGAAAATACTAACCTGCTGGTGTTACCTCCTTTGACAGCCTTTAAAATACCAACTGTGGGTTTTTAAGTCTGTTTTAATACAATTTCTAAGAGCCCAGGGAGGAGGTCCTACAGGAATATTGTTTAGAGGTTATTCAGTTTAAAGAACTAAGACCCTAGGCTGGATGGGGTCACAAATTGCTGTGATCAGCTGGCTCCCACTGGTGTGTATTTACCAAGCTATCAGGTTGAAACTCAACAGAAAATCACAGAGAGCACTTCCAGACCACAACCCAAATTCTTGGATTTTGGTTTTAGTTCCAGACAAATATGATCATTTTAAATACTCTTCGGGGGATCTAAGAATGTCTGAATTGGAGGAAATTTAGAAAACAGCTTGCAGGAAGGAACTGCATTTGTATTTACTTCTGTTATGAGGATCCTCTGTCTCTACTCAATCTAGGGGCTTGCAAGGAGAGAAAGGTTGAGCCAGGGTCCAGGAAGTACAAGTTAAGAGACCATCTGAATCCCTACAAACTGCCCTGAGTGGTGGGACTTACAGCGGGGTTTCCAGGAATGGGTTCACCACAGGTCCCTTCCTCCTGTCCCAACCACCAGAAGAAGAGCCAGCATGACTTCATGAAACAGCTTTGAACTACCAATGAGGGTGATGCTCTGAGGTTCGGATCACTCTCTGTCCCTGGCAACTTAATTCACCCCCACCTCCAGTTCTACCTACTTTGGACAAGACTTCAGGGCACACCAGAGAACCTGGCAGGAAAATAAAACCCAACTACTACTCTATCAAGGGCCACACCTACCATAGGATAAGTAATTTGCATGGTTATAAAGTCAGGAGGAAGAGAAAAGTCTAGCTAGATAGGGAAATGGGCCCCTGGATGACTTCCTGGGCAGCAAAGCACAAATAGCAGCTGCAGGTTTTTGCTGAGAAACTTGCAAAAAGGTTATTTTTAAATCAGGACATATGTGACTTGGAGTTTGTAACCTCTCCAAAGAAGGAAAAATGCCTGATCAATATTTTGATTGGACTAAAGGCTTTATGAATGCCTCATAAACACTGAATGCCTTACCCAGGATTGGGCAGGAGGCTGACTTCCTTAAACCTGTAGATCCATACAAACCCCTGGACAACTGGCATCCCTCTCTTGGGACCCCTCCCTCCTTGGAAGCGCTGATTTCTTTCTGTTACTGTAATAAATCCTGTCACCTTGCTCTCATCTTTGTGTCCGTGGATTTCATTCTTCAAATTCACAAGACCAAGAACCCACCTGAAAGCCACACTCTGTGTTACAATTAGAGTCAGCATGTGTGACTCCCCCACCACAAACACTAGAACAGGCAGATTGGAGTGATCACAATCACCAAAGTCACTGGCCCCTGGTGATTTCTCTGAGGACTCTTCTTAGTATTCTCATTAGGCATAAAGTATGAGTTTGCATCTTTGAAAAATGAGTCAAAATCATCTTTCACAAAGAAACCCTTGAAAAGTTACCGAAACTATGATAAACAATAAATCTTCAAATGTGTGATTAAACAGAACTTAAAATGACCTCACTCTTAAGTTATGAGAGTGAATTTGCAGAATATGCCAAAAGAAATTAATAGTTTAATATTTAGGGCACTTCCCTTAAAAAACAGGCAGATGTAACTGCAAGAGAAATGCAGCCACCACAATGTTGTTCTTTTAAAAGAGCAGTGAAGAATTAAAAGGATGACAGTTAGTTAAAAATAACTGATTGGCTACATGTCCTTAATGCTTCTCTCTCCCAACACTCCACCATCAGGAATATAAATAAATAAATAAATAAATAAATAAATAAATAAATAATTTTTTTTTAAAAAAAGGTATAAACTCAAATCAAAGAGAATGAATGAAAGTGAGGCCATCAGAAGAGATGGGTTTCCTGTACATTTATGGAGGAATAATAAATAGAGACCCGGATAAAGAAACTGCAGCATAGAGAGCCCCAATGTAGAAAGGGATTCTCCTGCCTCTCAAAATCCTAGAGGCTTGGAGTTAGAAATGCAAACCATTAAACAAAGAAAGAAAGAAATGCAAAACATGCTGGGCATGTCCCATGCCTATAATCCCAGCTACTGGGGAGGCTGAGGCAGGAAGATTCAAGTTCAAGGCCAGCCTGGACAACTTAGTGAAGTAAAATTTAAAAAGAACTGGAAATATAGCTCAGTGGCAGAGTGCTTGCCAAGCATATATGAGGCCCTGGGTTTGATCCCAGTCAAAGAAAAAAAAAAAAAAGCAAAACACAGGGAATGACCTAAACTAGTTTAGGACTGAAGCAGGGCAATTCATGGCCAGTCTCCATAGAAAGGTACAGTCCCCTCTGAATCCACCCAGAACAAGGGGCAGGCTGGCACTGGTACTGTGGTTTTCAGCACACTTGTGAAAAACTTGGTAGATCATCCATCTTATTCCTCCAGAGATATCTAGTTCTGTTTGAAATACACTCTATTTAAAGATTAGAACTAGAAGAGATGAGGGTTTGTGAAGACCTTGGAGCTTCCCCAGTGTCCATACTGAGTTTTCTGGGTAAGGAAGGCAAAGGGGAAATAACTATCCATGGCTCCCCAGCTGCAGTCTGGACTTGATCCCAGGCCTCCAGACTTTCAATATGCTGCGTTTACCCTCAGAAGTACTGTGTGCGCATGGGGGCAAGGACCCTCCCCTGTGACCATTCTCCAACCCCCAACAGGGCAGAGGTACCTTCTAAACGGTGAATGCACGTGTGCTGATTGTCACTCAGGAAAAAGCCCTCTTTGCAGCGGCACTCGTAGCTCCCCATGACGTTGACACAGGTGTGCTGGCAGCCGCCATTGTTCTCCAGGCACTCGTCCACATCTGGAGGGAGGGAGGGATTTGCCTTTGCTTTTGTGGCTGTTTCAAATACCCCACCCAACCCAGCAGCTCAAGGACTCCTGCTAAGCAGAGATGAGGGCTTTTTTCCTTGTCCCTGCATCACAGAAGCTCTCAGAATCAAAACAACAGGACTACAGATGATTACCCAGCCTCATGTGTCTGGGACTCACTTAGCCAGGACCCTGGCTGATGAATAAATCAGTTCATTTATTCATCTCTGCTTAGATAATCAGTTCATTTACTGAATACCTTCACTTTCCAAAGCATGGTGCTAGATGAGTAAGATAAAATTTCTTCCTCTAGGAGCATGTCCTTCAGGAGAGGAAGAAAGACAAATAGACATCTGAGATAAGGCAAAAGGTGGTACAGAGGAAAGACAGGTCACATCTGATCGTGTGGGATCAGCACAGTTTTTAAGGAGAAACTGATAAAAAGAGGGCCTTAGAATTCCTTGCATTATAAATTAGGAGGAAAAGAGACTGCAGGCAGAAGAACGAATGTAAGTCCTGGCCCAGAGGCTGGGAAGCATGGAATAACTCAGATACAGTGAGTCATTTGATTTGGCTGGAGCACAGGGAATGTGGAAGGAAGTCACAGGAGATACAGCTGGGAAGATAGATTGAGGTCACACTGCAGGATTTTGAATACCAGGCAAAGGAAGGCAGTTGGGAACCACTGGCGGGGGTGGGCACTTTGGGAAAAATAAGGCAGCAATTGAGGGTCAGATGCAGAGAAGGGAAAGAACTGATAGCTGGGAATCCACCTGCACACACACACCGGGCAGCCATGGCCAGTGCTGCCCTAATTGGGACAGACAGCAAACTGGGCCTGACCTTGGTTTGCTAGCAAGGTAGGTGTAGAAGATTGTGGGTGGATAAGGTGCCCACAGGGCTGGAAGACTTGCAGGCTGTGAGTGGGGCATTGTTAGAGGATGGGAAGTTGATGCTGGGGCCTTCTAGAACACAAACATAGGCAAGACCAGTGCTGGAGACTGAAATGGGAATGGTGACATAGTTGCCCCCTTCATCCCTAGACAGGGAGAGGATGTGCCTGACATGGGACATCAGGTCTAGATCCAGCAGATGGGGGAAACCTGGAGGGTAAATGGAAAGAGAATCCAGGGCCGTATGTACAGCCTTGGAAACCACTTACTTGCAGTTACCAGACAAAGTAGTGGCTGTACACGAGAAAGCCAAGGGCAGGAATATGTAAGCAGAGAAACAGGCAGAAAGGAAACAGCAGCAGTCGAATTCTGGACTGCATCAAGGGCAAGAAGCAGGTAGAGGAGGGACAAGTAGCCTCAGAGGAAAGGCCAGGAATGCAGGGAGAAAGGAGGCCTCCCCAATCTGCTCCTGCATTCATACCCTGGATAGGCTTAGAGGCCTTTCTTCCCACTGTGACCACAGCACCCTGTGCACCCCTCACCGAAACATTTACCCAGGTGCATCTTCAAGACCTTTTACCTATCCATCGCCACTAGACTGCAAACTCCTTGAGGACAAGATTTTTGTTTTAATTAACTCAGCCCTGGAACCCAGCAGGTAGTCGTTAACTGTCCAAAACAGGAGCATCAGAACCAAAGAAGAAAAAACTTCAAGAAGAATCTCAGATGCCACAAAGACTCGAGGAGAAAGCTGATTAGAAAGCAACTTAATCCTAGCTACTAGGGAGGCAGAATCCTGTGTCAAAATAAAAATGAAAAGAGCTGCAGAAAGAGCTCAATGGTAAAGTACCCCTGGGTTCAATCTCCAATACAGGGGGGGGAAAAAAAACAGTTTATTTTCTTCAGTCTAATTCCTCATATGCCTATCACTAGCTCCTGGGCATATCTGTAACCAGAAAATTCACATTTAAATATCTGTTATCTGGTTTCAAGCCTCAGATCTTACAGGCATCTGTCCTCCCACACTACGAAGCAGATGCCTGACTAAACTGATGGGACTTGAGCCATCCCCTAAAGCCTAACAAACTCACCCTTGTCTATGCCAAAGGGTGAAGGAAGCACATTCCAGAGGATGAGCCTAGCTGAGACACACCTGGCCTTGGTGTTCCACATGGAGGACTCAAGGTGAGCAGGAGAGCTGTTTCCCTCAGCACCACATCCAGGATTAAATGTGCCCACCTCACATTTAACCCACTGTCTTTTCTCCAAAGCAATCAGAACTGTGTCATTGAGTGTCACACCATGATTAGATAAACACAACGATGTGTTTTCACATACACAAATAAATATCATCAGGCCTGTGAGCTTCTCCAGAATATGGAACAGGGGTTCTAAGCCTTGCCCGCATGTTAGCACCCAGATTGCTGTACTCCTCCTCCAGAGACACACACAGAACTGGGTTTGGGTGAGGCCAAGGCAATAGCAATGGTTAAAGGTGATGTTTTAAAGTGAGGCCAGGACTGAGAACTGCTGCTATGAAGCCAAACAGCTACGATGAGCTCCCAGACGCTCTATCAACTCAGAACTCAGGCAGGGTGGGCTGCATTCATTTCTCAGGCTTATGGGCATTCAGGATCTCAGAGCACCCTGGGTTTGGTGCCAGTACTCTATACTCTGGCTAATACATTTGTGGCTAATGTATGGCTAGGGGGCTGATGAGAAGGAAGGGGTCATCACAGGAACCTGCCATTCCTGAAGAGTTTGGGTCCTGACCTTCTTTTCCTGCCACAAACTGCACTGACCCTTTCTGGTCTGAATGGCAGTCACTATGTATACTGGTCCCACTCTTCCAAATGGACTTCATCTTCTCATGCCTTCCTTTTAAAGAATCGTTAGCTCCTGCAGACATGCTCAGTGGATGTTCAGGGTCTCTCTGTAAGGCAGATGTTTGTCACCACGTTCACAAAAGAGAGAAGGAGAAATGGAGATACCCTGATGAAATACCCTACTATGTTACTGGCCAAGGCAAAGCAAGAATCCAGGCCTCAGGATTTCTGAGCAGGCCTGTACTTAGAACCATCCCACCTGCCCTGGCCCAGGTCCTGAAGCCTTGGATGGGTCAGCTTTTTGTTCTTAGGAAGCTCACATTTTCCCGGAAGGCTGTGGATCAGAGCATAACCGTAATGACTGGGTCTGCCATCAGATATGAATCCTCAGAATGCCACTGTTGGCAATCAAAGGGAAATCTCCCCGCTGAAAATGGAAAAAAAAGCAAACAAAAAACCCATACTGTAAGCCTCCCAACAGAAAAAGAACTTCCCTTTTCAGAGTTTTTAATTCATTGCAATTCATTCCTGTCTCAGGACTGTCTCTTTAATGTGTCTTTTTTGACACTGACTGCCTAGAAAGTTTGCAGAGAGGTGGTTGCTTCCCTGGTCTTCAATCAAATCTTACTGACACTTCAGGCTTGCAAGACTGTGCACCCAAAGCCTGGCCTCTCTCATAGGGCACAGATAGCAAAGGACAGAATCTAAGTGAGAATGGAGCTACAGAAGATACTGAAATGGGATAAAGGTCACATCTGGGTTGCATCCCAAATGGAAATACTCTCCACCCGACTCCAGAACTCCACCACTCAAAACACAACTTCTGCCTAAGGCCTTTTTTTCTCTTTCTTTCTTTCTTTTTTTTTTTTTTTTGATACTGAAGAATGAACCAGAGGCACTTAACCACTGAGCTATATCCTCATCCCTTTTTTATATTTTATTTAGAGATAGGGTCTCTCTGAGTTGCTTAGGGTCTCACTATATTGCCGAGGCTGGCTTTGAACTCATGATCCTCCCGCTTCAGCTTCCCAAGGTGCTGGGATTACAGGCATGGGCCACTATACCCAGCTTTCCTAGGCCCTTTAATGCTGATCTCAAAGCATTTGATCAAGTGACCATTCCCTACAAACCACTAAGGGACATCTAAATAGCTGTTCCCAGAGTCAGAGCCTGGCTCAAGTTACTTCTTGGTTGGCTTTATAGAAATAAGCAGGTCAAACACATGAAGGGTCATCAGTGTCAAAGGACCCTGATGCCATTTGTCTCCCATAATGACCTCCTGTACAATTGGTAATGCCAGCCTTAAAAAGCAAACCACAGAGTTGGGTTGTGGCTCAGTGATAGGGTTTGATCCTCAGCACCACATAAAAATAAATAAATAAATAAATATATAAAATAAAGGTATTGTGTCCAACTACAACTAAAAAAAATAAATTAAAAAAAAAGCAAACCACAGCTGGGTGTGGTGGTGCATGCCTGTAATCCCAAAGGCTCTGGAGCCTGAGGTAGGAGTATCTCGAGTTCAAAGCAGCAAAAGTGAGACACTAAGCAACTCAGGGAGACCCTATCTCTAAATAAAATACAAAATAGGGCTGGGGATATGACTCAGTGTTTGAGTGCCCCTGAGTCAATCCCTGGTACCCCCCACCCTGCAAAAAGCAAAGCACAAACACCTACCTGGCAGGTGTGCTGAGTCCTCAAAGACTTTCCAGCACTCAGCCCCATCCAACTGCTCACTATTTCTAAGTTCCATTTTATTTCTGGTATAAGGAATTGATGTAAACAACACTCTGCAGTCTCTAATTCAAGGACTGAAACTCCAACAGATGTTTCTGTTTTGTGGACTACTAAGAGGATGTTCCTGGAAAGTTTCTGTTTGATTTTTCTTTCTCTTTCAAAAAAAAAAAAAAAAGAAGGGAGTCTATCTGGCTGTGACCCAAGCCAACATTAAAGTCTTCAGGGCTAACTTCAGAATAATGACACTTAAAACATTAAAGAAATGGCTATAAGTCAGGATCTTTTCAACACAAAATCAAAGACCTTAAAGGTGACAAATCAATGATAGATAATCAGTAAATAATAATGACAATGTCTACCCATCTCCTTGGACTGGTGGGTCTATGTTATAGATAAATCATGTACCTGATTTTCTCTTAGGGAGTCTGAATTTTTTTTTAGTGGGGGCAGAGTGCAGGGGACAGTACTGGGGATTGAACCCAGGGAAGCTGTAAAACACTGAACACCATTCCCAGACCTTTTTATTTTTTATTTTGAGACAGGGTCTCACTAAATTGCTCAGGCTGTCTCTAACTCACAGACCTCCTGACCAGCCTCCTTAGTAGCTAGCTGGGGTTAGCTATATGTTCCACATAATGCCTGGCGGGGAGTCTCATTTCCATGGGACAGGAAAACACAAGTCTCTGATCCCATTTTTGTCTTAATAACTAGGTTTTCACCAAAGGAAAGAAAGGGGTGGGGAGATGAGAACTGCCGTTTCTAAAGGTTCTCCTTACCAAGACAATTATGACCATCATGAGCCAACATGAAGCCATCAAAACAAGTGCAGCGATAATTGCCTGGAATATTCAAACAGTCATGGACACAGCCTCCATTGAGTTCATCTTCACATTCATCAATGTCTAAGGAATAAAACAGGAGTAAATCAAACAGGTGCTATGTCTTTGACCTATGACTTGTAGCTAGCCATCCCACATTTCAGAATTCACCCAACAGCAGAAAAATAAAAAATACACCAAATTATTCATGGAAGCATTGTTTGAAATTACGAAATACTGAAAACAACCTAAAAGTCCATATACAGGAGACAGGTTTATTGAATATGGTAAATCTACTTGATGGTAGTATTATACAGCTATAAAAAAGTAAAGATGTTTTCTATGAACTGACTTGAAGTAATTTTTAGAATACACTATTTAGTGGAAAAAAATCAAAATGCAAAAAAGTATATGTAGTATGTTTTCACGTAAGAAATAAGACAATAAAAAAAAACACACACACACAATTTTAGCACGCTTTTGTAGAACTTGACAAACTTGTCCTAAAATTTTTTTGAAAATGCAAAAGTTTCAGAAGAGTCAAAACAGTTTTGAAAGAAGAGAACACATTTGGGGAAATTTAACTTACTACAAAGCTATACTTAACCAAGACAGTGTGTATAGGCATAAAGAGACATATGGATCAATGGAACAGAACTGAGAATTCAGAAATAAACCTTTGATTTATGGTCACTTGATTTTAGACAAAAGTGTTAAGGCATTCATTGGGAGAAATCATAGTCCTTTCATTAAATGGTGATGAATAATGGAAAATACACATGCAAAAATTATTTTAACCATTACCTCCTACTATACACAAAAAGCAACTTAAAATAGATCGTAGACCTAAATGTAAGAACTATAAAGTTTTTACGAGAAAAGTTTTTGAGAATTTACCCTCATAAAGATTTCTTTCATACAACATCAAACTCATAATGCACAAATTTAATGGACTTCATCAAAATTTACAACTTTTATACTTCAAAAGACATTAAGAAGGAGACCCTCAGGGTTATACAAAAGTACATACAAGAGGAAGTGAGGGGAAAGGGAAAAATAATACAAGGGGGAGAAATGAATGACAGTAGAGGGGTTAGAGAGAGAAGAGGGGAGGGGAGGGGAGGGGGGATAGTAGAGGATAGGAAAGGCAGCAGAACACAACAAACACTAGTATGGCAATATGTAAATCAATGGATGTGTAACTGATGTGATTCTGCAATCTGTATATGGGGTAAAAATGGGAGTTCATAACCCACTTGAATCAAAGTGTGAAATATGATATGTCAAGAACTATGTAATGTTTTGAACAACCAACAATAAAAAATTTAAAAAAAAAAAAAAACTGTGTTCTTTTTGTTAAAAAAAAAAAAAGACATTAAGAAAATAAAGATGTGGCATATGCCTATAATCTCAGCATCTTGGGAGGCTGAGGCAGGAGGATCACAAGTTCAAAGCCAGCCTCAGCAATTTAGCAAGGCCCTAAGCAACTTAGCAAGACCATGTCTTAAAAACAAAGACAATCCTGGCCTGATGGTACCCACCTGTAATGCAAGCTGAATCTGAGGCAAGAAAATTTCAAGTTCAAGGCCAGCCTGGGCAACTTAGTGACCCTATCTCAAAATAAAAAATAAATAGGGCTAGGGTTGTGGCTCAGAGGTAGAGCACTCCTCTCGCACGCGCTGGATCCTGGGTTCGATCCTTAGCACCACGTAAAAAATAAATGAGTGAAATAAAGGTATTGTGTCCAACTATAAAATAAATATTTTTAAAAAAATATAAATAAATAAATATTAAAAGTTGGGTTTCTAGCTCAGTGGTAAAGTGCCCCTGGGTTCAATCCCCTGTAAGTAGGGTGAGTGGGCAAGGGTGAATATGAAGATAAACCACAGAGTCAGAGAAAGTAATTGCAAGTCATATGCTTTATAAAGGACTTAAAAATAATGAGACAACTGAATTTTAAAGGGCAAGAGATTTAAAAACACATTTCAGGGGCTGGGGTTGTAGCTCAATGGTAGAGTGCTTGCCTAGCATGTGAGAAGCACTAGGTTTTATTCTCAGAACCACTGACCAAAAAAAAAAAAAAAAGAAAGAAATGGTAAAAATAGAAAAAAGAAAGATAAAGACATTTGATAAAAAATGGTATGCCAATGGCTAATAAGCACATGAAAAAATGTTCAACACTATTAATGACTAGAGAAATGCCAATTAAGACTACCATTTCATACTCACTTGAATAATAACAATGACAGACAATAACAAATGTTGACAAAGATGTGGAAAAATGGGGATCCTTTGCCATACATTGCTGATGAGAACATAAAATGGCACTTTGGAAAACAGTTTAGTAGTTTCTTTTCCTTTTTTTAAGTGTATGGTTCAATATTATTAAATCATTCATAATGTTGTGCAGTCATCACCTCCATTCATCTCCATTACATCTTTTCATCTTGTAAAATTAAAATTTTTTACCCATTAAACAATTAACTCCTAATCTCCAACCCAGCCTCTGGCAATCACCATCTACTTTCAATCTCTTTGATTTGGACTATTCTAAGTATCTCAGATACATAGATTCAAACTATTTGTCTCTTGATAACTGACTTATTTCAGTTAGTATAATGTTCTCAAAGTTTACCCCAATGAAGTATGTGACAAGATTTTATTTTTTTGATACCAATAACTGAACCTAGGGCCTGCTCTACCACAGGGCTACATCCTCAGTTTTTTTATTTTGAGAAAGAATCTCACTAAATTGCTCAGAGGCTCACTAAATTGGTGAGGCTGGCCTTGAACTTGTAAGGACAAGGGATTATAGGCACATTGTGAGGTTGCTGGGATTGCAGCCGTGCACCACTGTGCCCAGTTTATATTTCCTTCTTTTGTAAGGATGAACAATAGTTCTATTGTATGTATGTAGCACATTTTGCTTATCCATTCATCAAATGTCAAGTGAACATTTTGATTGTTTATACCTTTTGGCTATTGTAAATGATGCTATGAACATAGATGTATAAAAATCTCTTCAAAATTCTCCTATCAGCTAAGCATGGTAGCACTAACCTATAATCCCAGCAATTTGGAGGGGTGAGGCAAGAGGATTGCAAGTTTAAGGCCAGTCTCAGCAACTTAGGGAGAACCTGTCTCAAAAACAAAATAAATAGCTGAGTGCGGTGGCACACACCTGTAATCCCAGCAGCTCAGGAGGCTGAGGCAGGAGGATCAAGAGTTCAAAGTCAGCCTTTTTTGCTGAGGCTTCAGCAAAAGAGAGACATTAAGCAACTCAGTGAGACCCTGTCTCTAAATAAAATACAAAACAGTGCTGGGGATGTGGTTCAGTGGTTGAGTGCCCCTGAGTTCAATACCCAGTACCAAAAGAATAAATAAATAAATTAAATTAAAAAGCCAGGTATAGGTGGTACATACCAGTGATCTCAGCAACTTGGAAGGTTGAAGCAGGAAGATCCCAAGTTCAAGGTCACCCTCAATGACTTAGCAAGGCCCTAAGCAACTTAGCAAGACCCTGTCTCAAAATTAAAAATAAAAAGATCTGGGAATGTAGCTCAGTGATAAAGTACCACTGAGTTAAATCCCCCAGTACCAAAAAATTAAAAATAAAATAAAAAGAGCTGATGGTGTCAGGCACAGTGGTGCATGCCTATAATCCCAGTGGCTAGGGAGGCTGAGGCAGGAGGATCACCAGTTCAAAGCCAGCTACAGGAAAGGCAAGGCACTAAGCAACTCAGTGAGACCCTGTCTCTACATAAAATACAAAATAGGGTTAGGGATGTGGCTCAGTGGTCAAGTACCCCTGAGTTCAACTCCTGGTACCACCCCCCAAAAAGAAAAGAGCTGATGGTATAACTTAGAAATAGAGCACCCCTGAGTTCAATCTTCAGTACTACCAAAAAAAAAAAAAAAGGCAAATGATGATGTTATGGTTGGTAAGTTATACATCAGTAAAGTTGCTAAAAAAAAAAAACAAACATAAATTTATCTGTTTACTTGTCCAAAAGAAATAAAGAAAGCATAAACCAGAAACTACAGAGACCGGTGACCTACAAGGAATGAGGAAAGGAGTGGAAAGATGGAGAGAGAGCAACAGGGTAACAGAAATGAGGAGGGAGCCACACTTCTCTGAGGCACATTTTTGTATAGCTTTGATTCTTAGAACCATAATGATGATTTTTATACATAGATGTATACACACATATCAATCAACCAGGAGATGGGGTGAGAGCTAGGGTGATAAAAACGAAACACAAAAAGGAACAAATGAACCTAATGTATTATAAATTAATAACATAAACACACTGAAAGGAATAGGAAAGAAAAGTACCACATTGAAAGGAATAGGAATAGAAAAGAAATGGATGTCTAACTGGATGTCTTAAAGCTAAAATAAAAAATAGTTGTATGCTACATTCTAGTTAGTAAATCTGGTTTACTCATAGGGTTATGGCTCAGTAACTCTATAAATACTTTGTGTCTATATTAGGATTAAACAAAGAGGTAAACACATTGCATATAATGAGAGCCAGACTTCTCACTGTTGGAGAAAGAAGTTATAAATAAACAAAGAGCAGCTGGATGCAGTGGCACATGCCTGTAATCCCCACAGCTCGAGGCTGAGGCACGAGGATCGGGAGTTCAAAACCAGCCTCAACAAAAGTGAGGCACTAAGCAACTCAATGAGGCGCTGTCTCTAAATAAAATACAAAATAGGCTGGGCATGTGGCTCAGTGGTTAGGTGCCCTTGAGTTCAATCCCTGGTACCAAAATAATAATAATAATAATAATAATAATAATAATAATAATAATTAAAGAGGAATAATGAATTTTTGATATTGATATGGAATCCAAAGTGTCAGTGTACCATTTTCCAATTAAAGGGGCCAGATTGCATTAGAGAAGTGGATGATTCCAGGGTTAAAGATAAGAAAAAATAAGATTTAACCCAAGCATCTTAAAACACCAGAAAATCAGGAATTTCTCAAAAAACAGATGTCAGAATGACACAGGAAACAATGGGAAGGAACTCCCATTGGCTGAACCTGGAATGATTTGAGCCAAAAATCAATTATTATACATATAATAAAATCAACTCCCATAAGTCTACAGTGTTGTATAAATACATACATAAATAAATGCATAAATAAATAGGAAAGAAAAAGCAGTTTTTTCTTAAGAAGAATCTCAATTAATAGATGTATAAGGAATGAGGAAAGTACAAAAAAAATGTAGGCACACATCACAGTAATAATTGTTGCAGGGAAGATCCAGAGCTGGATCCCAACATCCTTAGATAAACATTTAAGAAGAAACAATATTGACCCTGGGCTCAAAGTATCTTCCCCAAATATGTTTCTACTGTAAAGGGAAATCAGTAGTAACTTTGAAGTGGAGAAACCCAGCAGACACTGTCTTAACCAGGTGACCAAGGTTAAAAAAAAGCTAGAAATGGAATATGATGACATCTGTCTCCCTGATATGATCCACTGAAAAGAACACACAGCATTTCTATGGTGGTCCTGCCAAAAATAAATAATCTCAATCTTATCATTGGAAAACACAAGACATTCTCTTATATCAATTCTTTTTTTCTTTATAACTTTATTTATTTATTTTTATGTGGTGGCTGAGGATCTAACTCAGTGCCTCACATGTGCTAGGCAAGCTCTCTACCACTGAGCTACAACCCCAGCCCCTTATATCAATTCTTATCTTGAGAAAACATAAGACAAACAAAGCCAGCAGTATTCATCAAAAAAAAAAAAAAAAAAAAAAAAAGAATGTCAATGTCATGAAACACCAGGAAAGACCGAATAAGTGTTACAGATTGGGTGAGACAAAAGAGAAGCACTGGCTGAATATAATGTGGGACCTTGAATTCAATTCTGGAACAGAAAAATAATATCAAGGGGAAATTGGTGAAATCTGAATAACATTTACAATTTACTGAATAACATTATGCCCGTGTTAATTTTCTGGTTTTGTAAGCTAGTAAAATTAGAGTAAGATGAGCAAAGGACATAGATGAATTCTTTACTGTTCTGCACTCGAAATAAAAAATATAAAGAGCCAGGGATGTAGCTCAGTGGCTCAATCAGTTATCTAAAGCCACTTCTGAATCACATTATTTAAAAAACTACTTATTTCAGGCCCATACTTCCATTCCTCTAATATTTTGTAGAAGAAACTTTATGGAAGATAATTCCAGTCACTCCAGGCAAACCCAGTTCCCATTTGTGAGAGTAATTATGAGCAGTGAGGCTGGTGAGAATCACAGCACAAATGATCATAGCTACAACACTACAAATGCACAAATGCAGAGACTAAAAAATTAGTAAACAAAGCAACACAGATAAAGGAGTTATATCTTTGAATATCCACATCTTTGAATCCTTACAATCTTTATTTCTCTCCTTTTTCCTTCTTAAAAGAAAATTTCCATTTCTGAACTCTTGGAGCAAGAAATCCAAACTAAACAGGGATATCCTGACTCACAAAATTAATACTACAAGTATTCAAAAGACCAAATCATTTCAGGTTTTAGGTTTTTTAAAAATATTTTATTTTTCAGTTCTACACAATACCTTTGTTTTATTTATTTATTTTTATGTGGTGCTGAGGATCGAACCCAGGGCCTCGCACGCGTGAAGTGAGCTCTACCGCTGAGCCACAACCCCAGCCCTCAGATTTTAGTTTAACATGATAGTACAAAGAATATGTATTTGTTGTTAACAGTGATTACCTGTGGGTAAAGGGATGAGAAGTGCTTTAATTTTCTCAACATTTTTGCATTTTGATTTTTTATAACAATAATCATAGATTATTTTAAAGCAAATCGAAATATATAAAAGCAACAATGCCAATTATTAGTTATTTTAAACTAAATAGTAGCCTTTTCTATTGTACTCTGCTAGCAATTCAATTTCACTTGTAATATGTCAAACAAAAGCTCAGAGTAAGGAAACTCTTGCCAGATGTCACTTGAGACATCATTTACTAAAGACATATTTTATCTAAAAGAAACCAATGACACAGTTTTATGCCCCTGGAGAATATACAGTGACTAGAGGATATGTTATATACACATGGTAAAAATGTGAATTTTTTCCCCCAAGCAGAGAAGCAACATGTGAATTCTGATACTGCAATTAGAATATTTAATACAGAGAGGGTGTGATATGGAGGAATTGGCATAGAGATGTTTGTTTCTGGAAGTCTTTTGACCTCCCAAGACACAGGGCAGAGCAAGAGAGAGACAGAGACAGAGATGGCTGTCAGAGATAGCTGTGGCTGCCTGCCTCTGGGAAAATACAAAGTTGGCTTCAGAAACACAAGGGTTTTAAGAGGGACCACCAACCCCTGACTGTGAACCTGACTCAGATCTGCGCTCCTCTGGCACAAAAGAGAATTTCCCAAATGATTTCCCAAGGAGTGTCTTTACCTACCACAAAACCCAAACTTTCCCATTATAATTCCATTTTTCAAATCCCAGCATGTCTCAGGTAAGACCAGGAGGTGGGGGCTGGGAGAGATTAAGTCATTGCTACAACACTACAAATGCACTTGACAGTCACCTCTTTAATCATCTAAATATTCTGTACCTAGATATTTCATTCACAGGTTCGTTTATTTTTGGAAAATACCTTGTGTCAAGGTGTCAATGATTGAGCTCATCTTGCACAGTTATTTAAAAACTAGTGCCAGGCACGATGGTACATGCCTGTAATCCTAGCTATTTAGGAGGCTGAGGAAGGAGGATTGCAAGTTCAAGTCTAGCCTGTGCAACTTATTGTGAGTTTCTGTCTCAAAATTTAAAAAAACAAAAAGAACTAGGGATGTAGCTCAGTGGTAGAGCCTCCCTGGTTCCAATCCAGTACCAAAATAAAACAAAACAAAAGAACAAGAACGAGTGTTTACCACATACCAGGCAGTACTGGATATTACACACTGTTCCAACACCAAGAACCTTCATTACTCAGAGGCTACAAGATGAAACAGATTGGTTTGAAACATTAGAGTTTGAACACGAGGTCATTAAAAGGCACTAAAATAGGTATGTATTAAAAGTTTTCCTCCTGTCTAATGAGGTATTTTTCAAAGTGCTTAGCAGAGACTTTAACTACTCACTATGTAGGTTTAGATCCTGCAAGTATTCAGGTCAGTTCCTGCCAGGGTTAAGCCCAAGTTGTAAAGAGTATAAAACCTCTCCAACTGAAGGGATTGGGTCCAGAGGCAGGAGGGAGTTGCAGGAATGAATTCAATGCACCTCATCAATTTTAAACTTCTTCCTGTATAGGAAGACTATAAGTAATATAAATAGTAGGATTTCTGGCCAGGTTCAGTAGTGCAAGCCTGAAATCCCAGCTAGTCAGGAGGTGAAGGCAGGAGGCTAAGGCTGTAGGATCGCAAGTTCAAGGCCAGCTTGGACAATTTAGAAACCCTGCCTCAAAATAAAAAAAAAATTAAAATGACTAGGAATGTTGCTTTATGGTAGATAGACCCTGAGTTCCAACTCCAGTGCTGCTAAATAAATAAATAGTATGATTTCTTACCCAACCAAAGGGGGGCAGAAACAAGCTGAGTGAATATATGAGAGAGGTGGAGCTGGGACAGAACTGGGGTAGAGACATGACCTTTTTTCACCAGCAGACTTGTGTGATCATTGCCACAAATCCCCTGAGCCTCGATGTCCCCATCTGAGTGATAGATTGGACCAGAGCTCCATAAAGAGGCTGCCAGCTCCACTGTATGATGATTTCCATCCCTAAGAACAGCCTTCTCCTGTGAGTGCCCAGTCTTCATCAAGTTCTAAACTTTAAAGTTCATGACACTGAACTAATCCCCAGTGGGCAGAGTCCGGACTTTGCATTCCCAGATCTGGAGCACTAACGGTTAAAATATTCCTTTACCCACATCTTTCTCTTTTTTTACACACATCTTTCAAGGGTGAAATTTCAGCTCAGATGAGGTGTAGCTCTAAAGTTTGGCAGGTCCCAATGCCAAACAGCTCAAAGCCATGGACAGGACGGAGCCTCCAGAGCCAGCAGGAGAGGGCAAGATTCCAGCACTCGATCTCCAGTAAGGGGGTGCATATTGTGCCAGGGAGACAGGATCAGCCCTGCTCTGGGAGGCACAGCTCTCCCATGAGCATGGCTAAGTGGGACCAAAAGATAATAAAACACCTCTTATCATTTCTACAAGCTCAACAAAAGGACATTTCAAAGCCAGTTAAAACTATGATCAGCTCTGGGAAAGACCTGATGTTTACAGTCAAAGCTTTAAGGATCTGCAATATATTTCAGACAGCAGATGGTGTGATTCAAGATGGAGGCAGCACTTTTACCAACATGAGTGTCCACTATGAGAGGTAAGGAGGTGGAAGTTGCCCTACTAGCCCACCTACAATGGTCCCCAAGTCACTTACCTTCACACTGCCTGCCCTGCCCTTGGTAGCCAGGTTTGCAGGAGCACTTGTAAGAGGTGGGTGTGTTCTGACACAGGGCATCTGTATGGCAGTCATCTAGCCCTTGGGCACACTCATCCACATCTGTAAAAGAGCACAGGCATGCACCTGATTTGGTGTCCAAGCCATGTGTGATCTGGCTTGGCCCTCTTTAACATCACCTTCCACCAGCCCACCCCTCTTGACTCCTCAGAACAGAAAGTGCTTGAGAGCCCTGGGATGAGCCATACCATGTCCAGGTCCCTATTGCTAGGTCCATCTGGTTTCCTCTAATTGGAATTACTCCACCATCACCAACTGGCCTTCAAGACTTGGTTCAGATTCACCTCCTTCTGGAAGCCTGCCATGACTCTCACCATAGGGGAGTTATATGCTATCCTGTGCTCTCCTTTCACAGCACATATCATGTAGGGTTGTCATTATTTCCTGGCTGCATCTTCACTAGATAATGTCTTGACTGAGTCATGGTCTTGATATCAAGCCAGCACAGTGCCTGGCACATAAGGAAACAACAGTAAAATGTCTTCGGAGGGAAGAACCAAATTGGCAAAACAGCTTTGAAAGGAGAGCAGTTGTCTGTCACCCAGAGGTTTACCCTGAGCTCTGAGCAAAAACTATCCAGAGCTCTCAGATGGAGCAAACCCGGTATAGTACCCAACTGCCCCACCCGCACCCCTGCCCATGCTCTTCACATGGGAACTGGCCTTCGCAAAAGTATTTCCTGGGTTGACCCCTCTCCAGGATGTTAATGTAAAACGAGAGTTTTGAAAGTATTACAAGTCCAGTTAGTGCAGAATTTCCAGAGTTCTTACCTCTGGCTGCCCAAAATCTAGGCTGGTTGCTGCTTAAGGACATTTCCAATTTTCAAACCACGATCATTCCGCAGATACAAGTTGACCCCGAGGGCCACTAGGAGAACTTCCCATACAAAAGAAAAAGACAGGGAAAGGCTGCTCTGGCCTTGTGAATGTACCCCAGGCTTGGCCCTCAGTTTCCCCATCTACACAATGGGGACCTGGCCTGGAGGCCCCAATACTCTCCTCCCTGCTCAACTGCTACAATCTGACCAGCAGGCACTTTTGGGGGAGGGCGGGAGCAGAGTCCCTGGGCTATGGGATGTAAACTGTCAATAGCCCAGGGTCCGAGGCTGGGCCAGGGAAATCAGGCCCTGGGCCTCTAGCCCAAGCGATAGTGGCGCCTCGGCCTGGTCAGCGGGTGAGGGCCCTAGGAGAGCAAGGGCCACGCGAACTCCAGCCGCCAAGCTCCTGGTCCCACGCTGCCGGCTCGAAGGACCCCATAGGGCTCCCAGGACACTCTTCCCACCGCCCGCCTGCTCGTCTGAGCCGCCGCGCTGTGCCAGGTGCATCCTAGCGGACGGACACTCACCTTCTGGCTGCCCGGTGGAGCGGCCCCGGCTCGGCGGGACGGTCCCCGTCAGTAGCAGCGACAGCAGCAGC
>NW_026000174.1:22493152-22566026 GCF_001458135.2 Marmota marmota marmota
GGGAGGTGTGTGCGGGCGCCCTGCCCGCCGCGCTCTGACACCCCCGGCCGGGCCCCGCCCGCTCCCCGAGCCCCGGCCTCATTTTCACAGGGTCCTCCCCGGGCCGGGGCGGGCGGCGCTGGGGGCAGTGCCTCCCCGCCCGCCCTTGCCCCTCCCCGGCCCCGGGCGGAGGGGGCGCGGCCGCGGTGGCCCGAGGGCGGCTGTCAGCCTGCCGGGGCGGGCCTGGCGGTGCCCGCGTTCCGCGCAGCCCCCGGCACCAACCGCTGCTACCGCACCCGCTTGGCTCCAGCGCTCCAAGAACCTTGTCGGTGCTCCACGGGTTCGCAGTGTCCTACAACTTGACCCACTACCTCTTGTGAGGACGAATAGTCTTACTAGCCTGAAAAGTTCGGTTACAGGGCACCCCGAAAGTGTCCAGTATGGTTCCCAAACTCCAAAGCCGTCTTGGGGCTACACATACTCTTGACCCTGTGAGTAGCACTCAAGAAAACAGCAATGCAAATGGAGAGAGTGGCAGCTTCTCTGTTGACGCCTGCACATACCCGCAATGTTCTCCATACTGCTCAACCCACACCCTCTGATTTCCCATCCCACAACCCTTTGAAGGCACCGGCACACTTGTCCCACTGTGGGTCACGATGTCACAGAAAGAAACACACTTCTGGACTTAGAATCACTGCAAAAAATGTTCCTTTCACTGCAAACCAGGTAATGTTATTTTCTTGAAGGGAAACGTGTCTAGAGATAAGAGTGGGCCAGCAACAAAAAAAAAAAACGACTCCAACTTTTCCTGGAATGCAGGTGGCATTGATGACCATCTAAACTCATAAACATCAGGTCTGGCCAGCCTGCCATTCGGTTCTCCAAGCTTAACAGTCCTTACAAGGGAACACAGCCACCAGGTCTTCCTACATCACCCTAGGCACAGATGAGATGGTTGGAGCTGTACACTAAGCATCACTTCAGGAACAAACGCAGTAACAAGCCCTAGATGCAAGAAATGCCATACTTAAGTATATGAGTGTTCTCCATTGAGTTTCTCTGCCCAGCATTTATTCCACTCTCTCCTATGAAAACACACATGTTAATTCCTTTGGTGAACAGAAAACAAATGTCACAGAAAACCCCACTTAGGTCATGCACACAAACAGAAATTTTTTTTTGGGGGGGGTGCACATCTGCTACCCTGAACTCCCACCCTCTGCACCCTCAGCACCTCTATCTGCTGCCCAGAGCCCCTGCTGAGCCTGCCTCTTTGCAGGTGTTACTAGTGCTGCTGCTTGATGGAGAATTTGAGAAAATAAGTTTTCTGTAGTTGTTTTCAGATTGACCTTTTCATTCGCAGCAAAGGCAGGCAGGTTGCATCCCTTTTTCTGTCTTCTGCTCCTCCCTCCCTCCCCTTTTGTGTTTGGTGCTGAGAGAGACATTCAGCTATTTCTAGTCATAGGATGGTTTTTACACATTTGTAAATCTTCACTTAGTGAAACGTTCTCTCCGCCTTTGTCTTTGTGTTCTTAATGGTAGCCATAAATTACCGCCTTCTTTTCTCTCCACTGCATCAGGCTTCATTGCTTTTGAAATGATCAAAGTTATTTCTTTTAAAATCCAACTAGAAACTGCCCATTGTGTGACACAGAGCTCTTTAGCTCCAGTCAAAGCATATAAATACATAAAGCTGCCTATTAAACTCTAGGGAGCCTCCTCCAATCCCCTTGGGCCTGGCAAAGAAAAAGGACATGTGCTATTCTTTCCCTCTCTGTTTCCCCAAGTTTAAGTATCAGTTGGAATACAAATTAATAATGATAAACCCCAGTGCTTCTCTGCCTAAGAGGGAAGTTTTTGTCATATTTCCTGGAAAAGTTCAGCATTGGTGTGAATCTCAAAAAATGTTCTGAACCCTATTTTGTTTACCCTGACTTCCATACAAATGTGCTTTCAGTTGGTTGGCTCTCAGACTCCTGGGCAACCTTCTGACACTTGAGATTAAAGTCAATATGGTTTACAACAGGGAATTTCCATAGGGGAAATGTCACTGCTTTCAATGTCAGGAGGGACTTGGTTAGCCCCTGTGGTAGCTGCTGTCTGCCCTCTATTGTCCAGCTGAGGTCCCCACAAAACTTCTCAGAAAGGCCACAACACTTTCCCTGGACTGAGGCTGATTCTCTGTCCCCTCGCAGCAGGCTGAGAGGCCATGAACCAGGCCTGAGGGGGCAGGAGGCCTAGCCAGCCCAGTATCACTGGATACCTTTCAGTGCCTATCTCTCCTGACATCTTGAGCAGCCTCTGAGAGGTTGACTACTTCCTCCTTGTGGAAACTCTCCCTCTTCAGGTTTTCATCGCAGCAGGAAAACTCCTGGTTTTCCTCCCACCTCTCAGGAAATGCCTTCATCATCACCTTGGGATCCTCTTTCCAAAAGCTCTAGATGATTCAGTCATTCTCTTGATTCCATAATATAAATCACCAGTCTGCGGTGTCCTCTACTGCCTACTGGATACTACCTTGATTTCCTATAGGTTCCTCTGATTGAACATGTTCCAAACAGAGCTCATCTTCTTCCTCAATCCAGTTCTTTCTTGGTGCCCTCTCTTTCAGGGAAGAGCGCCAACATTCTGCTGCAACCAAGTCAGAGGCCTGGCAGTCATCCTGGACTTCATTCTTTCTCTTCCCACACTTCCAATCATAATTTCTACCTTCTTACCATCCCTCTAAACCATCCTCTTCCTCCATGCCCATTGCCCAAACTCGGCCTCATCATCCCTCACCTGGTCTATTGCTCCTCCTTTGTGATTCCCTACAGGTGTCCCGCCCTAGAATCTCATCTCTTTTCAGTACATCTAATTCAGGAGCTGAGAGAGTAAGATGTAAATTTATTTTTCTTTCTTTTTTTTTTTATACTGGGGATTGAACCTAGAGGTGCTTAATCTCTGAGCCACATCCCCAGCCATTTTTATTTTTTATTTAGAGACAGGGTCTCACTAAGTTGCTGAAGCTGGCTTTAAACTTGAAATCCTTCTGCCTCAGCCTCCAGAGTGACTGGGATTATAGGCATGTGCCACTGTGCCTGGCAGATGTAAATTTCATCATATAACTTCCTGACTTCCTCAGGCCAAAGTAAAAACTCCCTTAGTATAGCTACTCGAGAGTGTTGGGCAGTATCTATGGAGAAGAATGTGCCTGCCCACTTCTAGGTCTATGCCCAAAAGAAAAGAGTGCATCCATTCACCAAAAGACAGGCATAGGAAGGTTTATAATAACTGTATTTATGCCATCACAGAACTGGAAATGACCCAGATGCACATCAACGAGAAAATGAACAAATTGTGAGATATTTATTCAATGGAATACTCGAGAAAAAGAAAATGAACAAACTCCGATATATGCAACAACACAGAGGCATGTCACAGACATTACGTGAGTAAAAGAAGCCAAATATAAAAGGGTACATTTGTATAATTCCACTTCTATGAAGTTTAAGAGCAAGCAGAATTAATTAATATTGATAGAGGCCAGAATAGTAGTTCCCTCTGGGGATGGATATTCTGGGAAAAAGCATGAAGAAAATTTCTGGAATGCTGGAAATGTTCTAGATCTTGATCTCCATGATGATTATATGAGTTGATTATACATATGAAAAATTTGTTGGAATGTTGCCTTATGTTTAATGTACTTTATTGTATGTATGTTTTACCTCAATAACTTGAAACAAGAACAGCCTAGCCAAAGACCTTGATGATTTGATTCCATTCTGTTTTTCCAGTCTTCTCTCCTACCACTCCCTCACCTGTACTATGCTCCAGGGACATAAAACCGTGTCCTTGTACTAGTGGCTTGTCATTTTACCCTCACACATCTCTTCCTTCCTTTTTTTTTTTTTTTTTTTTTTTTGTGTGTGTGTGTGTGTTTGTGTACTGGGGATTGAACGCAGGGGCACTTAACCACTAAGCCACATCCCCTACCCTTTTATGTTTTTTATTTTGAGATAGGGTCTCACTAAGTTGCTTAGGACCTTGCTAAGTTGCTGAGGCTCATTTTGAACTGTGATCCTCCTGCCTCAGCCTCCTAATTCATTGGGATTAAAGCTGTGTGCTACCATGCCCAGCTAAACAATAATTTCTTATTCTGCCACCCATCTCAGATCTTGGAAACTACCATTCTACTTTCTGTTTTTATGAATTTGACTAAGTATCTCATCTGAATGGAATCATACAGTATTTGTGATTGGCTTATTTCACTTAGCATAATGTCCTCAGGGTTCAGCCATGTCATAATATGTATCAGAATTTCCTTCCTTTTTAAAGCTGAATAATATTCCATTGTATGTATATAAAAATACCACATTTTTTTACACATTCATCTGTCAATGGACACTGGGATTGCTTCCACTGTTGGTCTGCAATGACTGTAAATGTACAATTATCTATTCATGTCCCTGCTTTCAATTATTTAGTATATGCCCAGAAGTGAAATTGCTGGATCATATGGCAATTCTATTTATAATTTTTTGAGAAACTGCCATACTATTTAGCTTAGCAACTGTACCATTTCACAGTCCCACCAGCAACATTTCCTATTCTTCTACATCCTTACCAACTCATATTATATTCCTTTTTAAATAATAGCCACCCTAATAGATGTGAAGTGTCATCTCATGGTGGATTTTGAATGAGTTTTCTGTTATCTACAGCCTCCCCAAAAAAATTCCTATTCAGTTTCATATAAACTTCCATTAGGTTACTTTGCTGAATGGCAGGTGACCCACTGAGTAAGGTGGAAGATCATTGGGAAAGTCCAATCCTTTCAGCATCTGAAATAATAAATGATTATCTGATGCATAGATTTGGTGCTCTCTTGACATACAGTCAAGACTCCATTTATTTCTTCAATAGTTCTAAAACTGCACCAACATTTTCTTTTGTTTACCCAAGGTTAAAAATCCTTCCAGGGTTGGTGGTATAGCTCATTGTCGGACCACTTGCTTATCATGAGTGTGGCCCTGGGATTGATCCCCAGAGCTAAAAAAAAAAAAAAAGAAAAAAGAAACTTCCAGCAAATATTTATTTTTAAGTGATATTAACTTTGAGTGAATAATAAATGTCAGACACTATTCTAAGCACTTCATATGCAATCCTCATAAAAACTCTGTGAAGTCAATGCCTACTTTACAGAAAGGGAAACTGAAGTAAAGAGGTGTAATTTGCCAGTAGGTGGTAGAACAAGCCCTAGTGCCAGAAGTCTGGCTTCAGATCCCCTTTTTAACCACTGCTCTATAGAGCTCATATGTGTGCCGGCCATCATGCAAGGCACTCTGGGATGAATTAGAGGCAAACCCTGCCCTCAAGGAGCTTAAAGTCTAGCAGAATGGGTGCGACATAACAGTACTTATTCTTAACACCTCTTCAAATATGATAATTCCTGTTTAAAACCCTGTATGGCTCCTTCCCCTACATTATATGTACCATATCTCACAGGCAACACCAGTTATGTAATTTACAGGGTTCCGTAGAAAATTAAAATGCAAGTCCTCTTAACCAAAAAGCATTAAAAAAAAAAAAAGGTGCTGAGTTTTGTTAGTTGATTTGATACTGGGCATGGAATCCAGGGGTGCTTTATTACTGAGCTATATTTCCCACTTTTTTGTGGAGGGTACTAGGGATTGAACTCAGGGGCACTCAACCACTGAGCCACATCCCCAGCCCTATTTTGTATTTTGTTTAGAGACAGGGTCTCACTGAGTTGCTTAGTTCCTTGCCATTGCTGAAGCTGGCTTTGAATTCAAGATCTTCCTGTCTCGCCTCCTGAGCCGCCAAGATTACAGGCAAGCGCCAGGGCACCAGCTAGATTCCTTGCCCTTTTTACTTTTTATTTTGAGACAGGGTCTTGCTAAATTGCTCAGCGCCTCACTAAATTGTTCACACTGGCCTTAAACTTACGATCCTACAACTTTAACCTTTCGAGTCACTGGGATTACAAGCATGGATTACAGTGCCTTGCAAAAGGTGCTGTTAAAGGTATGAAACTAGATTTTTCCTTTAAAAATTTTTATTATTTGTAAAACATAATAAGGTAACATGAGTAAAAATGTAAACTTTCAAATGGCAAAAATATAATATTTTGTCATTATTTTATATAATGAAATTACTAAGAATATTAATATTATATCTTCAAGGATCATAATGTTTATCATTTTTGTGCAAAATTATTTTTAGGTCATCAAAATTTATATTTTTAGGATTTTCAATTTCAATCAACATAACCAAAGGGACATGAGTCATTTTTGGCAATGAAAGAGCACAAATAATTTTTTTTTGTGGATGGTATTGGGTTGTACTTTTTTGGTGTATTGGTAAACTCAGGACCTTACACATGCTAGACAGGTGCTCTACCACTGAGCTACATCCCCAGCCAGCCCTCTTTAATTTTATTTTGAGATCTGGTTTTGCTAAACTGCTGAGGGTCTCATTAAGTTGCCCAAGCTGGGGCTGGGGCTGGGGCTGGGGCTCAGAGGTAGAGCACTCACCTAGCATGCACAGGGTTTGATCCTCAGCATCACATAAAAAATAAATAAAATAAGGGTATTGTGTCCAACTACAACTAAAAAACAAAACGAAAAAAATACTTAAAAAAAAAAAAGGTTGCCCAAGCTGATCTTAAACTCGCAGTCTTCTTGCCTCATACTCCCAAGTCACTGGTATAATCATGTGTCACTGCACCTGGCTGACAATTTTTTAATTTTCAGAAGGATTTTTCACACTGTCCCCAACTGATAATGTGTCTGTTAGAAGTATTTATAGACATCACAATGAAAAAATTTTTTGAAAATTTATTTTGAAATATAAATTTTAGTACGTGTAGAACAGGTGATTCTTATAAAACAACTTATCTAAAAAGATTTAGCCAGGGGTGTGGTTACACACTCCTGTAATCCCAGCAGCTCAGGAGGCTGAGACAGGAGGATTCCAAGTTCAAGGCCAACCTCAGCAACTTAGGGAGGCCCTAAGAAAATCAGTGAGACCCTGTCTCAAAATTTTAAAACAACATAAAAAGGACTAGGGATGTAGCATGTAGCTCAGTGGAAAAGCACCCCTGGGTTCAATCCCCAGTACCAAAAAAAAAAAAAAAAGATAAAAAGATTTAATTCTTCAAATAAATTAGCTTAGTGTAAGTCTGAATTTTAAATTTTAATATAAACTTATACATGTCACTTCAATGTTTGACAGTTCCTATAATCTGTGAAGGTCAAAAATAAGAAACTGAACGTACCTCCATGATTTCTCTATAATTTAGAATGACTGCTCATGTATTTATTGCTGTAACTTCAACTACAAAGAAAAATTAATTTTAAAATTGTCTTCCTTGTTAATATTTGGTTAATCTGAAGCTTCATATGAAAATAGAGTTGTTTTTCCATCTAGTGCAATAATTTTTATATTTGACTCTATTTCTATGTCTGCAGATATTTGCTTTGCAATGTTACAGCAGTTTTAATCACCAGGGATTCTAAACTCTTCAAGGAATTCTAATACTTCACGCTATGCTTTATCACAATGTCCATGTGTTTGCTTTATTTTGTAATAATTTACTGACATGGTTTACTGCTCGAGTGCCAGCAATTCCTGTCTCAGTCCTCAGGCCAGAGGGTTAATATTTGTGCAGGCATCATAGGAACAGGGCCTGGTGATAGACAGGCGAGCCAGGTTCCCACTGAGGGTCTTGACACTGTCCCCATGGAGAGACTCCCTTTTTTTCCTGTGGCCACTGCTGCTGCTGCCACTATCTCAGCTGACAGTATGGGCCCAGGGCCCAGCCCAGCTGCCTTGGGGCCCTGCCTGCTGGGGATTCATCCAAGGCCTACGCACATGCCTATGTGTGACTGCATGGTCATCCAGTGTATTTCCACCACATAGCTGCCTGCTCTATCATACCACCAAACTTCATTTATAAAACACAAGTATGTTTATGAAATGAATAGGAATTTCAGGATGGCAGCAGCAGGGCATAGCACTAATTCTGGGACTCTTCTAAGAATGGGGCCCTATCCATCTGACTACACAGGTTGTACACCCTCAAAGCCAGCCATACTCATGAGTATGGCAGTCAACCTTTATAATTTGACAATTGTCTGATTTTTGCCTCAGGAGATACCATCTCTCTTTCGGGTACATCCCATTTCCAGCCCTCTTGAACCATTCACAGTCTCTGAAAGCACCACATCTCGAATCCCTTTACTTCAAATGCTCTGCCTGGTACTGTTTATCCTTTGAGGCCTGCTCTAGTGTCCTTTTCCCAGGTCTTTCTTAACAAACTGCCTCACAGGCTGAGTTAAGTTCTTCTCTCTGTGTCCCCAGAGCTTACCACCCTTATCCTAACCATAGCATCCACCACAGTGTTATCTGCCTCTCCACCTTGGCTTTGAGGTCCCTATAGGCTGGTGATATTGGTTCCAAGCCTGCTCTCTCCAGGCTCAGGTGTCAGGAACATAGCAGATAGTCAGTAAATACAGGTTCCCAAAAATGATGTAGTAAGCTGGGGTTGTAGCTGGGTGGTGGAGCACTTGCCTAGCACATGTGAGGCACTGGGTTCAATCCTCAGCCAATGTTAAAAAAATAAATAAATAAAATAAAAGTATTGTGTCCATCTACAACTAAAAAATATTTTTTAAAAAATGAATTAGTAAGATATGAGCTAGTTTCATTATTTTCTTTCTACAGAAGTCACAGATACTGACTAATGCATGAGAATGAAGGAAATATGAAGTTATAATTATAAAGGTAATGACAAGAAGAAAAATCCAAGATTTCTAAATAGCAGAAGAGCCACACACACACAAAAAAAAACTGGTGTTAGAAGAGAAAAACAATGGAAACCACTTCGTATGGAAGAAATAGGGAGAGTTGTCAAAGAGCTAGCTACCTGCCCTGCTGAGAAAACAGAAAGCCCAGAGAGTTCCAGAGGAAGAATGCTGAAGCTTTTAACAAGTAGATAATTTAAGTGTCTTTTTAAAGTTGTTCCAGAGCATAGGGGGGAAAAAGCTTCAAATTCTTCCTATGAAGGTATACCATTGATACCAAAATTTGATAAAACTGCACACTAACAAAACCAAATTATATCGATATTATTTATGACCATCAATTAAAAACCTTAAATAAAAGCTAGCAATCAGAATTCAGCATCATTTAATTGGGACATATTTCAGGGTACAAGGATGGTTTGATATTATGAAGTCGATTTACATAAGACATCATAATAAATAGATTTGAGGAGGGAAATCACTCAATCATCTCTATAAACACTAAATGGCATTTGAAATAAACAATTATTGATTTTTTTAAAAATTCAGTAAGATAGGGAGAGATACTTCCTCAACATGAAAAAAAAAAAAATCTATCCACCCAAAAGCTAACATCAAACTTAAGGGGAAACACTAGAAGCATTTGCATTAGCCTTTGAATAAAACAAAGATTATCACTTAAACAGTGTTCAACACCTTAATGGATATATTATTAGTCAAATCAATTAGAAAAAAAAATTAGAGGGCTTAGTGTGGTGGGGCATGCTTATAATCCCAAAAACCTGAGAGGTTGAGGCAGGAAGACCACAAGTTCAAGGACAGACTTAACAACTTAGCAAAACCCTGTCTCAAAATAAAAAATAAAATAGCCTAGGAATGTAGCTCAGTGATGGAGCACCCCTGGGTTCAATCCCTGATACCAAAAACTAAGTAAGTAAATAAATAAATAAATTTAGAGGTATAAAAATTGGAGAAAAGATTGCACAGGATCTAATTGCATATCTGGAAAATCCAAGAAAATCAACTAAAAAACTACTATCAGCTAGAAGGAAATACAATAAAATGGTAGAGAGCAAAATTAGTATTTAAAAAATCAAGTTTTTTCAGTATAAATGTGTTCAAAGGGAAGACCCTATTTATAGTAGCAACAAAAAAGTTAAATGTTACTCAGTAAATTTAGCAAAAATAATAAAGGCTTATGTGAAGAAATTTTTCTAAAACACTGTTAAACACAACCCCAAAAGAAAACTTTAACAAGTGAAAATGTATCTTGTCTAAATAGAAATACTCAAACACCGTAAAGAGGTCAGTTCTCTTCTATTAGGTGCAGGGTCTCTGGTCTAGTGCTTAATCTTTGATCCACTTTGAGTTGAGTTTCATGCAGGGTGAGAGACAGGGGTTTAATTTCATTTTGTTACATGTGGATTTGCAGTTTTCCCAGCACCATTTGTTGAATAGACTATCTTTTCTTCAGTATTTTTGGTGCCTTTGTCTAGTGTGAGATAACTGTGTTTATGTGGATTTGACTCTGTGTCTTCTATTTTGTACCATTGGTCTACGTGTCTGTTTTGGTGCCAAATACCATGCTGTTTTTGTTACTATGGCTCTGTAGTATAGTTTAAGTTCTAGTATTGTGATGCCTCCTGCTTCACTCTTCTTGCTAAAGATTGCTTTGCTATTCTGGGATTTTTATTTTTCTAAATGAATTTCATGATTGCTTTTCCTAGTTCTATAAAGAATGTCATTGGGATTTTAAATAGAATTGCATTAAATTTGTATAACACTTTTGGTAGTATGGCCATTTTTACAATATTAATTCTGCCTATCCAGGAGCATGGGAGGTCTTCCCATCTTCTAAGGTCTTCTTTTATTTCTTTATTTAAGTTCTGTAGTTTTCATTGTAGAGGTCTTTCACCTCTTTTGTGAGATTGATTGCCAAGTTTTTTTGTTTGTGTGTGGGGTTTTTTTTTTTTTTTTTTTTTGAGGCTATTGTGAATGGAGTAATTTTCCTAATTTCTCTTTCAGTAGATTCATCACTGATGTATAGGAACATGTTTGATTTATGGGTGTTGATTTTATAACCTGATACTTTTGCTGGCTAAATTCATTTGTGAGTTTTAGAAGTTTTCTGGTAGAATTTTTTTTTACTTTTCTAAATATAGAATCATGTCATTGGCAAATAGTGATAGTTTGAGTTCTTTTTTCCTATTCATAGTCCCAGATCTTCACAATGTCAGCTTAGGATCTGACTTCCTTAACAAGACTTCTAAAGTACCAGAAGCAAAAATCAAGAATCAATAAATGGGATGGATTCAAATTAGAAATCTTCTTCTCAGCAAAGGAAACAATCAATAATGTGAAGAGAAAGCCTACAGAAAGGGAGAAAATCTTTACCACATGCATCTCAGATAGATCATTAATCTCCAGGATGTATAAAGAACTCAAAAAACTAATAACCCAGGGGCTGGGGTTGTGGCTCAGTGGCAGAGCACTTGCCTCGCACATATGAGGTACTGGGTTTGATACTCAGCACCACATAAAAATAAACAAACAAAATAAAGATACTGTATCCATCTATAACTTAAAAATTAAAAAAAAATTTAACTAATAATCCAATTTAAAAATGGGATAAGGAACTGAACAGACACTTCACAGAAGGAGAAATACAATTGATCAAAAAATATATCAAAAAATGTTCAACATCTTTAGCAATTAGAGAAATGCAAATCAAAACTATTCTATGATTTCATCTCATTCCAGTTAGAATGGCAATTATCAAGAATATAAACATCAATAAATGTTGGCAAGGATATGGGGAAAAAGGTACACTCATACATTGCCAGTGGGAATAAAAATTGGTGTGACCATTATGGAAAGTGGTATAGAGATGCCTCAGAAACCTTGGAATGGAACAACCATTTGACCCAGCTATGCCAATTCTTGGTTTATACCCAAAGGACTTAAAATCAGCACATTACAGTGACGCAGCTGCATCAATGTTTATAGCAGCTCAATTCACAATAGCTAAACTATGGAACCAACCTAGGTGTCCTTCAATATTTGAATGGAAAAAATGATATATATATAATTTTTTAATATATATTATGAATATTACTTTTAAAAGAATGAAATTATGACATTTGCTGGTAAATGCATGGAGCTGAAGAGTATCATGCTAAGTGAAATAAGCCAACCCCCCCAAAACAAAAGCTGGATGTTTTCTCTGATATACGGATGCTAATTCACAAGGGGAGGGGAGGGGGTGGGGCTAGGGAAGAATAGAGTTATTTAGATTAGGTAGAGGGTAGTGAAGGGAGGGGAGGGGGAATGGGGTAGGATGGATAGTAGAATGAATCAGACATTATTATCCTATGTACATATATAACTATATGACTGGTGTGATTCTACATCATTTACAACCAGAAGAATGAGAAATTATAGTCCATTATACATAATGTAACAAAGTGCATTCTATGTTATGTATAACTAATTAAAACAAATTAAAATTTTTTAAAAAGATGTTGATTCTCCATAATTTAAGTCTTAATTTGACCCACTAAATTCAAAAATGAGGGTTTTTACTAGAAAAACTTATTTTAAAGTACATATAGAAAAAGAAAAGAGCAAATAATTGCAATAAAAATGTGAAAAAGAAGAGCAATATTGGGGGATCAACACTCCTAGGTATTAAAAGATGTTATGAAGCCATGGTAATAAAAACAGATACAGGCATATAAATAGACAAATAGACGAATGGAATAGAATATCATAACCAGAAATAGTCTCAAAATCATACATGGCTACAAGACCAACTTCTTAAGTCATTGGAGAAAATATGGGCCACTAAATAAATGGTATCAGGACAAATAGATTACCACCAAGACAAAAATAAAGCTGAGAGCATTCTTCATGCCTCATCGGTTCTTCAAATGGATAAAGAATTAACTTTAAAAGAAAAACTAAAACATACTAAAAAAAAATTGTAGCAAGAAAAGCTTTCTACCATCCCCAATTCAGAAGCCATTAAAGATCAGTAAGTTCAACTATACAAAAATAAAAAAAATATTCTACATGCTTAGAAAACTGCAAGTCAAAGAATAAATAATAAACCAGGGAAAATGCCTTCATATCTGACCATAGTCAGAAGAGTAATCTCCCTCATATATAAAAAGTCACTAGAAGTCAGTAAATAAAGAAAATATTCCCAATAGGGAATATGCAAAGAAAATGAATAGACAAGAAATATAACTGAATCTTTAAAATATGCAAATATTATTAATTTAGAATGAATATGGTACAAAATAAAACACTGAGATAGAAATGTTCACTTAATTCATAAACAAAATCCAAACTTTGAGAACACATTCTTGTGGCAAGTCTAAGAAAACATTCATTTGGAATAATGGTGGTGAGATCCTATATTGACATAAATTCTACAAAGAGAAGTCTTAAGATATCTAGTTTAATTCTTATACATAGCTGAGCACAGTGGCATACACCTGAAATCCCAGGCTGAGGCAGGAGGTCACAAGTTCAAGACTAGGCTGGACAACTTGGAGAAACCCTGTCTCAAAATAAAAAATAAAAGGGACAGGGTATGCAACTCAGTGGTAAAGCACGCCAGGATCCAATCCCCAGTATCAAACAAAAAAAGTGTTATATGTATATTTTTTTTAAAGAGAGAGAGAGAGAGAGAGAGAGAAAGAGAGAATTTTAATATTTATTTTTTTTAGTTCTCAGCAGACACAACATCTTTGTATGTGGTGCTGAGGATCGAACCCGGGCCGCACGCATGCCAGGCGAGCGCGCTACCGCTTGAGCCACATCCCCAGCCCATATGTATATTTTTTTAACCCAACAATTCTACTTTTTAAAACATGAAAGACAATAATTGTACATAGAGAGTACAGTGTGATATTTCAATACATGTATACAACATATAGTGATCAGATCAGAGAAACTGGCAAATCCAACTTGAGTATGTATCATTTCTTTGTATTGGGAACATTCAAAATCAACAACTCCTCTTTAACAGCTTGTTCTACACATAAATTCACATGCAAAATGACATGTTTACTAAGCTATTCATCCAAGCATTGTTTGTAGTAGAAAAAGATTACAAACAACTCAAATGGCCATCAATAGGAAACTAGAAATACAAATTAAATGACATTCATAAAACGGAACATTATATGCAGCTGTAAAAATGAATGGAGAGGCTCTGTATTCTAATATGGAAAGATTACCAAGATATACTTTTGAATAGAAGAATACAGAAAAATATATATGTTTTGCTACCTCTTGTGTAAAGAAGGAAAAAAAAGAATCCATATTTGCATTTGCCTGTATATACATAAAGAGTCTGGAGAAAGATACATAAGGAATGAAGAAAACAGTTACCACTGGCAGGGATGGGAACTGGGTAGATGAGGGTCGAAAATAGCAAGGAGGGCCAGGCGTGGTGGCACATGCCTGTAATTCTACTGGCTCAGGAGGCTGAAACAGGAGGATCGCAAGTTCAAAGCCAGCCTCAGCAATGGCAAGGCACTAAGCAATTTAGTGAGACCCTAAATAAAATACAAAATAGGGCTGGGGATGTGGCTCAGTGGTAGAGTGCCCCTGAGTTCAATCCCCGGTATCAAAAAATTAAATAAGTAAATAGCAGGGAGACTCATCAGTTCTCTCTATGGATTATTTTAATATTTATTTTCAATTTCAGGTGGACACAATATCTTTATTTTATTTTTATGTGGTACTGAAGATTGAACCCAGTGCCCCACGCATGCTACACGAGCACTCTACCACTGAGCCACAACCCCAGCCCTCTCTATGGAATTTTTTGGCTGTTGACGATTTGACTATAAAGTCATAAAAGAAGGAGGAGGAGGAAAACTGGAGTAGAGGTAGTTTTCATTGTCATGACCACGAAAGTAACTTAGAATTGAATAAAGTCCAGATCCCAACCATTTTTTTTACTGTGATATATATTTTAGTGGGTTTTTTGTTTGTTTTTATTTTTATGTTTTTTGGTACTGTAGATTGAACCCAGAATCACAATATTCTTCACATGGAATTTTTCAATGAGCAATTTGTTCATGATTCATGTTCAGCCACAGAGTGTGACATGACCATGGTGAATTATCCTCCTGGACCAATTTAGGCTAAATAAGCAACAGATAACACCTTTTAAATTCTTGTGGCAACATTGGTAGCTACTGCCTGCAGCTCGTGGGAAGATAATAGGCAACTAAAACACACACACACACACACACACACACAGAGGTCAGTGTGATTATATGGTAAAAATCATCATATAAGATAACTGATAATAGAAATGACATAATCCTTTAAAATTAGCACATAGAGCCCATTAATAAGATGTCAAGTTAAGATGTGACCAGTGATTCTTTGTAATTATCTGTTGATCCATTTTGCAATGTTATTGCAGGTAATTGGTAATGCCCTTTCATTTGTTAATATAGCAATGGAATGCCACTTTGTCAGTTATTTCTCCCTGAAATACTGTTCATAGAAAGAAAAGAGAATTCATATATCTTATATAAAAAACTGGGCAATGCATGTGATAGAAGTAGAAGGGAGTTTACAATTATGTAAATACATTTGTAGAAAAAGTTGCCTTTACTTCCATCTTGCTACGTGACACCAAAGGAGGGATGCCAACACCTCTACAATGAATTGGCATTAACTTTACAATTGGGAAAGGAGAGGAGATTTTAAAAATGTAAACGAGCCTAGGCTGAACATTCAGACAGACCTGGATGTTAACTATGATTCTGTCATTTACTATCTGGGGTGTGGGAAGCCTCCTGTGAAGCTACTTGAAGGGTCTTTACTCGGTACTGAGCCAGGGGGACTTAAGTCTCCCATTGGGAAGATCCCAGCTGCCCAACGCATGAGATCTCTGCCCTCCCCTACTAGTGGGACAGCTCCAGAGTTGGGTGTAACCCATTGGGAACTGGAAAGCCCACCCCCTACCTTATTTGGTAAAGAACATTCCATCAAAAACCTTTGATGTTCCCCCCCATATAAATAAAGTAACTGCGGGCTCCAGCTTCCCCTCTTTTCCAGTGTGGAAGCTGATCCCTAAGATCAAAGAGCTGACCCGCCCCCACTTTTCAAAATTAATTCCCATGTACTGTGGTTTTTTTGCCTTTTAGCTTTTGTTCTGCAGCTGCCCATTTCATGCAGAGAAACCAGGGTGGGACGTGGGTGAGACTGGGGGATATTGGGCAGATCATTTTAACTTCTCTGAGTCTCAGTTTCCCCATATGTACACTGAGGACAATCATATATGGTTTGCAGGGCGGCAGTGCATTGTGACTGAGATGATATTTGTGAAGCTCTGCGTGCAGGCTTTGGCACAAAATAGCCACATAACAAAAGGAATTTCTGGGGCTGTGGTTGTGACTCAGTGGTAGAGCGCTGGCCTAGCATGTGCAAGACCCTGGGTTCAATCCTCAGCACCACCAACTACAACTAAAAAAAATATTAAAAAATTCTTAAAAAGGAATTTCTGTCTCCCACCCACTGGTGGAGGCAGGACCCATAGAAGCCAAGCCCAGCCTGGGCCATGTTCCTCCACTCAGACTATTCTATGGCTGTGTCAAAGAATAGGCACTTGCCCCGTTTATTGAGAGAAAAGGGTTATTAATCCATACCCATGGTATGATTATAGCTAGGAAACCAAGAATTTTTGGAGATAAGATAGCCAGATAAGGATAGCCAGATCCCAGAAGGGTATCTCCTTCATTGTGCTAGTGGGAAGATCTCAGTGCAGGAAACCAAAATGGCTCTAGATATTTTCAGCAGATAGGCATATAGTAGAGAAAACAGCTTGAAAAATGAGTGGAAGAACTAGAGGGATGAGCTCTAGGCTAGACCTTCTGGAAGGATTCCCAGAAGATATCAGAACTGTACCCACCAGGGAAGCCACTGCAGCAGCCAAGGGTCCGAACTCAAGAAGTCACTGAGCGCTGCGAATCCAGACACTTGCTATCCATGTAACCTTGGTCACATTACTTAACCCTACCAGGATGAAGACAAGGAAGTTGTCCTCACAGCAGCTGCTTCTCAGCACCTATTAACAGACTCATCTCCTTAATTTTTCTTATAAATAAACAAAGCCAAAAGCAGTTGGAAAATAACCTGTGCCTCACCCCCACTTCTCAAATCTCACTTGCTTATGTTTTTTAAATATTTTTCTTTGATTGTAGTTGGACACAATACCTTTATATTATTTATTTTTTTTTAATGTGGTGCTGAGGATCAAACCCAGTGCCTTGTACATGCTAGGTTTGAGGGCCCTACTGCAGAGCCACAACCCCAGCCCCACATGCGTAATTTCACTGGCAGAAAGTAAATCAAATCCAGAATCTAAGCTTCAAGGGAGCCTAGAAGAGCTGTTTTTGTTTTTTAAATTTTGCAAGCTCTGCTGTGCAGAAAGGTATATGAGAAGGATTTGAAAGCCAGTGCTGAGTACCAAACAAACAAATCCATGACAAAAGTCATCAGTAACCTTGACAATATTTGTTTATGCTGTATGGGCTCCAGGGTACTTAGGGCTTTAAGTTCATTGTGCTCACTGGAGGGTGTAAGTAGACATTTTTCTGGTTGCCTTGCATCTAACTCTACATCACTCCTTCTCTCTTCCTAACAATGCAGAGATTCATTTATTCATTTCATTCAGGTATTCATTTCTCCTCTAAGATGTGCTTTGGAAAACTGACCCCAATTCCAGCTGCAGAAGTGAGCCCTAATCAGATGAATTAGTATGTTGACAAAGCCAGAAGAATCAAGAGGAACCTTGCTTGGACTATTGGAGCAAAAACACTGTTTCTCCTGCTTGATGTGATCAAGGGAACAAGTAGTCCCTACTTCCATCTTGTTACCATGAATGAAACCAACCTGAGGATAAATCCCATACAGAGAGGAGCAAAGAGTCTAGGGGGGTATCTCAGAGAAACAGAATCAGACTCTGACCAAACCAAACCTGAATTCTAACATACCTCTGGAAAATACAGTGGAAAGAAATCGATGAATGGGTTTATGGCAGCTGAAATGAATTAGAAAACAGGTCAGAAGAAAATATCCACATACATGGAGAGACAGATACATGGACAGACAAAAGGACTGAACACAGAAATGAACATAAAAGACATACATGAAACAGTTCAAAGGTCTAACAATATATATAATAAACATAATATATATTATAATATATATTTATATAATATATATAATCTTTCTAGGACTCCATATATATATTTAATTCCATATATAATTCCACACACACACACATATATATATGTGTGTGTGTGTGTGTGTGTGTAATGCTGGAAGGATAGGAGAGAAAATGTGAAAAAGCAGTATCTAAGAGATAATGTAAGAAAAATTTACAAAATTCACCAAGGATAAAGCCCCAGATTTAAAGCACACAGGGAACTCCAAGCATAATAAACACCAATTACATTTAGAAAAAGCATAGTAAATTGGTGAAAAACAATGACCAGAAAGTAGTCTTTTTTCATATTTTTATTAGTGTATTATAATAATACATAACAGTGGAATTCATTGTTACAAATTCGTACATGCACACAACATAACAATTTGGTCAATATCCTTCCCCAGTATTTCCCCTTTCCTTCCTCTCTCCCTCTGGTCCCTTTCCTCAACTCTACTGGTTTTCCTTCAACTTTTATGAGATTTCCCCCACCAGCACCTTTCTTTTTATTTTTCCTCTTTAGCATCTATATAGGAGAGAAAACATATGACCCTTAACCTTCTGAGTTTGGCTTATTTCATTTAACATAATGCTTTCAAATTTCATCCATTTTCTGTAGATGACCTAATTTCATTCTTCTTTTATGGCTGAATATAACTCCAATGGTTATATATACATTTGCTTTATCCATTTATCTGCTGATGGACACCTAGGCTGGTTCCATAATTTGGCTATTGTGAATTATACTGCTATACACATGGGTATTCATGTATCACTACAGTATGATGACTTTAATTTTTTAGGCTAAATACCAAGGAGTGATACAACTGGGTCACAGAGTGGTTTCATGCCTAGTCTTTTGAGGAAACTTCATACTGATTTCCATAGTGGCTGTACTAATTAACAGTCCCACCAACAATGTAAAAGTGTTCCTTTTTCTCCACATCCTCCCAGCACTTATTACAGTTTGTATTTTTGATGGCTCCCATTCTGACTGGTGTGAGATAAAATCTCAGTGTAATTTGACTTGCATTTCCTAATTGCTAAAAATGTTGAACATTTTTTCATGTATTTGATGGTCATTTGTATCTCTTTATTTTTTAAAAAAAATATATATTTTAGTTGGGTATGCACTCAATGCCTTTGTTTTTATGTGGTGCTAGGATCGAACCCAGTGCCTCACACTTGCAAGGCAAGTGCTCTACCACTGAACCAAAACTCCAGCCCCTGTATTTTTTCCTTTGACAAGTGTCAATATATTTAGTTCATTTACTCATTTATTAATTGTTTTTTAATTTTTTTGGTGTAAAGTTTTTTGAGTTCTTTATATATTCTGGATATTATCCTTTGTCAAAGAGTCGCTTGCAAAGGTTTTCTCGCATTCTGTGGGTTCCTTTTTCATATTCTTATTTCCTTTATTGTGCAGCTTTTTAAATTTGATTCCATCCTACTTGTCAATTCTTTTTTTTTAATATTTATTTTTAGTTGTAGATGGACACAACACCTTTATTTTATTTTATTTTTTATGTGGTGCTGGGGATCGAACCAAGTGCCTCACGCATGCTAGGCAAACACTCTACCACTGAGCCACAACCCCAGCCCTACTTATCAATTCTTTATATTATTTCCTGAGCTATAGGATTCCTATTGAGGAAATCGTTGCTGACAGCCGTATATTGGAGTGTTAACCCCAGGTTTTTTCCTAGGAGTTACGAAGTTTCTGGTCTAATTCCTAGGTCTTTGATTCACTTTCAGCTGATTTTTTGTGCAAGATGAGAGATAGGGATTTAGTTTCATTCTTCTACATATGGATAATTAGTTTTCCCAGCACCACTTTTTTTTTAAAGATTGTCTTTTCTCTGATGTATTTTCTGGCACTTTTGTCAAGGATCAGATGACTGTATCTGTATATTTTGTCTCTGTGTCTTCTATTCTGTTCCTTGGTCTACATGTCTGTTCTTAAGCCAGTATCATGCAGTCTTTTCATTAGTATAGCTTTGTCATATACTTTGAAGTTGGGTTTTGTGATGCCTTTCACATGGCTTTTTGGCATAGAATTGCTTTGGCTATTCTAGGTCTTTTATTCTAAGGAAGCAATCTTAAAATTATCAGAGAATAAAATCAGATTAGCTTGAATGGAACAACAACAAGGCTGCCAGGTAATTTTTCATTGGAAAGAGAAGCCAGAGATGATAGAATATCTTCAAAGCTCTGTAAGAAAATAAGCAACTCCCAGAATCCTATACTCAGTTAAAATGTTGTTTCAAAAGAATGAAGTGATTCAACTCCATCAAATCTATGTTAGTGGAAAATACCAAATGATATTCTTCAAGAAGAAAAATGATCTGAGGCCCAGGCAGAAATTAACATTAGAAAAGGCTTGTCTTAGTCCATTTTCTGTTGCTAATAACACAATACCATAGGCTGGATAAGTTATAAAGAAATGAGGTTTATGCTAGGTGTGGTGGCACGTGCCTGTAATCCCAGCAACTAAGGAGGCTAAGGCAAGAGGATCTCAAGTTAGAAGGCAGACTCACTAACTCAGCAAGGCCCTAAGCAACTTAGCCAGAGACTGTGTCTCAAAATTTAAAAAATAAATAAATAAAAAGGGTGAGGATGTGGTGAAGTGGTTAAATGCCCCTGTGTTAAATTCCTAGTACAAAAGAAAATTTATTTTGGTTCATAATTCTTGTCCAAGGTGTATCTAGGGATGGCCTGCTCACTGTTAAGAGTCCTGAGGCAGTATGAGAAATCTCATGTGAAATGAGAAACAGGGAGCATGCCAGAAACCAAGCCAAATTGGCTCTTAGAGCAAACCCACTCAGGAGAAAACCCATTAGGCCAATAATACAGTGATCTACTAATTAAACAAATGGTTTGTCCACTCATGAGGGCAGAGTTCTAATCACTTTTTTTTTTGGTACTTTAGAGATTAAACTCAGGGGTGCTCTGCCACCAAGCTATACCCCAATCCTTTTTACTTTTTGAGAAAGGGTCTCATTAAATTGCCCAGACTGCCATGAACTCCAGATCCTATTGCCTTAGCCTTCCAAACTGCTGGGATTACAAGTTTGTACCATTATGCCCAGCTCCTGATCACTTCTTAAAGGTCCTACCAGATCCCACTTCTTATTATCTCATAATGGGGATTAAATTTCAGCATGAGTTTCAGAGGGGACAAACATATTCAAATCATTGCAGGGTGGGAATAGAGATGATCACTGTATGTATAAGATAATAACAATGATAATAAGATTTCTTATGGAGTTTAACTATATATTATGAACTTTCTGTGTATTTATTATATAATTACAACATATAATATATAAATAGGTGTTTACATATAGAGAGAAAAAATAAAATATATAACAACATAGACAAATTATTATTATAAAGGTCTTTACATTATCTGGAAAGAGATAAGAGTAATAATTTATATTAGGCATTGATAAGTCAATGATATTATAATTTCATAGATCACCACTAAAAGAACAACCAAGGAATAAAATTGCCAAGCTAACAGAAGGGGAAATAGAATAATTGAAGGATTCAAAGAACTGAAACAATATAGATAATTACCTTAGGCCATGGCGTAAACTAAAATGAATCCCTAAGATCTAGATCACACTGATAGGCCAGGAACATTTGGGGAAGGTACCTTTCTGCTGAGTTCACACAGCTTTGTGCACAAGATGTGGTATCAAATTGAACTTTCTAATTCCTCTTTATCCAGAGATAATGGGGGAAAACTTCTACTCTCCTTTGCTAGTTGGGAGAGTTTCCCACTTAACCAAGATTGTGGAAAAATTGACACATCTTACTCCTCTCCCCAATTAGGGATCAAGAGATTTTCCTTGCTTTTATTTATTTATTTATTTATTTATGTCCAGCACTGGGGTTTAACCCAGGATTCTCTACCACTGAGCTACATTCCCAACCCTCTTTATTTTTTATTTTGGGACAGAATCTCACTAACTTGCACAGGCTGGCATCAAACTTGAGATCCTTCTGCCTCAGCTTCCCAAATCACGTGGATCATGGGCATGTGTCACTGCCTATGTGATTTTCTCTGATTTTTAAATTAATTTTTTTGCCTCTCTCTCATCAATTATGGTATCTCCACACAAAATGTTATGCAACCCTTAGAAATGATGCCAAACATGAATAATTGAGAAGGATGCTCATAATATCATATAAAGTATAAAAAGCAGACTACAAAATGATGTGTACTTTAAATCCCACTTTATTATTTGTTTTTGCTATACTGAGGATTGAACCGAGGGCCTTGCTCATGCTAGGCAAGGGATCTACCACTGAACCACAACCCCAGCCCTAAATACTGCTTTAGATACAGAAGTATGTATGAAAGAAAAAAATCTGAAGGATATGCACTAAAATGATTGGAGTTATTTGTCCCTCTAGGTGGGCATGAGGGATTTTTATTTTCTTCCATTTGTGTATATTTGTAGTTTATTTATCTGCTATCCCTGTTCCCCCAAATCTCCTAGCCTTGAAAGATCTTCCTTCATCTAACATTTAAATAAAAACAGCTGATGCTGTTTGTGCAGTGGCTCACGCTTGTAATCCTAGCAACCCAGGAGGCTGAGGCAGGAGGACTGTAAATTTGAGTCCAGCCTGGTTAACTTAGTGAGACCTTGTCTCAAAATAAAAAATAAAAAGGGATGAATGAGTAGTTTAGATGAGTAGTTAAGTAGTAAACTGCCCCTGAGCTCAATCCCCAGTAATTCCCTGGCATCCAGTTCTCCGCAGCTGTTCCCTTCTCTCTGACCTCAGTTAACACAAGTAGAAGAAACCTCTTTTCCTTGATTTCTCCCAATGAGTACCTTATACTAAGGTGCTGCTGAGGAGGCCAGAGCTCCATGTGGTACACTAGACAATGTAAAATCTGCAGAAAAATTCTATGTGTTCTGGCTGATCCTGAGACTTCTGGAAGGGTCTCATTGAACAATCTTCTCAATCCTGCGTCTCACCGGGCCATCTCATCACAGTGAGAAGATCCTCACTTCTGCACCCTGGCCCCACTTTATATCCTCTAGATCCTCACCTGCCACTAAACTACCAAATTTTTCATGTTCCACATTTCCTTATGCAGAGTATGAGGCCTTCCTCATGAACCTTTCTTCTCATGTACAAAAAGATCAAGAAATCATCTCCTCCAACTTTAACAGGCATCTGGAATCAGTTTTGTCTTCCCCTTACATTAATTTTCTATAATGACTGTGGTTGCTTTTGTGGTTCAATTTTCTTCAGTAAGAAAGGTACCATGGAAATCAAGAACTGGTTGTTTAAGTGGCATCAGCCGGTAGACTTGTGTGAATGTCAAGTTCTATGAACCTCGAAGCTCCCCACAAGTTCTTGCTTTCTGTCAGACTGAGGGAGTGCTCAGTGAGACAGTACCAGGTGTTAATGCCAGGATAGGCCCAGAATTACTTGAGCTGCTGAACCTAATGTGGGGAGGTCAACAATAGGACCCCAAGGACTGGAGGCCAGTGCAAACAAGATGAGGACCACGCCCCCACTGACATGACACCATTTTTTCTCCCCATTGATTTCACTGGCCCAGGCCTATATAGCCCCTCCCCCAAAGCTTTCCCTGATAATCCCTCCCTCACTTAGTGAGACCCTATCTCAAAATAAAGGCTCAGTGTTAGAGCATCCTGGGTTCAACCCCCAGTACAGCAAAACAATAAAAACAGAACTTATACTAAGTGAGATCTGTTCACTTCTAAGTGGTCCCCCATAGTTGAACCCCCTCCTTCTTCAGAGGTAGGTTTCAGCTCAGTCTTTCCCAGCTACTCTTTGGGGACTGTCTTTGTAGCCAGATGAAGGAAACCTACCTGAACTGGGTCGTTGTGGGTGCAAGAGAGAGGATTACTCACCAGACTTGTCTTTTGTTATGAACTGAATAATTCTGTCCCACTCTAATTCATATGTTGAAACATTCCCCCTACAGTGATATTAGAGCCTTTGGGAGGTAATAAGGATTAGCTGAGGTCCTGGAATTAGTGTCCTTAGAAGAGTCTCAAGAGAGCTTGCTTTCTCTCATGTGAGGAGAAAGGTGGGTGGTGGTATACACCTGTAATCCCAGAGACTGAGGAAGCTGAGACAGGAGAATCACAAATTTGAGGTCAGCCTAAGCAATTTTGTGACACCCTGCCTCAAAATAAAAAGGATTGGAGATATATCTCAGTGATAAAACACCCTGGATTCAACCTCCAGTATTGGAAAAAAAAAATTATGTGAGGAATTGGTGGAAAGATTTACCATCTTTGAACCAGGAAGTGACCCTCACCAGGCACCAAACCAGCCAAGCACCTTGATCTTGGACTTCTCAGCCTTCCAAATTGTGGTAAATAAATGTTTGTTGTTTAAACTACCCAATTTAGCAGGCTTGGAACCATACACCCATCTCTATCCCTGGGACGGTGAGTTGTGTTTGAAGTAGAAGAAAACACACAGATACCTGTTGGCCACCTGTATCATGTGCTCCAGTGGCTATAGCACAGAGGTGCCAAAGTTTTGTCCAGGAGAGTCAATGGCTTCCTGCTCCTCTAGTTGCTCTGAACTTAAGGAAAGCCCTCTGACCGAAGCCCTGGTCCACCCTGAGCCAAAGCAGAAGAAGAATGTCAGGCTATCACCTCAGGCCACAGGACAGTTGAAGGTCTTACAGCTCTGTTTCTGCAGGGTAGCAGAACCACAGGGAACAACTTAGCAAAATGGATTTGTCCTAAGGTGTCAGACAGCAGCACAGCAGTGGAAAAGCAGTTTAGGCAAGATCATCACTTCTACATGTGTGAGCTGTCATTGCCCTTATGTCTGCAGACCAGCAAGGCTGGAGGTTGGCAAGAGAGCCAGGCAGAAGCAGGGAAGGAGGACCAGCAGGGTCTTGCAAAGACACACGAGAGCCTATGTCTTTTCTGCAATATTATGTGGAAAAGGATATGGATACTTAGGGAGCATAAATGCTTCTGCCCTGAAATGTTAGTTATTATTGTTAATGTGACAATGTAACTGAGGAGAAAATTGGATATGGGCTTAAATGATTCCCTCAAAGTGTTTCTTTCTGGTTTTGTTTTGGAAGAACTGCAACAAATTTGTACGCCAATTGCTGCCTTTGTGTGTGCATGTATCGTGCTGGGGATTGAAACCAGGGCTTCATACATGCTAAGCATGTGCTCCACTACTGAGCTGCATCCCCAACCCCCTCCCTTTTATTTTATTTATTTTCTGGTACTGGAAAGATTACCATCTTTGAACCAGGAAGTGGCCCTCACCAGACACCAAACCAGCCAGCACCTTGATCTTGAACTTCTTAGCCTTCCAAACTGTGGTAAATAAATGTTTGCTGTTTAAACTACTCAGGTTAGCAGCCTTGGAATCAGATTGAACCTAAGCCTTGTATGTTCTAGGCAAGGTTCTATGATCTACCACTGAGTTACACCCCTAGCTATGTATGTATGTATGTATTTAGAGACAGGGTCTCAGAATATCTCTAAGATATTCAGGATGGTCTTAAGATTGTGGTCTTCCTTCCTCAGCTTTCCAAGTGGCTGGGATTACAGGTGTGCACCACCATGCCTGGCCAGATTTTAGAGTTCAGCAATAGGTATGCTCAATTAATAGTCTAAGTAAATATTCAAAAATCCAAAAAACTCTGAAATCTTAAACTTTTCTGATCCCACTTTTTCTCTTATTCATTTTTTATGCTTTTATTAGTGCATTATAGTTATACATAATAGAGAGGTGCATTCTGACATAATCCTACATACATGGAATTTAATTTGCTTCATTTCAGTTCTTGGTACCTCCCCTTTCCAGCTGCTCCTCCTTCTCTCTAACCTCCCTTCCTCTAGGCTACTAGTCTATTTTTTTTAATTTTATTTGTGCTTTATAGATATACATGAAAGTGGAATTTACTGTGGTATATTTATACATGCACATAGAATATTTCTGTCAAAAGTCATTCCTCATTTCCTCCCTTTTCCTGTTCCCCCACCCCACACTCAATCTCCTTTTTCTACTCCATTAATCTTCCCTCTGTCCTTATGATATCCAACCCCCCTCCTTTCTCCCCCTTACTTGGCTCTAGCTTCTGCATATGAGAGAAACATTTGATCCTTGATTTTCTGAGTCTGGCTTATTTCACTTAGCATGATGTTGTCCAGTTCCATTCATTTACCAGCAAATGCTATAATTTCAGTCTTCTTTATGGCTGAATAATACTTCATAACATATTTTTTTTAAATTATAGGTTCTCAGTTGTATAACTGAAATTCTTTTAGAAACCGTACTTTAAAATATATTGTTTGTAACAAAGTTTCATTCATGACCTTGTAATAGTAATAAGTTAATTTCACTAGATTAGGAAGTTATCTTGTAAATTATGCCATTTCCAGATAGATGTTTTCTAGACAGTTAGAGCACATTATTTAGCATTTTACTACACTGAACCACATCCCCTGCCCTATTTTGTATTTTATTTAGAGACAGGGTCTCACTGAGTTGCTTTTGCTGAGGCTAAGTTGACCGAAATAACATGTGATCTGTCAAAGACAGAGGAAAACTATTTTTTTTAAAAAGTGGAGGCTTGGGGAAAGAACGAGATTAGCATACCAAAAAATGTTTAACTGTTTCCCATGATCCTAATTGGTGGTGGAAGTATTAATACTGTTTTTCTGAGGCTGCTCTGTTTATAATGAGGAATAAAGCAGCTATTTAGAAGACATTATAATTCTACCAATCCCTCTGCCCTAGAAAACCATGTTCTCATTGTGGAAAAAAAGAGACAAAGACATAATATGTAAAAGTTAAGTAAAAACTGAACCCTGAATTTGAATCAAATAACACTATACAATCATGGGGTATAAACGTATTTGTATATACACACGCCAACACACATACATTTGCATGTGTATTATTCTAAGATCTTACTATGTATTTAAATATATGTATTTATTATAAAGCTAATTCTAGATAAATATTTCTATAAAATATATGTAAATGTTATACTTAAGTATAATGTAAGCTCTGTCTACTGAACAGACATGATGACCTACCATTATCAAGGAGCATCTCTAGTGTCTGACTATAACCTTAGAATGTCATTTTCTATTTAAAGAAACCAGGACTTTTTGAAGAAATGGTTGATTCCAAGTCTAGGACAGAAAATGTATCAGATGAGCCTAGAATATCTTGAAATACCAGAAAGCAAAGAAGATATCAAAGACCACTAGGGTCATGACAAAACAATTAAGGAGCCAAAGCCAAAGATAAGGAAATGAAGATAGTAATTGCAGTGGTGTGAAACCCACTGAATATGTTTAAATCCATAAGTTCATAATTTTGGGGGAGAGGCAGTCCTGAGAACTGAACCATGAGGCTCTCTAACACTGAGATACATCTCTAGCTCTTTTTATTTTTTATTTTGAGAAAGGATCTCACTAAGCCCAGGCTGGCCTTAAACTTGTGAAACTCCTGCCTCAGCCTCTTGTGATTACGGACATGTGCCACTACACCTGATTCATAATAAAATTTTTTAAATAGTCACCTTCTGAAAATGACAAGGAACCAGTTCAATATCTTAAGAGTTGGGTAAATACACAGAAAGAATTAAGCACTTATCTGCATTTTCTATGTAAACTCTATAGAAAATCAAATAATAGATGAAGAGAAATGTCTCCTTATAAAACCATTCCATCTAATAAATGAAACTAAAATAATAGATTAGAAAATCCCCAAGTGGCAACCTCCAGTTAATAACATTGCACATAGGCATTGAACATCAATGGCTGCTAAGATCAAAAAAAAGTGAAAGGCAGATATGATGTGTTTCCTGATAAATGAGCACACCCGCCACCTGGAGTCACATCAAAAGGATCAAACCTGAGGCAAATTAAGTCTCTGGATCTAACTGCTAATTTCTAGGAAATACAGAGGATAAAGGAGCACATGTTCAAAAATTTTAAAGGATGATATGTATAGGAATGTACATTTTCTTTAAACTTGAATTTAAGAAACTCAAGGAAATGATTACTGTACAAGGCAGGAAATTAGGAGGAAGGCACCTGGAACTGCAATGAGGAACAGGGAACTTGGAAGATTGGAGTGGGACCAGCAAAGTTCTATTCTTCACATAGGTGGTAATTATAAGGGTGCTCACTTCATAATAATTCACTGAGTTCATTTGCTTGCTTGTTTACTTACTAGTCCCTGAAATCTCAGAGTCTGGAAAGCACAAAATAAGAGCAGGTGCAGCAGCTGAGGAAGGCAGGGCTGCTTGCTGAACCAACTGGATATACTTGCTTTACCCAGAGTTGCTGGAGAGGCCTGACTGGGCCCAACATGGAAGGATGCAGTTGACTCAAGTGTCTTTGAAATACTGAATGTATATGCTTTCATATCACATATCATTCCAGAAAGGATTTGCAGCAAATTATAAAACAAAACACAGTTGAAAATGAGACATTCATAGCAGAATCAGCTGTTAGAAGCTGCAGAAAAATAGACAGTCCAGGCAAGTCCTAACTTATAAACCATGTTCACACCCACCTTCTTCTCAGCAACATCTGCTGAAAAGGGTGAAGCACCTCCCCTGATTTGACTGACCCAGGCCACCAACACCCTCACTAAAGTACATAACCCAAGAGCAAGGTGCTGTGTGTCCAAGGGGAAACATGGACCACTGGCGAGTTGTACAAGTTAGACTTATCACCACATATGGGAAAGGTCATTTAACCAACGAGCTTGAGCACTGGTTTATGTAATCAGCTTCTAAAAGTACTCCTGAATTACCTAAAAGATATTTTCCCTGTTCTTCTCAGGTATATGGTCCCTTTATGAAGGGTCTGAAGAGTGAGCAGACCCTGTGGTTACAAACATATGTTGTCAGGGACTTGCTAAGACCACACTCTTTGAGATACAGTGTGCGTGATACCCACACTTACCTCTGTGTTGCCTGGTCCAGCAGCTGTGTGCAGGCCATGGGTTTCCATTCCTCACATCCATCAGACAAGGAGGACCCAGAGCAGCAGCGACACTCATGGGGTCTAAGGATATGATAATGCCATATACTGGTAACATGGTTTAGATTTTTTTTTTTTTTTGGCCTGGAGCATGTGTTTATTCATTGTCAGTGCACATCTCCTGAGCACATGTGTAAGGCCCCTCAAAACCTTTGTCTCTCATCTTGTGGATATGAGGCCTGCAAACCTGTACATCTCCCCAGCTCAGATTCTACTCTGGATTTCCCTAAGCTTCACAACCTGCAGTTACTTTCATATTTCAGGCCTTTGCTCATGCTATTTTCTCAACTGGCAATGTTCACTATTGGAGAGGCCTGACAAGGTCCCACACGGAAGGATGCAGCTGACTCAAGTTCTGTTCCACCCTGAACAGAACTCATCATGGTCAAGACCTCCCTGGTGCCATACTCCCCTACAGCATTTGCCTCTGTGTTCCCTGAGGGTGGCGGTCAGGGTCTGGGTCTGAGTCAACTCTATACCAGGACCTGACACAATAGGGTAACAACTGACACCTTTAGAGCACTTACACACCTGACATGTCCTATCTAGGCAGTTTAATTCTTACAACATCCTTAGGATACAGGCACTATTATCAACCTCATTGTATGGATGAGTACACTGAAGTTTGAGGAAGTTATGTAGCTTGCCCTGGCATGTCATAGTAACAGAATAAGGATTTAACCTAAGTGTATATTCTTAACCACTGTCAATTAATTCATTTACTATTACAGGCAGTGGTTTACCATGTGTGACAGACACTATTTAGTGAACAAAGTGGACCAAAGTCTCACCTTTGAAACACTTACATTTGGAATGAACAAATAATTAGTGTGATGCCTGTTAAGTATTCAGGATTAAAACATAATAAAGGAATAACAAGAAACTGATGGGGCCTAGGGACATAACTCAGTGATAGAATTCTTGTCTAGCATGTGCAAGGCCCTGGGTTCAATCCCCAGCACCTTAAAAAAAAAAAAAAAAAAAAGAGTGACTGATGGAATCACTTGGTCTTTTTGAGTGGTTAGGTTAAGGTCTCCAAGCATATCTGAGCAGAGACCTGAATCAAATAAATGAGTAGTGGTCAATGGAAAAGCCACAGGCTTGGAGTAAAAATGTTCTGGTAACTGTAAACTGTTGTGTGGCTTTGGACAAGTAGCTAAACTTCTCTGAGCCTCAATTACCTCACTTAGACTATCTAGGATAATTTATACTTACCTTATACAGTTGTAAAGAAAGGGGAGAGGTGAGTCTTAAAGCTCCTGGTTTAAGGTAAGCCCAGACCTAGGCCCACAATATACACAGAGACAGCTAAGCCCCATACTGACCTACCTGCCCAGTCAGGAATCTCCCCTTCCTGCTCCAGAAGCACAGTCCACCCTGTCTTACCCACTGGTCTGCAATCTCCAAATGAACTGAAGACTCTGTGGCCTTCAGGTAGCTGGCTCACGCCCCCTGCTGACAGGATATTGCATTGCAGCTCCCCTTGGGCCTCCCTTTTCTCATCTCTTCCAAAAGCCTTCAATGGGTACTCATCACCTGCCAGGCACTGGGATAGATAGAGAAGGACAAGAGGTTCTTTCTTCCCTGTAGGAGTTCACAGTCTATGGGGGAACCCAAAACGAGGCAGTCAAAAGGAGGTGCTAGCATGTAAGAAATTGCAGGACCATAGTGAGGGAGGGGGTTCAGGAAGATTTCATAGTGGGTGACTCCTAAAGTAAACCTTGAACAAAGTTCAGGAAGTTGGTGAGAACAAATTCCAGCAATGAACAGTACCTGCAAAACCAGGGATGCACACAAGAAGACACTGAGTGGTTTGAGGAGCTCTACTTGGTCATGCTATATTTCTGAAGCTTTCTGTCAAAGCAGCTTGGATGAATATAAATGAAGGAAGCTGATTCCCAGGACCCTCATAAAGCTCTTCTACCTGCTATCCCTAGAAAAGCAAACCCTTCTCTCAAGAAAGGGTGTAAACCTTACCCCACCTCCCAATCCAGGGTAGAGAGGGTTCCCTTGTCCTATGTTCCTACATATGGTCTCCTTCACCCTCTCAAGAAATGGCACATCCTGTTTTGATCAAGTAACAATCTTCATAACCCTGGCCAGGTCTTTTCTCTTCTGTGCCTCAGTCTCCTCCCCTATGAAGTGGGAAAATAACCTTATTCATATCTTTCTCAATTAGCCATTTGAATTAACAGCTATGAAAGCTCCTGACACTGCAGGGGGAAGGACTCAAGAGATGTCAGGCCCTTGGGAGCATCCTGGCCTCAAGTCAACTAGTGAAGAGAGGTGATGCACAGGCTGGTCTTCTAAAGCAAATCAAACTGCACCAATCTGCCCATCCACTGCTGGAAAACCCCCATAAAAGTCAGCAATCCATGCCGTTTTATTTCAGGTGTTTTATTAAGTGGGCCATACTGTAGCTGGTTTCTAAGTTGCAAAACAACATAAATTTAACAGTTATAACATAGTCAGTTAGACGGTGACAAGCTTTTTCTTTCCTTAAAAAAAAAGAAAAAGAAAAATACTTAAACACACAATGAAGGGTTAAATAAATAAAGCATAAGAAAAAAGAAAGACTTGTTAAAACATGCTTTTGTTTACTTCTGTGCAACTGTGTGCCAACAAGAAACGTGATTTTCCGCACGATGATAGCACGAAGACACGTTCTGGCATGTCTCCTTCCCAAATAATACTGACCAAAAAAAAAAAAACAAAAACGGTGGGATTGACTCCTCAGTGCTTGCTTAGAGGCACTACTAAAAATCCCTTTGATTGGAGCTTGGGGCTTCCTGCTCAGCACACCTTTGTGTGGCCCACGAAATCCAAATATCCATAATAATGTTAATATAGAAAACATTAGTTTAAAAACGATGTAGAATGGCCTCATTAACGCGGCAGGGCAAGGAAGCAGAACACCCCGCACATGCGCCGGCTCAGTCCAGGAGGCCACAGGCTCCCAGTGCGTGGCCACGCGAGGGAGGGTACCAGCTTCAAAATAAGCAGCACCAACCTCGCTCTCTCTCCCTATCACTCTTTCACATGAAAGTGTGTAAAAAGCAAATCAGCAAATAAACTCTAAAATAGATTATTTTTTTCCAAAAATCCTCTAGTTTTCTTTTTACAGTAAGTGTACATCTCTCTGACCCTGCACAACTTGCTTAGGTCCCTTTGGGAAGAAGGGACAAAGCTGCAGGGAGAGTCTTTCCTGGTCCTGCTGCTGGCTGGTGCTGAGAGGTCAGATGTCAATGCCCTTGACGAGGGAGGTCTCCAGCGTGATGTTGAACTCCTGCAACGTCTGCAGCACACGGATCAAGGAATTGACAAGTGTGTGGTCTTTGATCAGTGCCACATCCTCATACATGTGTGCCGTGATGGGGCAATCAGCCAGCAGGGCAATCCAATGGTGCAGGAGGTGATCTCTGGTGGGCAGGAGTGGTCCAGATGGTCAGAGAAGAAAGAGAAATGGAAGAAAGATGGTGGAAGGCCAACGAGGAACCTTGACAAGTCTGAAGCTGGAGAAGCTGATGGCTCCCCACAGCTCCTTTCTCCTCCCTAATAAGGCTTGCCTCCGCCCGGGGGTTGCCCAGCCCTGGGGTTACCAATCCAATATGACCCAAATTAGCCTTATCATCTGCTCCACCTCCTCTATTTCCCACCCCTCCCTAGAGAACCCCAACAGCAACCAGACACCAGGTTGCAGTCAATACTACTCCCTCCATCTCAGAGCAATCTCTACCAGAACAACTTTTACCATCATGGGCCACTCGAGGGAGGGCACCAGCACTTGGCATGTGCCAGCACTGTTATGAGAGATTTAACCTTCATGACAACCCTAGGACATTGTACCCACTTTACAGATAAAGAAACTGAGGTACAGAGGTTAAATAGTTTGTCCAGTAGTTGATAAGTATCTGTCCTGAGAAGTGAACCTGGTAACTTTGGTTCTGGTTGACAGGTTGGCCTCAAGCAATCCTCCTTCCTCAGCCTCCCAAGTAGTTAGGACTAGAAGCATGTGCCATCATGTCTGGCTAAGTCTATTTTTAACCACTGTGTCAACTTCCTCTTTATGTGGCCTGAACTATGGTCTCAGATTCATTTGGGTTTCATGCTCTCTTACCTGATCTACTGGAATAGCCCTTCACAATCCTGTCCACTACCATATACTCCATCTATGACATCAGACTCATATTATTTCAGAGTATATCATTATTTTCAGAGTATATCAAGGGCCACATAATATACTCCCCTGATTAAACAATGCTTCCTAACATAGGGAGAATATTTCTATGTCCCGGGTTCTCACTGCCTCTAGCCTCCTTTCCACTTTTCTATTACTGCCTTTCCCACATTCTACCTGTTATTTCCTTCCACTAAAGGTGCACCTCAAATACTGACTCCTCCATGAATCTGCCTCTAATCTTTCTCCTCTATATAAGCATATCCTAAGCGGGTACTTCTTTTTTGGATTCTCACAACCTTCTGCTTTTTAAAATTAGGAAAAATGAACTTGCAAATGGCAGAGACCTTGCTTGATTCAGCTTTCTTCCACCACTTTCCATAAGACCTAGCACATTCAAATGTTTACTGAAAGAAAGTACATATATTCTGCTTCAAATGTCCCCAGTGGAGTTTTTTTGAGCCTTTTTTTCCCCCTACCTTCCCTAGTTACACATACTCTCTCCTCCACAGATCCCTACACATACACAGGATACATGAAGGAAATGAATGGCCTTTAGGAAGTTCTCCAATGTAACCTGGGCCCAAGGGTACCCGGGCACTAGCTATTGCCCACCCTCCTGTACCACCTCCAAGGCTGGCTTCTGTGCACTCTGAACCCTGGGGCTGCAGTACCTGGCTCCCAAGCACACCAACATCTGAAACTTGCCATCCTTGCCAATGTTCCGGGGAGTATTATTGATTGCAGTGACAAATCGACAGAAGTTCCGGGCCCTTGTATGCCAGTTTTCCTCAGGGACTACTTCATTCTGCTCCAATGTCTCATAATAGGTTTGTGCTTTTTCTGTGAAGAGGAGAAAAGTTTTCCAATGATAATGATTATCAAAACATATCAAAATATCTTTGTTCTACAGGCCCTCTAAGACAAGTAACTTCGTGAGAACAATGAATGCTCTGATATCACTGATTACATTTCAAAATGATCCTCATTTTTAAAATTTATTTATGTGCCCCTTGATACAAAGATGATCTTTTCCCTAGACTGAAGATAGAACAAAGCTCCAAGGATGGTTTCTTACATGAAAATTCTCCAAGTAGGCACCACACAGAGTTTAGGCTCCAATGCTCTCAACTGGCCCTTTGTATTTAAAGGAGAAAATATGAGAACTCAGAACTAAACCCTACTAAATAACAGATATCTAGAAAGGATCTTCTGTCTAGTTCTCAGGATACACAAGTTCATGAGGAGGGAAGAGGGATGATGTCACGCTCATCAAGAAAAACCAAGGCACACAAACCGATTTTATTACAGAGTGGCCTGATTTGGGTTCTACATCCAGACCCCAGAGGTCAGCACCTATGCTATGTTAGTAAGCAAAGCCCCCCTTCTCTGCAGGCTTTCCCTACTCTCATACCCTAACCCAACTCACCCAGGAAATCCCAAATGAAGACATTTTTGAAGAGCCGAGGTGATTTAAATCCATGCTGGAAAGCTTGTTCCAGGGCTGAGACAAGGCCACACTCTCCACAAAGTAATAATGTCAGACTGCCTCGCTAGGTAAGAAAACAGGGGTGAACAATAGGCTGATCTCATCTGATCTGAACTTCCCTCCCATCACCACCACATCTGCAAACCTACAGCCCAGAGCCAGGAGGGAGACAAGAACTCTGTCCGTTCCCCCAGCACCTGGCACAGTGCCTGGCTCAGGACAGCTCTCAGTGAACACTGTTGAAGGAACAAATGAAAAAAAGGACAATGGATCTGGGTCACATACAAGGAGATTCCCCAATTGGAGGACAAAGCCAGTGTAGTCATCATTTGGGGAGATCCAGGTCAATCCAGAGGCAGACAGGGATAGGCACGGTTTATTAGGGGACCCCAGAGACTCCACTGGGTCATCAGAGTAGAGGGAGAGAAAGAACAACCAGAGGCAAGAACCCCAAAGGAAGGAGTCTGCTGCAGCCCAAACTAGCTGGGACACATATTCTTATAAAACTATGCTATCTATAGCACATGGATCTAGAAGAGCACTACAAGATAACTGCAAAATCAAGATGACTCCATCTTACTCAACATAAAGCCCTGGGGTGAAGGGTAGGAAGGCTCACCTCTTTCTCAGGCTTATGGAAGTGCTTCACAATGCCATTGACTGCCTCTCCGATGGACTCCTGGATCTGCCCAGTGTTGAGCTCTGATAAAAATCAAGCAGACATCCCTAACCAATCTCAGAGGCTGACAGTGTCTTAGCTGACTGAGCAGGAGACTGAGGACATAGGGAGGAGGGCCCATGGGAGAGGCAGGGCAACTGGATCCTGGGAAGCAGACTCTTGCCCACCCAACTTTGCTAAGCTAGCTATTTCCAAAATCTTGGAGAAATCGCTAAAGCTAACACCTTAGAGTTCAGTAACCTATGAAATCTGGTAAAGTTTAATTCCGTTTTACCTTGGGATTTGGGGCAACTAAAAGAGGGCTAAGACTTGGCTGTGTAGCATAGAAACTATGAAAAAGGCCTAAAAGTAGACCCTTCTTCCTCTACAGATCACACACAAATAGTACAGAGCACTCAGAATGGATTCATGAGCTTTCTCTACGCTTTCCAAGCCTCTAAGGACAGTGCCACATACCCCGACAGATTCATGAGAGAAGGGTACCAAAGTTCTGAGGCAGGCTTGTCAGCAGAGGTGGTTCCAGAGGCAGCTGCATAAGCTCCCAGAGATCTGCCCATTCCTAGGTTGGGTAGCATGAGGGCTTAGCCCCTCCTCTTACTTACTGGGCTTGTTGTTGGGTGAGATGGTAACAAGCCTCCGGATGACACTGGGGGACTGCTGCAGCGGTGGGGTCCTGCATGGCCTCTCATCCACCTCGGGTAGAGATGTGAGTAGCTCTCCAACTAGGACCCGTTCCAGGCTTCCATCGTCCATGCCCTTCCCCAACCACCGGCCACACGGGAACCTGAAGGTCAGGCAATGCCTGTCAGAGCTGCCAGCTCCTCCAGTGTCCTTTCCTTTGCTGTTTAGCAAGAGCCATCAACAAAGCTGATTCCTAGAGAAAAGCTATGAACCCAAGCTGGAGACACCCCCAAGGCCCTGGTTTGTCCCAGGGTGTCATCAGAGAAATCACTCGAGTGGCAGAGGTAGCCTGGAACTTGTGGATAGCAATACCATATATTTTCACTTGGAAATCCTCCTTCTGCCTCAAGTACCCGAGACAAAGCCAACAAAAGTTGCCTTGGCCTATCACAATCTCTCAAGGCTCCTTGAGAATGCACACACCCAAGCATCAGAGATAGCCCCTGGTGATCCACCTTGCTCCACCAGTGCAAGGCAGAGCTGAAGGAACACTTACTTGTAAGTATGTCCTGTGGTCTCATTCCTGACCATCACATACTCCACTAGCCATTTGGCATACAGCCCAGAATTATCATGACCAATCTGGACAGTAGTGAGCTTCCCCAAGTTCTGGTACTGTGAAAGAATAGGAAAGATGAAACACGTTAGAAAAATAGAAGGAAAAGTGGCAATTCTCAGAGGCACAGATCTGACTGGCTGCCTGGCCCCTCATCATTTGGAGGGGCAGAGTTCATGAATCCACCTACTGCCTGGTCTGGAAGTATAGTATTATCTCTTGGGTAGCCCATGGCTAAGAAAGAAGATGTTGCCACTTATAAGAACAACAGGGTTCAGAAGGCTCTTTTTTGTTTGTTTTGTCTTGGTACCAGAGATTGAACCCAAGAGCACTTAACCATTGAGCCACATCTCTGGTCCTTTTTTATTTTTTATTTTGAGACAGGGTCTCACTGAGTTGTTTAGGTCCTGAGGCTAGACTCAAACTTGTAATCGTCCTGCCTCAGCCTCCCAAACTGCTGGGATTACAGGAACGTGCCACCACACCCAGCTTGGAAGTAGGTTCTGAGGTCTCTTGAAACATGGGCTCAATAGCTGAAGAACCTGGGGATTTCTTGACACATCAGCCACAGGGAAGTAGGCAAGTCCAGACAAGTAAACACATCCTAGTCAGAGACTGTATGGGCGGGGCATGCTCCCTTTTCTCAGGGCCAACTCTTGATTCCAGCATGAGTTCATCTCAGGATACAGAAGCTGTGCTAATGTGTAAGATTGCAGAGCAGGGCCTCCACAAAACCCTGTAGAAAATACTCCAAAGCAGCTCCTGCAAACCCAGATCTCCATAGAACCTGGGACTGTGGACCCCAGATAGCACATACCTCAAAGGTCATCTCTAGCACGTTCCTGGGAATCTGTAAGATCTGTGTCTCACCCAGTTCTCCTGAGATACAGATCCATGGATTAGCGGTGAACATGGAGCCCCCCAGCTTCTTGCTTGGTACAATCAGAATGTGGTAGGGGATCACTGTATAGGCAAAGTCACAAAGGCATTGAAGGGGATCAGAAATCCCTCCCAGAACACTTCTTAATCTTTCATGAATCCTAATAACAAACATAACAATCTTAGGAGAGGCCACACTGATATTGTATCCCTTTCCCAAGGCAGAGAGGGAAAGAGTTTGCCTCTGGTATTCTAAATTCCAATCTGGTGCTACTTTTGCTAAGCCCACAGTCCTACTCTCTGAGAAGGAAGAGGCAATGGAAACAAGAGTGTGTACTATTGAGGCAGCCGAGGGGCAGGCCAAAGAACTAGCCATGATGCAAATTCAAAGACTACCCCCACCTAGGGAAGAATCCTAGTTTCAGACAGAAAAGGCTCAAAGAGTCTTAGACCATATTGAACTCTTTTCTTTAATCTGAAAATAGGTAGACTGATGTCCACAGCAGGGATGCTGGTCCACCATCTCTGCTCACAGACACATAATGAATTAGGGGCAGAGCCAGCCCATACTGAATGTCCCACTGCCATTTGGATTCCTTCTATTACCTTGGAAAGAGATCTTTCTCCCTTGGACCTGCTCTAAAATCTGTGATGCTAAGTGGCCTCTCAGGCCAGAAATAAAGGGAGACTCTTCATAGTTATGTATATAAGGTAGGAGGTAACCTGTACCTCCACCTCACCCCACTCTACTTTCATTGCCGTAGGCTCCCAGAGCAGTGCCAGGGACAACACTGACCACATGATTGCCAAAAGCACTGCCCTTCTTGGTTCAGAACAAGAACAAGAAGCTTTAGAGAAAGCATAACCTCCAAGAAAGGAGCCGCTCCTCCTAGCAAAAGGCATATAAAAAGTGCAAGGGAAAATATTTCCTTAAAGAGAGGATAGTGAGTATCCAGGGCCAGTGCATAAAAACTGCCTTGAGAAGGCCAATGGGGTGCATGGGGCTACTCACAGATCGTTGTGAAGACATTGGTGAAGCAGAAGTAATCAACAGCATTGAAAGAGAGCAGGTGATAGAGGAACTGCTCCTTCTCATCATCACAGCGCAGGAAGGCATAGCGCTTATACAACTTTCTGTTGGAGAGGAGACAACACATCAGTCCCCAGCCAAAAGAAGGGAAAAGAAGCTAGAATTATTCAGTTCCAGAAACAGTTAAGGGAAGCATATGGTGTCAAGCCTCAAGTTTCTTAGGGTTACTCTATAAAGTTACAAAGCTAGCTGCTTTGTGTAGAGAGTGCTAGAAACAAAGAAAATTAAACACTACCTGTGCCTAAGCGTTGATGTTATAGTGTCAAATATGACAGGTCTTGGAACTCCCCTTCCTTAACTGAGGGCTAGAATAAAATTCCATCAGGGAGGACAAGGTCCTCTCAGGCTTCTAGTTAAGCTGTCACTCCAATGTATGGCATTCGAGTAGCAACAGCAAGAGGTCTGTGATCATCATTCATTACCAGACCTACTCAAACCCTTAGCAGACTTGAGAACCATAACTCAGAACACTACTCTGAATGTGGATGAAAGGCCAGGTCACAGGTGTTAAAGAGCTGTGCAGATCATGTTCTTCTCCACTTTTCAAGCTTTCTCCTTTCATCCACTGCCTATTTATCAAAGGCTACCCTTTGCCTAACATTCCAGGCCTCCTGCAGTTGCACAGCATGATATCCTCCCCAAGTAAAGGGGACACTGAGAGCCAAATGTGCAGACCCTCATCAAAGAGAAATACACAGAGAACAAAGTAGACAACTGTCCTGATTGCCCAGACTGCAATCACCAAGGCCAGAGATGTATGGGATTCAGAAGACCTGTGAGAGTCTGATAGATTTATAAAGCACCTTCAACAGGTAATTCACCATTCAAGGGCTATTTATTACATAGAGGAAGTACCTGCCCTCCAATACAGTCTAAATGAATAAACTGGTAGCCACCATGGTATAAGGTTACCCATAATGAGTAACCAAATAAAAGGCTATTTCTGGGAATTTAAAGAATCATGAGGCCTGGGGTTATAGCTCAGTGGAGAGCATTAGCACATGTGAGGCACTGGGTTCCATCATGAGCACCACATAAAAATAAATAAATAAAATAAAGGTAATGCTTCCATCTACAACTAAAAAACAAACACAACACACAACACACAATAACAAAAAAACACCATGAACTTCAATAGTCAGTCCTGAAAGACTTTCTGGAACAAGAGGGACCTGAGAGACAGTACACATTTAGACAGGTATTATTGTACAGGATGAAGGACAGGAATGGAACCAGTTTGGCTAGAGTTGAGGGTTTAGGGATGTGATCTGTTAGCAGTAAAGCTGAAAAGTTAAGCTATGGTCAAATGAAGAGTCTAAATTTTCAGGCTAAAGACTTTGCAATTTTCTCTGTTTAGTAATGGGGTTTCTGCAATTTGCCCTAGACAGTAAAGGTAGAGCCATGATCAACTTTAGGAAACTTAAAGTTTGTTCAGGTGAAGGGTGAAAAAAGCATAAAAGGATAAAATAAGGCATTGCAGAGGCTAAGTCCTGGAGACCTGTATGTGGAAGGTAAAAACAAAGTCAAAAACTGACTCCAAATTTGGAATGTATGTAGGGAGGAGTCGGGGAAGAAAGTTCAGAAAGGACAGTGATGACATTAACAAAAATTGGAGAGAAAAGCAGTTACAGTGAATCTTGCTTTTGTTCTGAGCCACAACCAAGATATCTGAATGGAAATAAAAGTAGGATTGAAGCCAGGTGTGGTATACATGCCTGTAATCCCAGCTACCTGTCTGAGGCCAGCCTGGGCAATTTAGTGAGACCCTGTTTCAAAATAAAAGACAAAAAAAGGGCTAGAGTTATAGCTCAGTGGTAGAGTGCCCCTGGGTTCAATCCCCAGTACTGAAAGGCTAAGGGTGGGGGAAGGACTCCAAATAATCATCAGAAATAGAAGTTTCAGAAGTGGTAGTCACCCGCTTAGAGGTGACAGAAGTGATGAGAACAGGTGAGATCACCAAGTGAGAGAGTGCACACAAGTGAGTCAGTGACAAAGAAAGGGCATGTGTGCAGAGACTCGAGGACTATGGAAGCCAACACCCTGGAAAGAGTAAGGAGAGAAAAGGCTGAAGATTTAAGCAAACTCAGGTGAAAAGTCAGAGAATACAGGACAGAGGATGCTATGTGTATGGATATGGTCTGAGTGTGTCCCCTAAAGTTTCATGTGCTGGAATCTTGATCCCCAGTGTGGTGATGCCAATGTGGCACAATCTTTAAGAGACAGGGCTTAATGGAAGGTAATCAGGTCACAGGGGCATCAACCTCAGAAGGGATTAATACTGGTCTCATGAAGGAAGTAAGTTCTCATGAGAGCGGAATGTTATAAAGCAAGGCTATCCCATGCACTGCATCCCTTCTACATGCAGCCATTTCCTTTTCCATTTTTCCACCATGTTATGACACAGCCAGGGAAGCCCTTACACAGAACAGGCCTCCTGATCTTGGACTCTTAGCTTCCCAAACTATGAGCTAAATAAACCTCTTTTTATAAAATATCTAGAGTCAAATATTCTGTGCCTTTTCTCTTTCCTTGTCCCCCAAAGTGCAATCAGTAGAAGCAAAACTCTCCTCATTTTTTACTCAATGAAAGAGAACAGGGTTTAGAATATTGGGTAATAAGATACTATGTATTGCATTAAGTGCAGACTTATCTCCCCTGACAGCTACAGCAAAAAAAAAAAACTTCCTTGCCAAAGTCTGCACCCAGCTTCCTGTTGATGAGATCCTTAAGTTCATAGCCCTGGACCTATCCATGTCTGGACTTCATAAAGTTCTTGTGCTTGACCCCCTCCCAGCTGTCTCTTTGCCCCATCCTCCTGCTGACTACAGTTTTCCCAATAGACAACTCCCACACTGGTCTACAGTAATGACTCCCTATCTGGCCCTGGTGCCTACGTGACTACAATGGCAGATCTTCCCCAGGACACAAACTGTCTTCTAGAATCTGGTGTGCAAACATTTCCCTTCCAAATGGTAAGCTTACCTGTTCACTTGTTTTCTCTCAGTTGTCCTCCTGATCTTCAATTCTTATTTTTATTTATTTATTTATTTGGTACCAGGGATTATTTATTTATTTTTTGGTACCAGGGATTGATCCCAACCCTTCTTATTTTATTTTGAGACAGGGTCTTGCTAAGTTGCTTAGGCCCTTATTAAGTTGCTGAGGCTGGCCTCAAACTTGCAGTCCTCCTGCCTCAGCCTTTTGAGCCACTGGGATTATAGGCATGCACCACCATACCCAGTCCAATCTTCAAATTTTATTCCTAAACATTATTTTGTCCCTTTAGAGAGTCAAAAGAATTGCTCCTTCCCAACTTAACCTATCAAGGTTTTAAACCTGGTTTCTTTCAATGATTTACACACATAATAAACAGTTCAAGATATATTATTCATTTAATAAAACAGATCTTCAAATTTAATCAATTTGCTTACACAAAATTTCTCCAAGGTCTACTCCTCTGCGATATCGTTCATAAAAATCACATAATAAAGGACACCTTGAGAGGATGCTTAAGGGGGAAAAAAAAAAAAAAGACCCAACAGGCTTGCCAATGAAAAAGAGCCAAATATATCTAGAAATCAGGGATGATGAAACCAGTGAGACAGTCATCAAGGAAAGATGGAGGGGCTGGGGATGTGGCTCAAGTGGTAGCACGCTCGCCTGGCATGCGTGCGGCCCGGGTTTGATCCTCAGCACCACATACAAACGAAGATGTTGTGTCCGCCGAAAACTAAAAAATAAATATAAAAAAAAGAAAGATGGAAAAGGAAGGACAGCCTTTCTCCCCTCTTCCTCTAATATCTAGGGTACAGGGGAAAAAATGCAGGGGATTAAAAAAGAAAATCAAGAGAAAGAACTGCAGGTTTAATTGCTCCTGGGAAAGTGAGAGCCTTGGTCACCCTCCCTCTTTCTGGATAGAAGGTGTGGAGGAAGAAATTCCCGAGTGTTATCTGAAAGTCCCTTTTAAGCTCCTGCAAGACTCAGAAACCAAACAGGAAGAACAAAGAACTGGTTGCTTTGGGCTGAACTTGGGCTCAGGAGAGAATAAGAGATAAGAGAAGTTTCCTTTTAATTCTCTAATCCTTTGCTCCTCAGGACAGAAGACAAAGGAAAAAAACCTTATATTAAGAGTTAATACATGTCACCTGAAGAAAGAAGAATACCTCATCCTTTTTGTTACCTCTTTAAGAAAGCTAGTTGTAGGCATGAAGATTGAGAATAAAGGGAAAAGAGAGCAGAAATACTTTTCTACAGATAAAGATGGAGAAGAATAATGCAAAAATTTCATAGGCAAGCCGAGTTTAGTTGAATGCAGCAGAAATGACATATTGAACACTCCCCTGTTCCATAGTGGGGTTTCCAATCTCTCCCACCTTTCCTGGTTAATCTGGTTCTATTCTGTGGAGTGACCTTACTTGGTGAGCTCGTGGTCTGAAAGAAGCTGCTTCAGGTGTCTGGAAAGTAATTTTTTTTCCATGGACAGTCGCACCCATGCTCTGGCCTTTCCCACATCAGTCTTGATTTCTCCAATGTTCTGGATGTGCCTAAAGGGGAAATAAAAAAAGGAAGTGGAGGGTGGAGCAGGAGATGGACTCACTGCCAATATCTCACATGTAAAGCCAAAGGATTCTGGTAAGGAAGCTTTATCCCATCCCGGGAGACTCCATCTCTCTTATTCTTCAAATTGGGGCAACCATGTGGATTTACCAGGCAGGATCATCATAATTTTGTGGGGAAAAAAAAGAATAGCCCTCAAAAAAAAAGGGGTGGGGGGTAACCCTGGAACCTTGACATACTCTCCTGCATCTGGAATAGTTCTCAAAAAATGCCAGAAAACCAAACAGTTCAAATGTATCATGAAGCACAAGATCAATAAGGAGGGATTCCTGGATAGCTGAGATGCTGTAATAGCCACTGAGATTCTGTTATCTAAGATGGACACCTAAGCAACAACTGAAAACAGGATTTTAGTGGTTTATTACATGTGAGCCCAGACTGACCTCATATCCTGAATCAGGGAGATTCTCAGGGGAGACATGACTGAGCTGGCATCAGACTTCCTCCGTTCTGAATCAAGAAGTATTCCTAGAACAACAAAGTTGGTTATGTCCAAAGACATCTGAATATCCAAATAGGTAAATTATTCTCCTTCATCTCAAATCACAAATTAATCTTTCTTTTTTTCTTTTATTTTTTGTACTGGAGATTGAACCCAAGGTGTTTTACCACTGAGCTAAATCCCCAGCTCTTTTTTTTTTTTTTTTTTTTTGAGACAGCACCTTGCTATATCACTAAGGGTCTCGCTAAGTTGCTGAAGCTAACCTCAAACTTGGGATCTTCCTGCCTCAAGCCTCCTGAGTTGTTGGATTACAAGTGTAAACCACTTTGTCTGGCTCAAACCACAAATTTCTATGGGAAACAGATGGTTAATTGGTAATGCCTTAAGAAATCATTTCACCTTAAATGACAAATTGTTTTGACCAGACAAAAATGTGTCTAATAAATTGCCTCCACCGTTATTTTGGGGGAAAAAAGAGCTCATAAATATTTGTTAGGTTCCCACTAGAGATCAGATTTTATATTTTATGCATATTATTCAATTCTCTATTAACTAATAATACAGCCAAAGAAGATATCACTAAATAGCGGAAGAAACTAAAGTTCAGAGAAGTTAGCTGCTTTGCCTCGGTCACCAAGTAACAAAGTCAGGATTGGAACACACATCTCCTGGCTCCTAATCACTCATCATAATCCATGGAAGCAGTGCTTCCACTTGAAGCTACCACTCATGTCATGTTCTGGCTTCAAAATACAGCCAAGAGAAGGTGTCAAGCACCTGTTGCCAAATATTTATGCCCTCTAGGAGAAGAGAAGCTATAACACCTTCATGTTTGACCCAGTGTTTAAAACTTAGTGGTTTCCTTTTCTTCTTCCTTCCCTTCCTCCTTCTCTCACTTCCTTCTTTTCTTTCTTCCTGTCTTTTCTGTACTAGGACTTGAACCCAGGGGCACTCCACCACTGTGCTACTTCCTTATTCCCAGTACTTATTATTTTGAGACAGAGTTTCACTAAAATGGCCACTAGCTAAATCTCAGTATGGGTATACTGTATGAGTATACTGTATCTTGTTAAATTACTGAGGGTCTCACCAAGTTGCTGAGGCTAGCCTCCAACTTGGGATCCTCCTGCCTCAGTCCCCTGAGTCACTGGGATTATAGATGTGTGTCACCACAACCAGCTAAAAATTAGTGTTTTCATCACCAAATTGTTCAGAACTTTTGGCTATAGTTTATACCTTAGCAATAACTTGTACAGCTTTCCCAAGATGACTCTTTGCTCTCATATCCAGAAAGCAGACCAAAAAAAATTCTCATAAGGCTACCTAGGGAACTCTTGTTCCTGGTTTTCAGTCAATTATCTGCCCACATTCAGTTCAAGGGTGAAGAGTTGTCCATTTTTCACCCCATTTAACTGATCTTTATCATTAAATTAAGACTATCAAAGAAAAGTAAAGAAACTCTAGTGAAAGAGGGGAAAACAAAACATAGTGCCAAGGTGACATGCATCCAAGAAGTAGGAGAGAGACTGTTCTGGAAGAGGTACTGTAGGATGATATAAAGAACACTAGACCAGAAAACAAGAGGTCTGGCTCCTAATCTGGCCTCTTCTATTTATTTACTGCATGATCTTAAGTAAACTCAATTCCCTTCTGGACCCCAGTTTTTTCTCATAAAATAAAGGGCCTGGACTATATAATGTCTATAGTCCCTACAAACTTGACATTTTTATTAAACTAGAAACAGAAAGGAAGAATAAAAGATTATGTACACCAGGGTGTTGACTTTCAGTTCTAAGGAAGGACACTGACTTAATAGGAATGATAATCTCAATGTACATGTCAGAGAAATAAAAGACTCTAAAAACCACTTCCTCCAAATATAGGACACCAGCACTTCAGTAAAACCTCAATTCATTCTAAGCCTGGCCTCTTGCTGTTTAATTTTTCTGTCGCTGATCAAAAGGGTGTAGAAGACCTGGGGCTATAGCTCAGTAGCAGAGCACTTGCTTAGCATGTATGAGGCACTGGGTTCAATCCTTAGCACCACATAAAAATAAATAAATTTTAAAAAATAATTTTTTAAAAAGGGTAAAGGAACATACAATGAAAGCAAACCCCATGGCTTTGGTATGTTCTGTGGTTCTGGGAAGTCTGATGGATCCATATAAAAAGAGCAAAGGTTTCACTGGTCTTAAACAGTTGGCTACAGATGATCGATCACTCCAGTGAGGGGTCGGAAAGTGGATGAAGAGATTTTACCACAATGGTGCAGAGAACAACTTACCTGAGGTACTGAGGCTTCCTGATGTGAGTTTTCTCTGCCGGTTTTCCTGATAATGTAACAGGTGAGACCATAATGCTGATTTCCCCTGGAATTAATGTAAGGGACCTGTTAGTTCAGTTTTTAGAGGTTGAGGATTCCAACATATACATACAGGCTTTTGCTAAAAAGGATCTTTACAGTGCTGGGTGTGGTGATGGACACCTGTAATTCCAGCTAAAATGGAGATTAAGGCAGGAGGATAGCAAGCTCAAAGCCAACCTCAGCAGCTTGGCAAGACCTTCTCCCAAAATGAAAAATAAAAAGGGTATACATCAGTGGTAGAATGTCCCTGAGTTCAATCCCCAGTATTGGGAGTTGGGGGGATATCTGTACTATTTCTTGTTTCAAATCCCAATATCCCCAAACACAATGTATACACATATATCCCCTTACTAAAAACCCAGGAGAAACAAAAGAATAAAAGGGAACAGAAAAAGGAAACTCCCCCATTAAGAACAGAAAGGAAATGCCCAAGAGAGCCTGGGAAGGGACCAGTGGATAAGAAAGAAAATAAAAAGGTTAATAACCTGTGAACCTCTAAATGATTTCTTAGTTGAAGGTCAGCCTGGGCAGAGCATGATGGTTTATGCACAGAACATACATCCAGAGAATGAGATTTTGTGATAGCTTCTGAATTTCCTGCCCTTACTGCAGACTGGAGATAATAAGTCACCACTATGATGAGGATTTACTATTGAAGGTATAGTTGAAGAAATTTGCAGGAAGGTAGACTAGCTCTTAAGTGCAAGGTTGAAATCAACTATGGTTAATATAATGATTCCTCAGGTTCCCAAGTAGCTGGAATTACAGGCATGTATCACTACATCTGGCTTTTTTCCCCTCTTTTGTAAAGGGGTTGCTGGGGACTTCAAGGTTCAATACAGCCTGATTGTTGTAGGAATATGGCCATGCATTATACAGCACAAGACTCTTTTAAGAGTTCCTTAAGCACGAAAAGATGAGAACCCTTTTGCATAGATCAGTTCCCAGCAGCTACAAACAGCAGCTACAAATGACAGCAGCCTCAAAAACCAGTATGAAAAACCAAACTTCACCTCTAATTGCCAGAAAAACACACTAGAGATGAAAGCTCATCTCTTTCACTAAAAGACAAGAGAGTGGTGAGGATAACAGAGGTTTTATGAGATTTGCTGCAGGCACCACTGCATGCAAGCAGACAAGGCTGATAATGAAATTTTAAGAGATCAGCAGTAAACATTGCTATTTGGGTTCTCTACTTTCTAAGCAGGTAATATGAGTAATTGCTCAGTAAGATGCCCCCAAACATATCACCCTCTAAGACTGAATTTAGTCATCATCTGGATGCATAATGGAGGAGAGAAAGGAATTGGATGTGACCTCTGGACCAGAACATAAGTGAAGAATGCTTTAGCAGGAGGAAGGTGGTCTATACACAGGCTAGCAAAATAAAGAACTAAGGAGAGCACGTTGGTACAAATCCAACCGAGTAAATTTCCAGCTGAACAATTATCACTGAGAACATAAATGTCCTCCCACCAAGCACAAACCACCACTTTCCTCTGGTAGTAGCATCATTGCTTCATGTTTGGAGTTCCAGGGCTAGGACTCAACAAAATGGAACCACAACTATAAAGTCCCTATTATTTTGCATTTGTTTTCTTACCATCTACCAAAATGAGAGAGGAATCAAAAGGACTCCAAAAGAAATGAGTAATGCTAGAAGAATTCTTGCAGAATATGCTACAAAGCCTCAGAGGACAGGTTTAGAACAAGTAGTGATAAGGTACTATTTCCCCCTCCTTTTTTTTTTTTTTTTTTGTATCAGGGATTGAACCAAGGGGTGCTTAGCCATTGAACCATATCCCCAACCCTTTTTTATATTTTATTTAGAGACAGGGTCTCGCTGAGTCACTAAGTGCCTCACTAAGCTGCTGAGGCTGGCTTTGAACTCTTAATCTTCCTGCCTCAACCTCCCAGGTTGCTAAGATTACAGGTGTTTGCCACCACACCTAGCTTGATAAAGTACTGTTTTCTAAAATGTAGGAAAAAGCCTAACTCTCTAGAGATTTTTATGGTAAATATTAAAAGTTTTTGAGGTTATATGTTTTATTAAAAATCTGGAAGAGATGAAAATAAAAGGATTATATGTACTCTATTCACTTGTTACAGAAGTAAAAAACCAAATGCTTCATAACAACAGCTATCATGTGTAGCATGCTCATCACAGGCCAGGTTCTTATTTTTTATTACATATAATTATCACAACAACCCTGGAAGGCAGGTTTTGTTAACTATATACCTCTTGGGGGTTTGGAGAAGAAGCTTACAAATTGCATATCACTTACTTAAAGTCATTTAGTCAATCTACGATTCAAACCCAAGCCTTACTGACTCAGTTGTTCAAATTGTCACTACTATACTACAAGAACCCTCAAAATTTTAGGAATTCACTACACAGTTTTTTTAATATTTAAAAAATTCCATGATCACAATATTATAATACTGAAAAAAAAACAGAAAAAAAAATTAAATGACCAACAATGGATACAGAGTAATTAAAACAGACTTTAGAATAACTAAAACATTTTCAGAGAACCTCCCAGATACTGGGCTCTGAGTTTAGTGCCTCTTTTTTTTTTTAAGATGTTGATGGACCTTTATTTTATTCATTTATTTATATGCAGTGCTGAGAATTGAACCCAGTGCTCATACATACTAGGCAAGTGCTCTACCACTGAGCCACAACCCTAACCCTGAGCTTAGTGCTTTTTAATTACCTTATCAAATCCTTATAAGAATCCTACAAAGGTGGGCATTTTTAAAACTCTATTGCACATAAGAGAAAATAGGCTTAGAGAAGTTAGGTACCTTGCTCAGTTTCATAAAGTATTAAGTAGGAATTATACTTCAAACCCAGCTCTGATTTATTGTCTTAAATATAGCTCTTAAATACATAATTATCACCTAAAAATGGTTGGGATGTGGTAAAGATATGAGGTGAAAAAAAATCAAGTGTAAAATTAGGGCCAGGCAAGGTGGCACACGCCTAAAATCCCAGCAACTCAGGAGGCTGAGGCAGGAGGATCACAGGTTTGAGGCCAGGCTCAGCACTTAGCAAAGTCCTAAGCAACTTAGCAAGACCCTGTCTCAAATAAAAAATAAAAAGGGCTGAGGATGTGGCTCCATGGTTAAACAACCCTGGGTTCAATCTCTGCTACCGAAAACAAAACAAAACACAGTAGGTACAGTATGATCCCATTTGGATTTTTTTAAAACAGCTTTACTGAGTCATAATTCATATTACCATAAAATTCATACTTTTAAAAATGTGCCATTTTCTGCACACACACAAAAAAAATCTGGTTTTTAGTATATTCACATTGTCCAACCATCACCACTATCTAATTTTAGAAAATTTCATCACCCCCAAAAGAAAACCATCTACCTTAGCAGTCACTCCCCATTCTTCCCCTCCTCTAAGCCTCTAGAAATGCTTTATCTATTTTCTATCAAGGATTTGCCTGTTCTGGGTATCTGATATACAGGTTATACCATATATTTGTACTTCATTCCATTTAACTGCTGAATAACATTCCATTATATGGGATATATCACTTTTATTCACTCACCAGCTGATAAACAGTTGGGTTGTTTCCACTCTTTGGCCATGATGAATAATACTGCTATCAGAATTTGTGTATAAGTGTTTGTGTAGGCATTATGTTTTCACTTCTCTTGAGTACATATCTGGAAGTAGACTTGCTGTATCATATGATAACCATCTTAACATTCTGAGGAACTGCAGGACTGTTTTCTAAAGTAGCTGCACCATTTTACATTCCCACCAGAACTGTACAAAGGTTCCAAATTCCCCACATATTTGATAACATTTGTTACTATATTTTTTACTTTAATAAATGATAATGGTAGGTATGAAATTATGGTCCATTGGATAAGTATACTGCTATATGTGGATAGGCATTTGAGCACAGAGAAATGTTTTGAAGGACAGATAGGACACACTGTGGCCATACCCATGAGAACAGAAACTCCATGAAGACAGATCTTCGACTTTGTTCACTGAAGTATCTCATGTGCCTACAACAATGTCTGTAAGATCTGAATAAATAGTTTCTAGATACTAAAATTTATTTTCTAACTTTTTCATGATAAATGTGCTTTATGAAAATGTTCAAGTTCCTTTCAAATTTAAAAATACATAAAAATAAAAGATAAGCATCTTTTTAAAAAATTTTTAGTTATAGATGGACACAATATCTTCATTTTGTTTGTTTATTTTTATGTGGTGCTAAGGATCAAACTCAGTGTCTCACATGTGCAAGGCAAGTGCTCTTCCACTGAGCCACAACCCCAATCCAAAGCATCTTGATTAGCAGTTGAAAGTATAGTATATTGAAATAAGGAAATTCTCTGGGTATTAAGTGGTAAAAATCAAACATTCAACTTCTCTCAAATCTTAACTGGTTAAATCATCTACTTATAAAAGAAATGTTAATTACAATCCTTTTTCCACTGGGAATGTATAATTAGTGAAAGGTCCTTAGAGTATGTTTGATACTTTCTGAGCTCCAAGTTCTTTCTCTACCTCCAGGCAAGTACCACTGCTAAACAGGAGCTAACAGACTGGCCTTCACCTTTACTCCCATGCCACTTTTAATGAGTGACAAACACAGATTTTTGAAGTTTACTTTTTTAAAAAAAAAAAAGTTTGGATCACATTTGTTTGTTCAGCTATTTCATGTTTCATTCCATAAGCAGTATGCACCACTCTTCAAAGCCAGTCAGCTGGAGAAAAGGAGTGTGGAGAGAGGCTAGCAAGTAAAGTCAGGAAGATAGTTTGCTCAACAGAAGAGGTTACACACATCCATTACCTGTTTCACTTGTAGCCCATGACTCCAAATCCTCTCCAGGAGGTCACAGAGGCTAGCAATCAAGGTGTTTTCTTCCACCCCAGTGATGTTCACCTCCCCATGTCCTAACTCCACAGCCTCGCGACCCATCTTCTCCACCAGCATTCTCTTGGTCTAGGAATCAGTTAGTAGGATAGATAATCACAATGAGCAGGATCATGTACAACTAGAGAGAGCTGTGGCAGCCTGCACAGTATGCCCACTAGTCTGGGAGGGACAAAATAAATAAGCCCAAGGGACACAGTATACCCATACATGTCAGGTTGCAGGGAGTATATACTTTAAAAGTTTAGTTAAGAAAAAAAAATGAGAACATAGCAATCACCATAGGATCCTCAGCAAGTGATTTCATCACTCTGGATTCAGCTTTTGCATTTATAAAATGGAAAGAATCAAATAAAATCTTTCAGTCATACTCACCTCTTACATCCTGATTCTATTTACATAACCTTAAACAAAACTTCAAGCATACATATAATCTAGAAATATATCTGAAATAACTGTCAAGAGGATTAAAAAATGAGGATAATTAATAAAAATCTTCAAATGCTTATTATAAAACTATAACCAAAAAAATCTGTGTAATGATAATCACAATTTTTATTAAATATGTGTTAGGTGCTATACTAAGCATTACATTATCTCATTTAAGCCTCTCAACAATTTCAAAAGATAACTATTATCATTCTCAATTTACTGATGTGGAAATTGCCAGAAAATTTAAGTTACTTGTCCAAAGTCACACAACAAAGAAGTAGGAGATCTGGCTTTTGAACCCAAATCTGCCTTAATCTTGAGTCCAAGTTCTTAAGTAATATTTAATTATGCTATAAATTTTCAACATCTAAAAATCTAAAAAGCAGGGAAAATAAACACCCCTCAAACTACCCTGAAGAAGCAACAACTCTTAATATTTTGTCATTTCTTTCCAGTGTTACTAATTTTTTTATTGTAAAATATATTATGGGTGTTTATGTGTTAAAACACCCAGGTTAAAAAATAAAACAGTCCGTCTACACCTTTAAGGCACCCTATGTGTCCTCTTCCAATCACCTTTTCACCCTTGAAGTGACAACTTATACAATGAAACTAAACAAAATTAAGGAAATAATTGCCATGTATATGGGAATCTCTGAACAATATAATTTTAGTTTTGCCTGTATTTTTCTTTTATGATTTGGTTTTTCATTCAACTTTGGGTTTATGAAATTCATCCAAGTTGATGGGTATAACTGTCACCTGGTTCTACTGCTGTATAGCATGTCATTGAATGAAAAAGCCACAAATCATTTATTAATTGTCCTAATGACTGGCCTTTGTTTTTGTTTTTGTTTTTTTTTCCAAGTTTGGAACTATTACAAAGAATGGTGCTCTAAACTTCTTATACCTATCTCCCAGGACACACTGCAAGAGTTCCTCCAGGCAATATACCTAAGAGAAGAATTACTACATAATATTATGCTGTTTTCCAAAGTGACCGTATCAATTTGTACTTCCAACGAAGATTGCACCTGCTGCTTCACATGCTAGCCAAAACTTGATGGTGTTAAGACTGCTTACTATATTTCTTCAATTCTAAGCACCACATTTTCCCACATAGTACTATGTCTGAAAATGGCATGCCTTTCACAGTCATCATTTATCCAGGCAGTGGACACATAAAGCTGTCACTGCCTGGACTTGCATCTCAAAACTTTCGAATGAATTTCAGAGACAATGAAGGAACACTCTTTCAAGAAATGTAGCATACCAATGTTTTGATGGTAGGAAAGATAACATTGCATGGAAAATCTCAGTTATCTGCCAGCATGGTGTCACATGCTTGTAATCCCAGAGACCCTGAAGGCTGGGACAGGAGGATCACAAATTCAAGGCCAGCCTCAGCAATTTAGTGAAACCCTTGACAACTTAGCAAGATCCTGTCTCAAAAAAAAAAAAAAAAGACTGGGGGTGTAGCTCAGTGATAAAGTACCTGAACTCGATCCCCAATACCAAAATAATAAATAAATAAAAAGACCCTACATCTATCTTTCAATTTTTTAAATTATATATTAAGCTAATATCATGCAAAGCATATTTGCTCTCAATGGTATTATGCTATTTAAAACAATACAATTAATTCCAGGTTAACAGGATCTTAAAATTAGTTTTATCCCATTATATTAACAGTATTTTTTAAATCAAGAAGGAGTGGTCAGCTAGGCATGGTGGCACATGCCTGTAATCCCAGTGGCTCAGGAGGCTGAGACAGAAGGATCAGAATTCAAAGCTAGCCTCAGCAAAGTGAAGTGTCAAGCAACTCAGTGAGACCCTGTCTCTAAATAAAATACAAAATAGGGCTGGGAATGTGGCTCAGTAGTTGAGTGCCCCTGAGTTCAATCCCTAGTATCAAAAAAAAAAAAAAAGGCAGTGGTCAGAGCCAAGCAATGGTCTCCTTTTGTTGCTAAGGGAAACGACACGCATGCAGAAGCACCACAGCTCACCTTATTGCGGCACTCCTTCAGCAGGCCCTCTACAAACTTCCAGTTGGTTTGGGCAATGACTGATGGAGAGAGGTTGGACAGTTTGGGCTGGCGGATAGTGCTGCCCATATTTCTGGCTTCCTGGATATACTTCTACATCAAACAGAAAAATAAAAAGCTCATAAGTGACCAATAATGATGGGTGCCTGAAGAGGGCACTATCACCTCACATTTTCTTGCTCCCTCTTCTTGGTTCAGATAAGGTCAGGAGCAGAAAGTTTAAAAGGCAATTCTTGTAACAAATGGAAAAACTGAGATAATATGATTTCTATTTTTGCTGATAAAGAACTACATGAGTACTATATCTGTGATTTACAGATATAAGAGGCAAAAAAAAAAAAAAAAAAAAACATGGCTACAGATGCCTAGCTCAATGTGCCAATCCAATCAAATCTCAGAATACCTTGAGAAAATCATTTTTTCCATCAAGTTGAGAGAAATTACTCTTCTGCCCATACCAAATATTTCTACTCTTTCTAACCTTCCTAAATTAGGGCCTGTGGGCAGAGAATATAGCTTATTAGTAGAGTGCTTACTAATAGCATGTGTGATGCCCTGGGTTCATCCCTAGTACTCCATATGCTCAAATAAATAAAAAATAAAAATAATAAGTTAAGGCATGATAAAATAAGACTATACACTCAAAACAACTACTTTTCTACAATATACTGGTGATTTTCCATGTGTTATTTGTTTGGACATAAAATCCACATCAATACAGTAAACTACACACTTACATCTCCTTAGTAACTTCCCAGGTTCACAACCAACATTTTTACCCTATACTTCTCTTCTCCCTTCCCTCATATTTTTATCTAGCTGCACAACTCTGTCCACTCTGTGTTGTAGCCCCTTCATCATCAACTATCATCAACTCCCTAAGGTTTGAATTTAATTCCTATCATCTGGACTATTGCTACCATCTCCTAACTTGCTAGCTATCTTCTGTACGTCTCCCCTCCAAAATATGTGCCCAAAATATTCATACACCAAGCTTTAGAGCCTGTCATTTACTCTTCTCTTCTAACAAGTCTATCAATCTCCAAGGCTTAGAGGTTGATGTAGAAACAGATGCTGGCTCCTACTGCAAGCAGTTTTGTTCGTTGATTACTTGACTTTCCCCCTTAATAAACTGACATTCTCTGAGGGCAAGGCTACCTCCTTGTCATCTTTATATTTCAAAGTGCTTACCTCAATTGATTTTGACCAAAAAGCACATTCAAATAAATACTGCTGAAAAGAGTAATACAGAGGTGAGATGGAAGACACAGAAGTTAAGTTTCTGGGTTTTTTTTCTTTTTCTTTTCTCTCTCTCTCTCTCTCTCTCTCTTTTTAATTGACATGTTGAATTCTCAACTGTACCAACAGGAGTCAGTTTTAAAACAACACCAATACTAACACTTCTTATGCCACCCTTGCGAAAAAATCTAAGCAAGACTATATCCTGTAGTTCAACAGTTAAACATTTATATTCAAACCTTCCAGTTATCATCTATTCCTTTAAGAAATAGTAAAAGCAGCCATGTGCAGTGGTGCTCACCTATAATACCAGCAGCTTGAGACTGAGGCAAGAGGATCACAAGTTCAAGACCAGCCTCAGCAACTTAGCAAGGCCCTAAGCAACTTAGAAAGACCTTGTCTCTAAATAAAAATATTAAAAGGGCTGGGGATGTGGCTCAGTGGTTAAGTGCCCTAGGTTCAATCCCTGGTAGCAAAAAAAGGAAAAGAAAGAGCAAAGGCAAAACATTGTTTTCCTACTCACTGAAGTGACAGACACATGTGAAAACCATATGCTTTATTGGGTTATATCTGTGTAAGATAAAAATTATAGGGTTTTCTCTCAAAAAGAAGTTCCTTGAAATAGGCTTCTAAGGTAAAGCCCCATTTTCACAACTTCTCTGCAACTATGAAGGCAGGCTCTCCACCCTGAAGTTTAGAACTAGAAACTTTATTAGAAACAAATTATAGTAGAGCAGAGAAACCCAGCTTGCAAGCAATGAGGATTCAAGAGGTAAATTTGAGAATCCTCAGTCCTCAAGCACATCATCCCCCTCTTTCAGTCCCCTAAGAAAAAAGGTCAAGATTAACCATTTTAAATTAAGATATCAAAAAAATAGGAACAAGTGCCCTTGCTCCTTAGATTCAGATATTCGCAGCATTAATCCAAGTTCACTTTCCTCATTTTCACTCTAACAAAATTAACTCCTTTCCTACTACAAAAACAAAAAATGCCTTACCAACTTTAAAAATTTCTTCCCAACCAGTGAGTTTGTATCATGCACAAGTATGGAGAGGATCCACAAGGTCAGTGGCTAGCTGCCATTTACACAACATCCTCCATCCTGAATTATCATAACTTAGGACCAGTATCACATATCAAGAACTAGACCTATTATTAACCTTTCTTTAGGGGAAGAGGTTACTACTAGGATAAATGAATCAGACCAGAGACCAAAGAAGTGATAAAAGAGAAGGTGTGTACAGCAAAATAATAGGATCATTCTTTGTCATTCTTAAGTATCTCACCTCTCTCTGGTCATTATCTAAACGTAGGTGTTCTGTGTGCTGCTTCTGCCGATCTTTCCGCCTCCACTGGGCAGGGGCATTCCTTTTTGTCCACCTGACAGAATCAAAGCAGGCAATTAACAACATTCCACTATGGGCTGTGGTTGTAACTCAGTGACAGAGTGCCTGCCTAGCCTGTGCAACTCCAGCACCAAAAACAAACACACAAACAAAACACTAAAAAGGAGTAAGGTCAATTGACAAGAGAAAACCTGAATGTCTGGGAGGCCAATGCTGGGCACAAGAAACCACCAAGAAGTCACCAGAGACAGGTCAGAGATAAAAGCAACAACTAATATACAGAAATGTCACAATAAATCCCATTAATTTATATAATTAATATGTTTCTTATTTTAAAAGGACCCATAAATTACAGATATTTTCTCAGAATAAAGAAATAATACTCAGGAATGGTAGCCTGGAGAATTTGGCAGAATGTTGGTAGCTAATGAGTCAATTTATTACTGAAGATCTCTTTAAAGTAAGATTTCTCTAAGAGCTGACATTTTGGACTTTCTGCTATAAATGTGTTAACTACACATGTGATTACTGTTAAAAAGGAAGAATGAAGGGAAAGGAAAGGAAAAAAGCAGTAATTGAATGAGAGAACATCCCAAGGAACACAGACTTATTTATATTGAAACATCTACAAAAATCTATAGATCCAAAACTACAATCACTCAACTCACACATACTCATCTCTAGAAGTACAGTAATCCAGCTGTTATCTTTTTCAGTTCAGGCTCCAATTATTTCAACCACCACTTATTGAAAACTATATATGCAATCCAGGCATGAGATTATTTTAAACCATCTGCAGCCTGGTTTTTTGTGGGTTCTGGACATGTATAACAATTTGCACAGTGGAGACAGGAGCTGACAGACTCTGTCACCTATCTTCTTATTCAAACAAATGAACAACCTACATAGTCAGGTCTTCTCCATATTTGCTTTATAAAATTCTGAGGTCTTTGGAATAGCTCCAGCTCAGATATGAATGACCCTCACTTCTGTGGCTTGGAAGCTAGGTTAGGGAATTTCTGGGGTTGACTCACTTGTTGCTGGTTGGCCCAGTAGAAAGTACATCAGACTGCAGCTTAGGGAAAAAGCCTGGTTCATACTTCCCTTGTCCAATCTTCATGTCAAGTAAGTGTGGGTGAATCGCAGTATGGTCAATTTTTGCCAGACGCAGCTCAATTGCTTTCTCTGGATTAAAATATTTTTTAAAAAAGTCAAGTCAAATATTTTTTTTTAGAAAGAGTTACTCTTCCACTTCAGCCAAGATGCAGTAAAAAGGAATAATTTTACCCTCCTTCCTAAAATAACAGGAAAAAAGAAACCAGGCAAAATACATGAAAAAATGAATTTCAAAACATTGGGCAGTGCTCCCTGACAAACAGGAAATAAACGAGGTAACTCTTAAAACTGCCCCAGTTAATTGCCTTGAGAGAGTTTTCAAGCTGTGGAATAGGAAGGGGAAAATTAGACAAGAGTCTAGTGGTCTCCCTGAGTTAAAGAGACCAAGGTAGCTAGAGTTAACAAGAAATGGTAGCAGAGAGGAGAGAGAACCCAGATTTGCAGGGGGTCCCCCACTTGAGTATTCAGTAGGTTAACTGATTAGTTCAAACAAGTAAAGCAACTACTCAAGGATGGGAAAAGAATCACCTGAAAGTTTAGAAGGAATAATATATACAGTTCATATCCAGAGCTAGAAAACCAGTCTTTAAAACCTCATCATAGGTCTTTAAATCATCTTTAAATAGATCTTTAAGCTATCATTCATAGGTCTTTAAACAGAGTACTAAGAAGAGTCTTGCCTCAGTAGAGGAAAATAATTAGCCACAGACTAAAGGATTCTCTAGTTCTACCAAATAAATATCTAAAGGAAAGCCCCAAAGAATCAAACTATTTCCAAATAAATTATATCCCAGAACAATAATCAAGAATATTTGGGGCTGGGGATGTGGCTCAAGTGGTAATGTGCTCACCTAGCATGCGTGAGGCACTGGGTTTGATTCTCAGCACCATATAAAAATAAAATAAAGAGGGGCTGGGGATGTGGCTCAAGTGGTAGCGTGCTTGCCTGGCATGCGGGAGGCACTGGGTTCGATCCTCAGCACCACATAAAAATAAAATAAAGACGTTGTGTCCACCGAAAACTAAAAAAATAAATAAAAAAAAAATAAAATAAAGATATTGTGTTCAACTAAAACTAAAAAATAAATATTTTTTTTAAAAAAGAATATTTATAGGAAAACAAAGTATCCAGGACTCAAAACGGTAAAATTCATCTAATCAAAGATTACCAGGTATTATGGTTAAATATTAGGTGTCCCCCAAAACCTCATGTGTGGGGCAATGCAAGAAAGCTAGGAGATGGGATGACTAGGTTATGAGAGCTGGCCTTCTATGGACTGACCTCTGAAACCATGAGCCCCCCAAAATAAGCTTTTCCTCCTCTGATTTTTCTTGTTTGGTCTCTTGCTTATAGCACTGAAAAAGCTGCCTAAAACACCACCAGGTGAGCAAAGAAGCCAGATAATATAACAAATGATAGAAAAAAAAAAAAACTAGTCATGATTGAAGCCAAGCCAGAACTGACACAACTGTCAGAATTAGCAGAATTAGAGATATTAACAGTTACATTAACTATATTCAACTATGTCACAACATTGTTTAAAAATCAAAAATTACAAAGCGACCTGAGGAAACTTTTTTTTTAAGGTGGCGGGGGGGTTTAATATTTATTTTTTAGTATTCGGTGGACACAACATCTTTCTTTGAATGTGGTGCTGAGGATCGAACCCAGGCCGCACGCATGCCAGGCGAGCGCACTACTGCTTGAGCCACATCCCCAGCCCCCTGAGGAAACTTTTGAGGATAATAAGTATGTCCACCAGTTCTTGATGCAAGTGTAAGCATATGCCAGCACTTTGTGTACCAATTATATCTCAAAACTTTCAAAGAGTAAAAATTTAAAAAGCTAATAACTCTCCCAGCATTTTCTAGAGTCATGTAGAAGAACATCTCAACTTTGGCCTTGCTATGTGTTCTAGGTCAAGTCATCTTCTGTCTGGGCCTTCTTCACTTCCCCTTTCCCTTTTCTCTTATTCAACGAAACTTTGAATGGATCATAAAATGAAACATTTTAAAGGATCTCCAGTAAGATGTCTTTAGTTATGTTATTACCATTTTCCAATCAAACTGGTTCAAGAAGCTAAGATGTGGGATGGGATAAGATAGCTGTACTACTACTCAAGGTTAAGGATCTGAGGCCAGTGGCAAGAAGCCTGCTCAAGCATATTTCAAGTGTGTATATCTGGTTCATACCTAAGAGATATACCAATGACAAGGATAGACCCAGGATTTCTGGAAGCAAAGCAGATAGCTGCCTAAAGCATCTCTGGGACACCCATTTTTCTGAAATAAGCCTTACAAATGAGGGTTAGTTAACTCTGCATTCCATATTCCAAAATCCACATTCTTTTTCTTTTTTTTTTTTTTTTTTTTAGATGGTAATGGACTTTTATTTTATTCATTTATTTATATGCAATGCTGAGAATTGAACCCAGTGTCTCATACATGTTAGGCAAGTGCTCTGCCACACCCCCAGCCCCCAAAACCCACATTCTAACAAGCCCATGACACTAAATGCTCTGGCCACAACTGAGAGTAGAGTGATTCAAATCAGTATGTTGCAGTGTTCAGTGCATAACAGAAGGATTACAAAAGGGATAAGAGGGATGGGGCTGTAGCTCAGTGGCAGAGAACTTGCCCAGCATGTATGGGGCACTGGGTTCGATCCGCAGCATCACATAAAAATAAACAAATAAAATAAAAGCATTCTGTCCATCTACAACTACAAAAAAAAATTCTTTTTAATTCAAAAAAGGGGGCGGGGGGATAAGAACTGATTGCCTCAACCCTATGGCAGATGAGTAGGGCCTCAACTGACTACAGCATCTGTCCTTACAGTGTCTAGCTATAAGCAGATGCCTCACTCTACTCTAGTGTGTCATACTCAAAATACTGTCATTTTCAATGTACCACAAAATGAAAGGGATTGGAGCCTGATTTGCACTATGATTTAGGAAATGGTATGCTAAATCCAGTTTTTTAAAAAATCTTCATTAAGCTGCTCAGGACCAAAGCCTTAGGCAGGGTGTAGTCTACTTATATGGGTAATGTGCCCTTAAGCCTTACCTAAGAATCATCTTAAATGAAAAACCTGGGAGAGAAGCTATTCAGTAAAGACAGAAGGCTAAAAAATGTAAGGTTGAGCTAGGCATGGTGGTGCATGCCTATAATCCCAGCTACTCAGGAAGGTGAGGCAAGAAGACCACAAGTTCAAAGCCAGCCTTGGCAACTTAGTGAGATGCTGTCTCAAAATAAAAGTAAAATGGACTGGGAATGTAGCTAATTGGTAGAACAACCCTGGGATCAATCCTCAGTATTATAAGAAAAGAGAAGGGAAGGGAAGGGGAAGGAAGGGAGAGAGGGTGGAGGTAAGGTTGATGAAGGCAACAAGACTTTGTTCAAACTGTTATCACTTGTATCCTCAAAACCTAAAAACAAAAACAAACAACAACAACAAAACTCAAAGCCTGGTGTATCCATTCATTTGGCAAATATTTGTTGAGCACTTAGCATATGTTAAGCATATATATGGTGGTAGTTATATGGAAAATGAATCAACAAAAATATACAAAAATACAGTAAAGAAACTGATCATCCCATAAGGAAGTGAACCCACTACTTAATCTAACACATTGAGCTGAGACTATCCTCTAAGTTGATCGAGATGCAGACTCTGTGAACAGAAAGGCATATTCAATCATTTGTGTAGTTCACAACTGTTCATATCCATGTGTGCCAGGCACAATGCTAGAGGACTAAGGTTAAGAAAATGAATAAATATGGTCTCCACACTTAAGCTGTTCCTAATAATTATAGCACAAACAAAAAAAAGAAAGAAAGAAAGAAAAGAAAAAAGAAACTATAGAGTAAAGGGAAGGACAAAGCATCAAAGGGCACAGAGGAAGAATCAACCGACATATCCTAGGGCATCACAGAAGGCTTCAGAGAGAAGGGATGTAGGCTAGTTTTATGACAAATATCAACTTCTTACTCATTCACCCCTTCTTTCTTGATTATAGAACTTCAGTATTGTCAGGGTAACATTACTCTCAGTTCAGTGTTCACTTTCACAGCCTTCCTTGCACTTAAAGGCAGTTAAAAACATGACTCTGGCCTATGACTCAAGAGAGCTTATCGAGAATTTCCAGGAAAACTTTTGTTTTCTGATGAAAGGGGGAAAACACAGCTGTTATCAACTTTTTCCTCTTGTTGGCTTGCATGTGAATATAAAAAGCCTCTTATAACCATGAGGTTATCAGCATAAATCATAAAAGCCAACATGCTAAGGAAAGCTGAATAAAATGATAGAATCTCAGTTCTGAGCAGCTGAGCAAACACCAGCAACCACCAATTTTGAACTTCTTGCTAATTTAAGAAAAATAACCTCCTGCTTAACCCACTGTTGATTAGGTTCTCTATCTCTTACAGCAGGACCCATTCCCAATGGACACAAGTGTTAAAGGATGACAAGAAGATTGCTAGGCAAAAACAAAGAAAACAAACATTGCAGGCAATGGTAAAAACATATGCAGAGGCAGAAACAGAGGAAGAGGCGGGCTGTTTAGGAACCAAGACCTGTTGATGACATAGTCCAAGAGACTAAAATGTATAGCTCCCAGGAGGCCTTACCTGCTTCGTCCACAGTGGTACACTTCTGGTACATGGATGTTCGGAGAGTAGGCGTCCGAACATTCAACAGCCTGATCTTGTCCACCCGAGAATCAAATACCCGGAGAACAGGGTCTTTATCATCATCATCATGACACATGATTTTGTTGTCAATGAAAGATGCAAACATCTGGGTCTCCAGGAATCTTGAGAGGAAAGGCAGGTAGGGCTCAGGCTGATCTGACAAAAAAGATGCCTGGTGGGATCAAAAGGAAACAGTTATTGACAGGGAAAGAGTATGTCAGCCTTGAACTGCAAAGGCAACATGTCCAACGGATGCAGTAGGTGAATTCTTCCAGAGCTTTCCAGGTCTTTATGAAAAGCAAACTGCAAAATCCCTTCCTTCTTTTATTTTTCGGGGAGGGTGGGGTGGGGTGGGGTGGTACTGGGATTGAACCAGGGGTGTTTACAACTGAGCTATATCCCCACCCTTTTTTATTTATTTATTTTTTTAGTCAGGGCTTGCTAAATTGCCTCAAACCTGTGATCCTCCTGCTTCAGCCTCCTGAGTGGCTGGGATTACAGGCATGAATCACTGTGCCAGGCTGTCCCTGCGGCTTCTTTTTTAAAAACACTCATACTGTTACAAATTTACTCATGTAACTTTTTGAGGCAACCAATCAATCTAAATGAACACCTTTGCCTTAAGAGTCCTTTTCTGCAGCACTGCACAGAAAGGAAGGAGGAAAAGGAAGGGGGACAAAAGTGGGGAACAGGAGAGGAGAGGAAGAAAGAGAAGGAAGAGAGAGTCCTTTGTCTGGGTATAAATCACCTGATAGTAATAATTAGCACATCTGTTTTTAAGCAACACAACCTTCTAGTTTACCAACATCTGAAGACAATAAAACTTGTTCCACCCAGTGAAAGGTTGAGGAAGGAGGATTGCAAGTTCAAAGCCAGCCTCAGCAATTTAGTGAGGCCATAGGCAACTTAGACCCTGTCTCAAAATAAAATAAATAAATACATTTTAAAAAGGGCTGAAGGGCTGAGGATGTGGTAGTGGTTAAGTATCCCTGAGTTCAATCCTCCTGGCTCACAAACCACCACCAACCCCCCCAAAAAATCACTTGTTTCAGTAATATTGCAAAAGAAAATCTCATTTTAGGTTACTTCAAGAAGTAACTGAGTTCTCATTCTAATCACCTCTTCCCCAGCAATATTACACTCACTTTATCAAAGTTTTGCATCTGCTCCCGGTTGGTAAACCAGGACTCCTTATCCTGGCTGGGCTGAATAACAAACACTTCATAATCTGCAAACATCTGAGTAAAACGATTTGCAAAAACTTCCCGGATCTGAATGTTTAGCTGGTAAATTCTGAGTTCTTCTTCATCACACTGAACTTTAATATCCTTATTGTTGCTGGAGTCTTCACGCACTTCCAGCTGCAAAAAAGAAACAACAGCTGAGTACAGATACTCTTTATTTTATTCAAAAGAAATGCAAATCTTCTAATTTTTTTCCCAGTGGTTATTTACTTAGCAGCAAAAGTAAGAAGGTGAGAAAAAAATAAGGAGAAATGAGAAGAAAAAAATAAAAGAAAGGGATTCTGATCAGGAGGAAAGTTTAAAAGCTCCATTTGAAGGTATCTAGCAATTCAATGAAAGTGAAGGTACCATCATAAGAGAGAAATTCAGCCACAGAGGAAACAGTGCTGAATATCTCAAGGGCCAAACAGAAAGGAAGGAATGTAGGAAGTAATTGAAAAAAACAGTAATACAAAGAATCAAGATTAGACGTTGGTTCTCTACCTCTTTGGATTTCTTCCCCAAGTCACTTTCTGTATGTTTTTCCCTAAGTATTTTCCCTTTTAGAGGACAAACAAACAAAAAAATAAAACCTTTTTAATCTCCCTAATTATCTCTCTGCTCTTTAACAGGCCATTATTTTTAAAAAGAAAACATATAACTTTTACACAAATATAAGAATGGGAGAGGTAAGAAGAAGATAGGTAACAGGACTGGGGTTTAGGTCAGTGGTGGAGGCTTGCCTAGCAGGCGTGAAGCACTGGGTTCAATCCTCTGCACCACATAAAAATAAATAAATAAACAAAAGGTACTGTGTTCATCTACAACTAAAAAAAAAAAAAAAGAAAAAGAAAAAGAAAAAAGAAGATAGGTAACCAAGTACAGAAAGCTTAGTTTCACCAAAGTCAGAAAACAAAAGTTAAATGCATCCCTGGAAAGAGCACAGGATTAGAATTCAAGAGGACCAGTTCTGGCCTCAGCTCATCTATTTGCTAGGCATTGAATCAGGCAAAACCATTTGGGCTCTCTAAAATTTGCTTTTTTCAGCTATAAAACAATTAACACCTGTCCTAAGTTCCTTGGGTTGCTGTGAAACTCATAGGGCAATGAATTTGAAAAAAGTTCTGATCATTACCACCACCATTCTCTCCAATGGAGTTACTCTGCTATAGTTCTCACACAGAATTGCAGCAGGCTTTCCTTAACATGTGTTGGAGAAGCTATCCAGATTCTGATTTGAGTAGCATTTGCCAGGACCACATTTACTCTAGAGCTGAATCAGTCTCTTACTGTACACAAACATGCCTTGTGCTGAACTGGGTGCTTTATCATCCCACACCTTACTCAACAAGGACAGCATTCAAGCACAAATGAAATTTGTAAGACTTAAATTCAGCATCTTACCTTTTCTAAGCTTACCCCAGTCCTCTTGACCAAGGCTTGCAGCCGGGCAATAGTTTCATTCTCCTTAAGGAGCTCATAGGAATGCAAAGGGGAACTAGCAATGTTCCCATTCCTCTTGTCAGAGACAAGCTCAGAGGCCCGGAGCCTTTTCAACTTAGAGGCACTCTCGCTGCAATGAAGGTTTCCTTCAGGGGGAATGCCAAATGCCATGAGAATCTCAGAGACTTCCTGGACAAACTCCAATTTGTTGGGAAACTGAGGCAAGTCCTCTGGTAGCTCGATGAAATGGTTATCAACGTCCACAAAGCAGAGGTTAGCCTGGAAATCAAAACAGGAGGAGTCATGCAAACAATTCCGAAAAATCAAGGAAGAAGTTTTATAAAGGATAATGAAAAGAGAGGGAAGAGGATACACCTGAAACAGGAATATATGAGAAGTTGGGGCTCAGATGAGATAGACCTGACAGTTTCTAGTTGTGAGATTTAAGGAAAGTTACTTAACCTGACTCCTTTTCCTTGGCAATAAAATGGAGATAAAATTAAAAACATTCATGTTAGAGAGTAGTGAGGATATTGTGTTACAGATATTAAGCATCTAACACAGAAATTTAACATGTAGTATATTCTTTTTTTAATATCTTTATTTTATTCATTTTATGTGGTGCTGAGGACTGAACCTAGTACCTCACATGTGCTAGGCAAGCGCACTACCACTGAGCTATAACCCCAGCCCTACATATAGTATATTCTCCTTAAACATTTGATAAATTCATGAATTCTACAGTCAGCAAAAAGAACAACTGCAACTTAGACTTTCTAACGCCTAATGTTTGTGGCTGATCCTGATGATTCCTATGCTTTCTTCTGGCTTTAAGACTGCTTCTAGCCGCACATCTGTAATTCCAGCAGCTCAGGAGGCTGAGTCAGGAGGATTGCAAGTTCATAGTCACTCACCTATACCTCTAATGGGAGCCTGCATAAGTCGTATACTTCATTCTTTTTAACTTCTTCATTCTTCTTTAATCTTTTTGAACATGTCAAAGTCTTTCCTATCTCAAGATCATTACTTAACATGGTTCCCCATTATTCCTGAAAAACATTTTCCCTATACACTGTGTTACATAGTATATACAAATGTTCAACTTTAAAGTAAGATATCTGTGTTCCTAAGTGATTGCAACAATTTATATTTTTACCAGCATTCTAATGCAACCTACAGATTCAAAATCCTTTTAAAACTTGGTATCCTCACACTTTTGAAATTTTGCCAATGAAAGGAGAATAAAATGGTATTGCATGGTACATTTGATTTATACTTCTCTGCTGATGAAATTAAGAAATGTACATTTTTGTGCAATTCCTATTCATATTTTATATCATTTCTCTACTGTGTTGCTCATCTAACCTTCTTAATGACTTATAATTCTTTTATATATATATTTTTTGGGGGGTGGGTATAACTGAGGATTGAACCCAGCGGTGCTTAGTCACTGAACCACATCTCTAGCCCTTTTTTAAATTTTGATACAGAGTCTTACTAAGTTACTTAGGGCCTTTCTAAATTGCTGAGGCTGCCTTTGAACTCATGATCCTCATGCCTCAGCATCTAGAGCCAGGATTACAGGCGTATGCCACCACGCCCAGTTCTTTATATTTTCTTGATGCTAACTCTTCATGGGTTAGATGTTATTCAATTTTCTCCTAGCTATTATCTTTAAGATATCTTTTTTCTTTATAAGAAGATCAAATATGCCAATCTATTTTATGGGTAGTGATTTCTGTATCTTGTTTACACAATGTTTCTCTATGCAGAGGTCAGAAAGGTATTCACAGACATTTTCTTCTCTGGAAGATTTAAACAAGTGCTTTTGACATTTAAGCTTTTTTTTTTTTTTTTTTTTAAGAGAGAGGAGAGAGAGAGAGAGAGAGAGAGAGAGAGAGAGAGAGAATTTTTTAATATTTATTTTTTAGTTTTCCATGGATAAACATCTTTATTTTTATGTGGTGCTGAGGATCTAACCCAGCACCCCGTGCATGCCAGGCGAGCTCATTACCGCTTGAGCCACATCCCCAGCCCCATTTAAGCTTTTTTAATCCATCTGAAATTGATTTTGTTATGGCATGACGTTATGGCATGAGATATGAGATATGGATCCTTTTTACTTTCCCCTTATTTTGTTAGTCAGCTTTTGTCACTGTGACTAAAATACGCAACAAAAACAATTTAGAGGAGGAAAGATTTATTTTGGTTCACAATTTCAGAGGATTCAGTCCATAGTTGGCTGGCTTCAAGGAAGAAAGATCATGGTAGAGGGTGAGGCAGAGGAAAACTGTTCAGCAGATGGCAGAAAAAAAATAGAGGGAGAGACAGAGAGAGAGAGAGAGACAGAGGGAGGAAGGGAGGGGGAAGAGAGAGAGAAGGAGAGAGAAAAGGAAGAGAGAGGGAGAGAGAGAGAAAGAGACATGCACATGCACCAAGAACAGATAGAGTCCCCAAGTCACACACACCCCAATCTTGTGATCTACTTTCTCCAGCCATGTCCCACCTACCTATAGTTTTCATCACCTCACAGTAAATCCATTTAAATTATTAATCCATCAGATGGATTAATTTACTAATGAGGTCAGAGGCCTCATGATCCAATCATTGCCACTCAACCTCTGAACCTTGCTACATTGAGGACCATGTTTTCAACATACAAACTTTTAGGGGGGCTTTCTAGATTCAAGCCATAATACACAATTTTTCTAGCATCATCATTAAGTAGTCTCTCCTTTGACATGATATCTCCAATTGTATATCAAAATGCTGTTTTGTTGATCTGTTTATCCCCGGGCCAATAAATCATATTCTGAAAGAAGAGGCAGGAGGGTAACATGATTAAGACCAGCTTAATATAGCTATTAAAAAATTTTCAAGCTAATTAAAACTGTATGTTTTATAGGTCCTGCATGTTTCATTCCATAAACATTTACTTAGTCAATAAATTAGTCTGCCTACCAACATACAACTAAAAAAAAAAAAAAATTCTTGTCTCAAAAAATTCAAAGACTAGAAGAATCTCTTTAAGTTTCACTTTCTAGAGTTTTACAAGGACAAAACTTTGAGCCCTACCTGGTTAAAGGGTCCAATAAATACTTTTTTTTTTTTTAATTTTTATTGTTGGTTGTTCAAAACATTACATAGTTCTTGATATATCATATTTCACACTTTGATTCAAGTGGGTTATGAACTCCCATTTTTACCCCGTATACAGATTGCAGAATCACATCAGTTACACATCCATTGATTTACATATTGCCATACTAGTGTCTGTTGTATTCTGCTGCCTTTCTCAAATAAATACTTATTGTCCAAAAATTAGCTATTTTTTATTCATTCCTTTTAATGTTTTAAAATTATAAATGTTGTCAGGCCAAGTAATCAAAAAAGATACTAAAAAATAGAATGAACTCATCTTGTCATATCACTTGCCTCACAGGTCTTATCCATACACCTATCAGAACAAGACATTGTGACCACCAGTGAGGCATACAATGCAATCATCAATCCACTTGGTTCTCTTCTCTTTGGAAGAAAAAAAGCAATTTCTCTAAAAGGAAGTGTAGAGGAAGCTAAAAACTAAATCCATTCAACAATATTTAGTTGGCTTTTCTCCCATTGCTGTGAACCAAATATACAGTGTCTATAAAGAATTTCATAAACTCCAAATGATGAGTCCACATTTGTGGATATCCCCTGGTCAGAGGTGGCTGAGGTTTCAAGAAAGCAGCTCAGACACATTTCAAAGATGGACTATATGAAAATAAAATAGGAACCTCCAGTAGATACCACTAGTCATCCTTCGCAAAATTGGGTTGAAAGAGGAAGGAGTAAGAAGGCAAACGGAGAGCCAGGATCAGTGGCTCAGGAGGCTGAGGCAAGAGGATCACGAGTTCAAAGCCAGCCTCAGCAATGGTGAGGCACTGAGCAACTCAGTGAGACCCTGTCTCTAAATAAAATACAAAATAAGGCTGGGGATGTGACTCAGTGGCTGACTACCCCTGAATTCAGTCCCCAGGACAAAAGAGAGAGAGAGAGAGAGAGAAAGCAAACAGAAAAAGAAGGTCATTTAATTTCTAAGTACATACAAGCCTCATGTTGTTTTCTCCCAGCATACAGAGAAATATGGCAAACAGAAGCAACTTATAAACCAATTCCTTGGGTACCCCTTTCCTTAGCTGACAAGAGCCTCACTCCTGCATAATAGCTCTGGGGAGAAGCAATAGCCTAAAAATGTACTAAACCCCAAGTGTTCAGTTTTCTTCTGTTAATCTCCTTTATTGTTGGAGGAGCCATGGGAAGACCTGGACAACCTGGGGAATTGACCATATCGATTTCCCAAATCCCATAAAAATCTCCCAAATCTCTTCCTGTGAAGGGTCACAATGCCCTTTTCTCAACCCTGAGTTTCTAACGCCAAATCACAATCAGCACCAGGCATAGTGGCTCACACCTATAATCCCAGCGATTTGGGAGACTGAGATACGAGAATCTCAAGTTCGAGGCCAGCCTCAGCAATTTAGCAAGGCCCTAAGCAACTTAGTGAGACCCTATCTCAAAATAAAAAATAAAAAAGTGCCGGGCATATATTTAGTGGTAAAGGGCATCTTAGTTAAATCCCTAGTACCCCCCATGAAAAAAAAAACAAAAAAAACATAGCCAGCTTCTCCCAATAGTCTATCCTTATGTCTGAAGGGAAGTTCACCATTCGGATTACTGGGGGTAAGCTATTTAAGAAGTATTCTAAGAAAGGGCAAGAAACAAAAACCAAGACAGAATACTAATATCTAATATTTACTCTAATATCCTCTGCTTATTTCCCTGACATGGCTGTGGATGAAATAACTCCTTCCTAGATTCAGACAATGGAGCGTCAAAGAGAAGCACAGGGCTAGGGATGTGGCTCAAGCGGTAGTGCGCTCGCCTGGCATGCGTGCAGCCCGGGTTCTATCCTCAGCACCACATACAAACAAAGCTGTTGTGTCCGCCGAAAACTAAAAAATAAATATTAAAAGTTCTCTCTCTCAAAAAAAAATGTTCTTAAAAAAAACAAAGAGAAGCACAGAACAAAGGATGCTTCCTCACAAAAACAGCTCAACACTTTCACTTGCTCAGGGTCAGTTGAGTGCTATGTGTTAGTGAAAAGGGGCGGGGGAGGGGGCTTTTTTCATACTTCTGATGTGCAAAGATGGGGCAGCAACTGATTAATTCTTTTTTAAAAAAAATATGATTTTTAAAATATCTTTATTTTATTTACTTACTTTTATGTAGTGCTGAGGATTGAACCCAGGGCCTTGCACGTGCTAGGCAAGCGCTCTACTCCTGAGCCAGGACCCCAGCCCCCACAACTGATGAATTCTGATCTGGGGGGGCTAGGAAATGTACACTCTTCATCCCTCTGGAGGAAGTCCCTTTTAGATAACAAGTTTGTCCTACCTTGCTACCCTGATGATGGACCCTGTCACAAGCCCAGGTGAAATCCTGAATCCTGTCTCAAAGCAGAGTCTAAAGATCCACATGGTTTGCTCTAAGTTGCTAAAGCTGGCTTTGAATTTGTGATCCTCCTGCCTAAGTCTCTTGAGTAACTGGGATTGCAGATGTGTAGCATTACATCTGGCTAAGATACCACACAGTTTAAGGATGTCCACCAGCTGAGTACAGTGACACACAGCTGTAATCCCAGAGACTTGGGAGGCTAAGGCAAGATGATTTTAAGTTCAAAGCCAGTCTCAGCAACTTAGCAAGACCTTGCCTCAAAATAAAAAATAAAAAGGACCAGGGATGTGGCTCAGTGGCTAAACACCCCTGGGTTCAATCCCCAGTATAAGAAAAAAGAAAAAAAGGATGTCCAGCAAATGCTGAAATTAGTTATCTCTGGGTAATAAAATTTGAAATAATTTTATTTTATTGTTGACTTTTTTACCATAAACATGTTATCATTTCTGAGATACCTCAAAATTGTATTTCAAAGATACTATCATTCTCCTTTCATTATTGTGACCTTATAGTGTTTCTCTCCTTTAGAAAGCCAGTTCTCTTCTCCCCAGTCTAGGATTTTCCATAGGGACTACACAGATTCAAATATCCCAGAGGTTGGTTATCTACTAAATAATCAAAGTAAAAAGTATCTGGATATTAACTGTCAGAGGGAAAACCTGGGTAAAATGGAACTCCAAGACCCTAGAACTGCTTATGAAGCACACACTGGTATTCTATCATCCAAATGTCAGCAATCCACATGGAGAGACCGAAAGCTCATGTAACAAAGGCTATAGTAGTGATGGGGAATGCTGCAAAAGTAGTCAAACAGTCCCTTTAAGAAAACTGCTGGTCTCCAAGCACCCTCTTCATATTTCCACATATATGAAGCACACAAAGACCAATGTTGAAAGATCCTAGAGGGAACAGAACTTGCTCCAAGCCAGGCATGGTGGTACATACCTGTAATCCCAGTAGCTTGGGACAGGGCTGAGGCAGGAGGAGGGCGAGTTCAATGCCATCCTCAGCAACTTAGCAAGGCCCTAAAGCAACTCATTGAGACCCTGTCTCTAAATAAAATTAAAAAAAGGGCTAGTGATGTGGCTCAGTGGTTAAGTGCCCCTGGGTTCAATCCCCAGTACCAAAACAAAAACAAAAACTTGCTCCAAGTATACTAAGAAATTTGCCTTCTTGGTTAATAACCTATTTATCAGATTATGCATGTAACATCCCTCCTTGAACTTCAACTTTCAATCATTTCTTATTATTCCTTATTCTGACTTCACAAAATCAGAATTAAATAAATTAGAAGTAGATATCAATGCTAAATATACATTTGCTTAGAAATAAGCCAATCCCAAAGAACAAAGGCTAAATGTTTTCTGATATGTGGATGCTAAGTCACAATAAGATGGGGGGTGGGGTGGAGATATTTTGGACTAGACAGAGGGGAGTGAAGGCAGGGGATGGGGCATGGGGGAGAAATGATAGTACAATGAACTGGACATTATTACCCTATGTGCATACATGATTACATGACCTGTGTAACTCTACATCATGTAAAACCACATGAATGAGAAGTTATACTCCATGTATGTATGATGTGCCAAAATGCATTCTACTTTCATGTATAACTAATTTTTTAAAATTTAAAAATATAAAATTTTTTTAAAAAAAAAAACATACATTTGCTTAAAACAAAAACTAAAAAGTTCTCTTTCTCCAGTCTTTGATATTATTCTTCATGAACATTATGGATACAGTAGACAAGTACACAAAAAATCCAGTATCTCAAGTCAATAGTTTTCTCCATCATTTAGATCTTTTTTTTTTTTCTTTAATTAATTTTGTTCTACCCCAAAGAACACAAACCTCTGAGGAGTGAGTCAAAAGAGAAAAAGGAATGGAATTTTTTTTTTTTTTTGTAGCTATAGATGTACAGCATGCCTTTATTTGTTTATTTTATTTTGTTTATGTAAGTATATTTCTTTTAGTTTAGTTGGACACAATATCTTTATTTTATTTTTATGTGGTGCTGAGGATCGAACCCAGTGCCTCCCACAGGCAAGGCACTCTTCCACTGAGCTACAGCCCCAGTCCAAGGAAGACATTTTAATTCTAAACCAAAGAAAAGAGGAAAAGGAGCAAAAAGATGCATTTGTTTTAAAGTATCACAGATATGGTCTAATTATCAGGGCATTAATCAAAGATGATACCCAGATGCCCAATTAAGTTTTGTCCCTAAGCAATTCCATGAGAATATTCTCTTGTTTAGAGGTCTCCCTACTCATATTCCACACATATGTATGTATTTTTTTAAATCATCCTCCCCTCCAAAAAAAAGTATTTAGAATTTACTGGGGATACAATTCAATGTTTGAGTGCTTGCCTACCATGTGCAAAGCCCTGGGTTTAATCCCCAGCATGGGAGAAAAAGAACTGGTGGAGGGAGGAAACAAGAGTTATATATACTCCAAAGTCTTCTTCCCAAGCCTGCCTTTTTTTAAAAAAAAAAAAAATCATTCTTTTTCCCCATATTTTTTATTGATACATTATAATCATACATAATAGTGGGATTCCTTGGCACATATTTGTATATGCACATGACATAACAATATAATTTGGTCACTATAATTTCCCAGTATTTACCCTTTTCCTCCCCTCCTTCTTCCCTCTGGTCCCTTTATTCTACTCTACTGGTCTCCCTTGGATTTTCATGAGATTCCCCTGCCCACCTTTTCTCTTTTCCTCTTTACCTTCAACATATGAGAGAAAACACATGACCCTTTGGCTTATCTTCCTTAACATAAGGCTCTTAGGCTCCATCCATTGTCCTGCAAGTGACTCAACTTCTTTCCTTTTTTTTTTTTTTTTTTTTTTTTTTTTTTTTTTT
>NW_026000174.1:22566517-22594952 GCF_001458135.2 Marmota marmota marmota
CAAAAAAAAAAAAAAAAAAAAACATTTTAAGTTGGGCCCAGCAGCACACACCTATAATATCAGCTACTCAGAAGGCTGAAGCAGGAGGATACAAGACCAGCTTGGGCAGTTTAGAGAAACTGTCTCAAAACAAAATTAAAATGGGTAAGTCAGTGGTAGAGCACTTGCATATGCATGTGCATGTGCAAGACCTGAGTTCATCCCCAGTACCACCAAAAAAGGAGGGGGAAAAAGACAAATATGTTTTGAGTACACTGCAGGAAACTACCTATATGCTTCTTTGGGGAAACTAAAGCAATTGACAGATCAGTGATATAGCCAATCAATGAGTAAAACTGAGCTCAGAGATCCTAGTACTGTGTGTCTATAGTCCCAGCCAAGGATGCTGATGCAGTAAGATTACTTGAGTCCATGAACAAAAAAGTGAAACCAATTTCAAAAAAGATAATGAGCTAAGGTAGAGAACTTGTGGGAGGCCCTGAATTCAATCCCCAGTACCACAAAAATCTATTTAATGAGAAGGACTGCTCCCCAATAATCTATCTACCCAAGAGCAAACATCTTAAGAATCTTAAATATAACAATTTATTTTAAAATTCAAAATTAAGGGGCTAGGGTTGTGGCTCAATGGTAATTCAAATAAATAGGAAACAGTGACATGCCTTGCATATGTGAGGCATTGGGTTCAATTCTCAGCACCAAATATGAATAAGTGAATAAAATAAAGATCCATCAATGTCTAAAAAATTACTTTTAAAAATTCAAAATTAAGATATTTCAAAAGATGTCTTCTTTGATATAAAGAGAGCAACTAAGAACAGAACAGGGAGGAAGAGCATGAGGAAAAGATTAACATTAAACAGAGACGAGTGGGGGGAGAGAAAGGGAGAGAGAAGGGAAATCATATGGAAATGGTAGGAGACCCTCAATGTTACACAAAATTACATATAAGAGGTTGTGAGGGGAAAGGGGGGGGGAAACAAGGGAGAGAATTGAACAACAGCAGATGAGGTAGAGAGGGAAGATGGGAGGGGACGGGAGGGGGAATAGTAGGGGATAGGAAAGGTAGCAGAATACAACAGTCACTAATATGCCATTATGTAAAAATGTGAGTGTGTAACTGATGTGATTCTGCAATTTGTATTTGGGGTAAAAATGGGAGTTCATAACCCACTTGAGTCAAATGTATGAAAGATGATATATCATGAGCTTTGTAATGTCTTGAACAACCAATAAAAAAATAAATAAATAAATACAGAAAGATGCACATATCAAAAAAAAAAAAGATATTTCAAAAGAATGCAAAGGCATGGGAGAAAACCTTCAACTGATATTTAAATCCACTTCCACTATACCTTATACACTGAGTCTTGAACACATATCCTAAATAAACATCCCACAGAATAATTCCCTTCTTTCAGTGTACATATGGCACAATTTCTAGATTAAAAAACAAAAAGTCATTTTAATTACAAAAAGCTTCTTCCTTCCCTCACCAAGTCGGTAAAACAGGTAATAGTGCTTTAAGTGGCTGGCATTCCTAACATTTCTGCTTAGGGACAGTAACTTCTCACAGTGTACCAACAGAGTACGGCAGTTCCTGAAATGCCATTGTTGTGAGACTTTCTGGACACTGGATATTCTACTCAGTACAGAAGTGCAGGATCTGAGAACATCTACTCCATAACCACAAATCAGGGAAGACTAGAATTTAAAGAGAAGGGCTTTTATCTGTTCCATAAAAGCAAGTTTAATAGTATAGAAATCTTGTTCTAGTTTTCCTCCTACCCTTCAGGATGACTGTTATCTAGTATTTGAAACTCAGACCACTTGTTTCTGGTAGGGTGGATAATTTTATTTGCTTCAGACTGAAATCTCTGAAGATGCTCTTTGAAATTCTTGTGATGCATTTGGCTGTGGCAATCTCAGAAATAAAATTCTTTTGGGAGTAAAAGATAATACTCCCTCCCTTTCAAGGCTAACCTCATTCCCTTCATGTAAAGTTTGGTTTAACAGATTACAAGAAATTTCAAATTTTCTGGCCTTTTTGGTCTAGTTGTGGGTTTTTTTTCCTCTACATTTTTTTTTTTTTTTTAGCAACATCCCGCCTTCAAGGATAGCTTAATAAATAATGCCTCAGGGATCCAGAAATCTGTGGCATCCACACTAGGAAGCTGAGACTACCAAGAGTTATAAACAAAAGCCTATTTCTTTTCTTTTCTTTTTCTTTTTTTTTTGGTACTGAGAATTGAACACAGGGTCACTCAACCATTGAGTCACAGTCCTATTTTGTATTTTATTTAGACACAGGGTCTCACCTAGTTGCTTAGCACCTCGCTGTTGCTGAGACTGGCTTTGAACCTGTGATCCTCCTGCCTCAGGCCCCCAAGCCACTGGGATTACAGGCTTGCACCACTGTGCCCGATGCAAAAGCCTATTTCTGTATACTAGTCGAAACAATAAAATCCGTACGTTCTTTGCCATTGCCCTTCTCTGTGCCCACCAGTTCAATAAGGTGAAACCAATAAGCAGCTCAAGGTCAGCTTCATCCAAAGGGTTTCAGCCAATCAAAATCCACTATAGACACGAGCTCCAGGTAACTGTCTGGATTCTCTCACAGGTCCTGTCTCATCATGTTGTAATAAGCAATTACTTTTTAATAAAAGGTGATAACGCAAAGTATATTGGGATCACAACCACCATTATAGTGGTAAGAAAGGAAGAATCAGCACATTTTTGTGACTTGTGTGTATGCAGAGAATGACATAAGACTTAGGATTACTCTACAAATAAGCCTCCTTAGCAAACTACAGGGCAACTCCTGCATATTACTAACTGAATCATAAACTGCCCTTGCATACAGACACTTCCATTAAAATTATACAAACCAGGGACTGGGATTGTGGCTCAGTAGTACAGCACTTGCCTAGCATGTGTGAGACATTGGGTTCAATCCTCAGAACCACTTGTAAATACATAAATTAATTAAATAAACGTCCATTGACAACTTAAATTTTTTTTTTACATTGTACAAAATGTTTCACACAATACTCTGCTCTCAGAAAACAACCTAATCTGTATATACTGACATCTCCATGACACATTGTTAAATGCAAGAAGCAAGGTACAAAACAATTAATACGCTCCCATTTGCATTGTTTTTAGGAAGTGTAAATGTTGTGTGCGCGTGACTATCTGGAAGGAAACAAGAAACTGTAGCAACCTCTAGGAGGGAGAACCTGAGGGCAGAGGTAAAAGTTTCATACTTCACTTTACACCCTTCTGCAAAGCTTTAAATTTCTACCATATAACTGAAATACTTTCTTATTTCAAGTTTCATCTTAATATACCAAACATATATCATAATATAAATGTATAATTTAAAGAGTGTTAACACTAATCCATGTATACTCAACACCTAACAAAAAGTAATGTCTTGTTTAAAAATATTGGGGAAGAGAGAATTTTAAAAATTCATAGATTTCTTCTCAAGGGTAGGATTCTAGGCAGAAGAAAATACAAAGCAACTTTCTCTGCATTCTTTATCCACATATTATTTATTTTTAAAAAAACTATTTTCTTTGATAGAGATTCTTGAGAAACTTTATTTTTAGCACCACAGGAGGAAGGGAAATAGATTTCATTTTATTCTATTTGGAACTGATTTGGATTTGTGTCTTGAATTCACACTGTAATTTAAAAAACTAGTTTAGGTATTAAAATACAATAGATACCTTACTAACTTCCACTTACCCAACTCACTATATTAATTGATTTTCCCCATTCTCTCAGTGAAGCTTACATTGCTCCCACTCAAATTGCTTAACAAGAGTGGGCTCATTTGTTTCCAAACATGCTATGTAAACTTCTTTCTGTATTACAAAATGTAAGCAATTATCAGGTAAATAAATAGTAAAATATGAAGGCAAAAATAAAGGCCAGGTGCACTAGTGCATGCCTGGAATCCCAATGACTCAGGAGGCTGAAGCAGGAAGGTCACAAATTCAAGCCCAGTCTCAGCAATACAGTAAGACCCTGTTCTCAAATAAAGAAGGGGTGGGGGTTGTACAAGAGGAGGGAAAGTAGTGGAGATGGAAATGGAATGAATTATATTCTATGTATGTATATTTATATTAAAATGAATCCTACTATTATGTATAACTGTAATGCACTACAAAATACATTTTAAAATAGAATTTTTTAAAAAATGTGGCTTAATGGTAAAGCACCCCTGGTGCCAAAAAATAAGAGAAAGAAAGAATGTTAGTTCTTTAATGTTTAGTTCTTATTCATATTTTAGTTCTTAAAATATGTTTAGTTCTCTAAACATAAAATTCTTTCAAAAGACTGAGTAATGCAAAGTCGTTAAAAAATATTGTAATTAAATAGGCATACCAAAAGGGAAGTAAGCAAAAACAACTAAGGGAAACTACAAAAACATAGAGGTAGTCTGGTTAAGTTGCATTCCACTTAAAAGCAAATTTATAAAAGTAATTAGAGGGCTGTGCTGTAGCTCAGTGGCAGATTGATTACCTAGCATGTGTGAGGCACTGGGTTCAATCCTTAGCACCACATAAATACAAACAAATAAAATAAAGGTATTGTCCATTAAAAAAAAATTTTAAATGTAATTAGAAAACCTAGATAACACAGTATGAGTGTGGTTTATATAAGAAAGCAAGGCAGACATCTAATTTGTGGACCCTAATCAAGGGAAATGCCTAGACTCATCATCAAAAGATTGGTGACTATGCAGTTATATGTTTTAAGTTAAAATGTTTAATAAATGTAAATATCACTTTTAGGGTTCCCAGACTCACTGACTTTTTCAATTGTCCTATGAACAACCCCACTAAGCCATATCAGGTACAGAGATTTTGTTCTATATATTACTTTAAAACAACCACTAAGGTCAGGGTTGTAGCTCTGTGGTTGAATACATGCATGAGGGTCTAGGTTCCATCCCCAGCACCACAAAAATAAAACAACCACTAAAAAATAATACTATTAAAAATTTTTCCATATGGACCAAAATAAAATATAAAATAGCTTGCACAAACAAACAAAACACTGCTCAAATCTGTCAGTTAAGTCACTGAAAGGATTACACAGGTAGAATCTTGCAATTTAGCCTGGATTCCTTTTCCCTGAGTAACACTTCTATTCAAAAGGCAATACATGAAGCAGGCAACATTAACTGCAGTGGTAAGGTACATTTTGAACCAGAGGTTTACATCTACAAAAGGATGATAACTTTGTGGACTGGGGTTGTGGCTCAGCGGTAGACCGCTTATTAGACTACCATCATATATGCAGACTGCCACTGACCAAAACATCATTATGTGGCATAAGACTCTATTTTAAACCAGAAGTTGCAAAGTAAAGCCTCAGGAACCACAGTTACCTACAGATGTTTTTTGTTTGACCCACAGTATTTAGCAAGAACACTGCCGTCAACATTTAAAATTCACAGACTTCATGGGGCTGAGGTTATGGCTCAGTGGTAGAGTGCTCACCTCACATGTGCAAGGCCCTGGGTTCGATCCTGAGCACCACATAAAAATAAATGAATAAAACAAAGTTAAGTTACAGATCTCACAATCTGATCATTTAAAAAAAAATCACAGACTTCATGTTAAAAAAAAAAAAGTCTAGGTCCTTGTGAAAAACTGAAAAATTTAAGTAACATAAGGCCAGCATCCCCACAAGGAATGAACTGGAGGTTGTAGCTGTTCATTCTAGATAGGGTATGTGCTCTTTGATTCAACATCACCTCCACTACATCACCTTCGAACCAGATCCAAAACCCCAATCATTTCATATCACTTCATGGCTACCTCCTCAGTTCTGGCCAGCATCATCTCTCATCTGGATTACTATAATGGCCGTCTAACTAGATTCTTGGCTTTCTTCCATTCCCTCTTTGGGGATATACTCTTAAGATAGTGGCTAAAATATCCTGTTAAAAGTTATTCATTTATTCAGAAGGCATTTATTGAGCACTCTTATATACCAGTCACTATTTTAATGCTTAGAATACATTGGTGAGCAAAAGGTAAACCTTGCCATTGTGAAAGTTAAATGTCATTCCATTGCCCCTGGATCAAATTTCTGGAACAATCTGAGCATCAGAATGATTAATAAAGCTCTTAGATAAACATCAATGTTCATAGCAGCTCAATTCACAATAGCTAAGCTATGGGAACCAACCTATGTGCCCTTCACAGATGAATGGATAAAGAAAATGTGATATATATATATACACACACAATGGAATATTACTCCGCCATAAAGAAGAATGTAATTATGGCATTTGCAGGTAAATAGATGGATCTGGAGACCATCATGCTGAGTGAAATAAGCCCATCCCCAAAAACCAAAGGCTGAATGTTCTCTCTGATATGTGGATGCTAACACACAATGCAGGGGAGGTAGAAGTTCATTGGAATGAGGGGAAAGGAGGAAGATGGGAATGGGAAAAACAGTAGAATGAATCAGATATAACTTTCATATGTTCATATATGCATATACAACCAGTGTAACTCCATATCATGTACAACCACCAGAATGGGAAGTTATACTCCATGTATGTATAATATGTCAATGGGCTGTGGTTGTAGCTCAGTGGTAGAGCAATTGTCTAGCATGTGTGAAGCACTGGGCTTGATTCTCAGCACCACATACACATAAATAAAACAAAAGTCCATCAACAACTAAAAAGTAAATACATTAAAAATATATATTTTATTGTCATGTGTAACTAAAAAGAATAAAATTTTTTTAAAAACTATTAGGCAAAATTTGAAGAGGAGTTGTAAATAATTTTTTTGTATCCTATATTTCTATAAATTACTTTTTAATTATAAAAAGAAAATAATTTTCCAGTTAAGAAATGCAGCAGACACAATCTTAACCAAGTAATGTGATCAAATTAACATCACACAAAATAGGACAATACATGCCTGACAATACATGCCTCCTAAAATGGTAAAAAATCAACATTATGTGCCTCCTGATAAGAGGCACTAAGAAAAACCCAATATTGCTTCTGTGATATTCCACCCCAAAATTACTAGAATCTAATCATGAGGGACTAACTAACACAAAATGAGGAACATCCTACAAAATAACATAGCTGCACTCTTCAAAAATGTTAATGTTATGAAAGCAAGTAAAAGCTGAGAAAATGACAATTAAAACCAATGCATGTAGTAACTAGATTCTGGATCAGAAATGAAAAAAATAATCATAACAGATATTACTGGACAATAGTGAAACTTGAATATGGTATCAATGTTAATTTCCTAAATTTAATAATTATATAAGAGAATGTCCTCATTTTTAGGAAATAAAAGTTTGAGCATTCAGAAACCAAGAGATATGGTGTCTGTAATAATTCTCAATGGTTCAGCTCTATTTACATACATACAGAGTTCTCAGAGTACTAAAGCAAATATAGAAAAATATTAACAACTGGTGAATTTGTGAGTGGGTATACAAGAGTTCTTCGAACATTCTTTGCAACTCTTCCATAAGTTGAAAATTATTTCTAAATAAAGAGCAAAAAAAATTATATCCTCTGATGGCTACACATCTCAAAGTAAAAGCCAAAGTCCTTACAATAGCCTACAAAATCCTATACAATCAGGCCTCCATCTCCTGCTACTCTCCTTCTCATTTACTCCACTCGATCCACTCTACTTTCCTCTTTGTTCTTTGAAGTACATTCTTGTCTTAGATCACTTATCCTGTGCCTTTTTAAATACTTTTCTATAGACATTAACAGGTAACTCAGAGAGGCCTAATCTAATCACCCCATTAAAAACTGGAATTTCTCTTCTCAAATACTATCCCTTTCCTGGTTTATTTTTCCTCAGAGTTTATTAACCACCATTTTGTATAATGTATTTATTGACTTAATCACCACTCTTTTTCCCACTAAAATATAATTTCCACTACAGAAAGAATTTTTATCTGCTTTGTCCACCCCGTATCTCTGGTCCTTGAAACAATACCTGCCATATAGTATGCTCTCAGTAAATATCCTGAATGAATAAATTTTATATTATTTGTGTGGCTTATTAAATAAGTATCTGTTTCCTTCTTTCAACTTACTATTTTTTCCAAATCTGCTGCTCACATTCAACTGACAATTTATAAAACAAATTCAGTGAAACTAACAATGGAAAAAAGCAAAACCTTATTTTTTCAAATACATTTTCTTCATAATTAAAGGATCACCCTTTGTGAATCCTTGATTTTACTTTCAGGCTGAGGGAGGAGCAAAAATAGCCCTGTAGAATGACAGCATAGAACTGATAAAACATCACTTCTAGTGACCATCACCCCTTGCCCCTCTTTTTAACCTTGGTAAACAAGAATGTTAGGAAGTAGGGTTCCCCTCTGAAACTGGAGTGCTTAGCAAAAGGCAGTGAGGATCACCAATCCAAAATGTTAGCCTCCTCATGTTTCATCAATTTTTCATCCCCTACTTACCTGCAAAAGATTTGGGTTTTACTAAAACTGAAACAGCCCGTTAGTCAGTCACACTAACAAAAAATCACTCACTTTTCATGACTATGGAAAGTAGGAAGGCCCTATGCAGGCAAAAAGCTCTAGTAAGCACTGACTTACGCTGTGAATAGAGCAGGATTTGAAACTCCAGAAGGGCACAAGTAAAGAGCTGGAACACATTCTCCACCCCAAGCAGTTCAAAGACCTCTTTGACAGGAAAGTCAAATAGGGGAAGCTCATTGGTACTTGGTCTCTGGCAGATTATTGGCCCATAGACCCCTGAAAACTTCAAGGACCGGCCAGGAGGTGGGAGTGGCACCTCATAGAGTACGTTGTATATGTAGCTCTCAAGGGGCAGAGGAGGGGGCTGAGGTGAAGTGACTGCCTGATGAAGTTGCTCCAGCACACGCCGACATGCCTTCATGAAGGACATGGGTGTGATGAGGCAGATACACTTAGAGACATAGAGAGTGTCCCGGCTAATGTCATAGGAGTTGAAGCGCTGAAGTTTGGTCCCAGGAGTGCCTTCACTATCTTCCATGCCACTCTGGTCTCGGCCATCAGCAAGAGGAGCATGTAGGACATCATACTCAGCATTGTGCATATGGTAAAGGGTTTGCATTGCACTGCAGATCTGCTTGCTAGTCACCTCTTCGTAAAATGTAAGGGCAAACCCAAATGTTCGAGAGCCATCCTCTCTTGTGATAATAAAGGCATGGAACTGGGGCTCCCTGGGATCAGCCTGGGTCTTGAATGCCAGCCCTTTAGGCATACATAGCTGCAAAAAACAAGGCAACAAGTAGTAAGAACATTCACAGCTGATCCTCTTCAGAACACATTATCTTCATACCTACCTACCTAGCACCTATTGTGCTGGATATATACCTATCTTCCCTAAAGCTCAAGACATACAAGTAAATAAAATTATAATACAATCATCAGAGATATACCAAAGTATATACAAAGTGCTGGAGGAACACCAAACAGACAACTCAGTCTGAAAACATTAGAAAAAGCTCAGAAATGAGGTTATACTAAAATTCATCTTAGAGACAATAGAAATAAAGGCATTTCAAGGACAGAAAGAAAATACACAAAGTTACAGAAGTAAAAGAGTGCTTGGCCTGGCACAATGGTGCATGCTTGTAATCCTACATCTCAGGAGGCTGAGTCAGGAGGATCATAAGTTTGAGGCTAGTTTCAGCAACTTAGCAAGACCCTCAACAATTTAGCAAGATTCTATCTCAAAATTTAAAAAAAAAAAATTAAAAGTACTGGGGATATAGCTCAGTGACAAAGTGCCTCCAGGTTCAATACCTTGGACAATTTAGGAAACAATAGGTAAATAAGCACGAAAATTATAATACATAATAAAGGGGTTGGGGTTGTGGCTCAGGGGTAGAGTGCTCGCCTAGCACACCCAAGGCCCTGGGTTCAATCCTCAGCACCACATAAAAATAAATAAAGGTATTGTGCCCACCTACAACCAAAAAACAAATATTAAAGAAAAAAGATACATAAGAAGGATATTATGCTAGAAATACAAATGAAAACCAGACAGAGCAACTGTATACATAAAAATAAAATAAATTTATAAACAGTTTTAGATTTTACCAGATCATAACATTCTATTATCAATAAAATTATCTTTTCACATCAAAAAACATGCTCATTTCATATAAACCAAGAAGATGACATAATCAGGATAAACCTTTTTCACTTTAACTCAGATGAGTTATATAAAGAAACTTGTATAATTAAACTGACCTGAATCAATCAGTCCTCATTTTCCCATTTTATATAAACCTAGCTATACAAATGAAATACTAATAGCCTGGATTAACAAATATAAGGACCTACATTATGTTGCATACATTAGCTTTGAACTTAGTTTCCTGAAGCTTATGTGTTTCTAGAATATAGCATATAAAAATGAAATAAGCAATGGTCAAAAGCTTTGGACTCTAAGACTCAGTTTCCTCATCTGTGAAATAACAAATTTACTCTGTCTACTTCAGAAAAGTTATTGTATGTATCAAACATGATCATCCTCTAAAAACCATAGAATACTATGAGAAATGTAATAAAGGCAGTATAAAGATGTGGTCAAAAGCAGGGTCTGGAACCTAACTGCAGTACTGCAACTCTTATTAGCTATGTAACCTTTGACACATTACTAATCTCTCTAAATCTTAATTTTTCCTATTTGTAAAATATGTACATTTGTGTTTGTATGGGTGTGTGGGTGTTTATTTAATATTTCTTTGCAAGGGGTAATAGGATTAGATGAGTTAATTTATGTAATGTAAAATGCTCATTAGAATGCCTGGCACAGATAAATATTTAATAAAGGTCAGACTATTCCAAGTAGTATTCTTGCACATGAGATTTAAAATGCTGTTCTATCTAAAATTATGATAAAACCAAGAGGCCCATTTCTGCCATATTACTCAGATATATACAATGCAAAATGAGATAAAAGCCACTTCAAAATTCAATCAAGTCATCTCAATGAAATAAGCAATCAATAGCTCGGTACTCCAAAATAAATTTATTGACTCTATAATACATATTTGTCTGACACAAAAGAAACACTGTGATTTTTTATATATTTGATATATTGATCAAAATGCAGAATCATGAACACTATGCATTACAATCTCTTCTTCAAAAGGTACTGATAAAGCCAGGCACGTGGAGCACACCTGTAATCTCAGTGGCTTGGGAGGCTGAGGCAGGAGGATCACAAATTCAAAGCCAGCCTCAAAATTTAGCAAGGCCCTAAGCAACTCAGTGAGACCCTATCTCTAAATAAAATACAAAAAAGGGCTGGGAATGGGTCTCAGTGATTAAGCACCCCTGACTTTAATCCCCTGTAACAACAACAAAAAAAAGGTACTGATAAGCCAGACAGTGTGATGGAGTATCCTGTAATTCCAGTGATTTGGGAGGCTGAGGCAGGAGGATTACAAATTCAAAGCCAGCCTCAGCAATCTAGCAAGGCTCTAAGCAACTGTCTCAAAATAAAAAGAAAAATGGGCTGGGAATGTGGCTCAGTGGTTAAGCACCCTTGGATTTAATCCCTAGTCACCATCACCACCCCCCACAACAAAAAAGGTATTGATACTTGGTAAAGGCACTGCTACCACAGCAGACTCATAATCCTATGATAAATTATCTTATATTTGTAGCTAACAAATACAAACCATTCCCACTGCATCTTGGTCAAAAGGATTCCATTCTACATTCTCAGGGTATCGGGCAAGGACCTTAGACTTGAATGTTCGTCTTAATGGTGTCTGCTCAAAATTTTCTCCTGTAAGAAAAAGAACAAAGCCAATCATTTCTATAAATTCATTTAAATCACAGTTTTATGCCTGTCTGAGCTTGGCAGTCCAGCAAGGTACAGAAATAAAGGCAAGGGGGTTAGTATGCCAACCATCTAAGAATAGGAAAGGCATTAAAGTTATTAGATCAGTAAAGAAGCTGAAAAAGTATAACATGGTTAATAGTGGGCACCACTAGCTGTCTTTGCTTTTCTTTGAAATGAAATTTTTACTACAAAGCCAATAGTCAATTTTCATGGAAAAGAGGGGAGTAAGCACAAGGAATGATAAAGAACTGTATATATTTTTTTCTTTCTCTGAAAGCCACATTAATTTGTTTAAAGCCAACTGAAAACATCATAGAAGCAGAATACTTTAAATTCAGAACAAACTATACATTTCTGTGATCACTAAAAAAGAGACTAAAAGATATAAGAACATCAAAAAAGTAGATTTCAGGGTAAATCTCATTAAGCTATTTGTTTGGAATCATTTGAAATTTATAAAATTCTCCTTTGTTTCTCCCCTCCTAGCAACAGTAAGAGTATACTGAAATTAAGAATAGTTAAGTAAGGAGGGGAAAAACAAAGAACCCACCACCTAGCGGAATATAAATCTGAAAAATCTACTGGTCAAAAAAAGCACAAGAAGGTTAGAAGGTCACAGGGTACAAAATGCCACTGAAGATGTGTAAAAACCACCAGAAAGCTTTGGGTTTTCTCAATTTTGTTTTGTTTTTACCTTCAGTCGTACTCGAAATGAAAGGGCTGGCACCATCCCTGGCTTTAGAAGCCTGTATGTACTGGCATAATGCTATATGATAAATGAAATAACAGAGTATTACAATAAAGCAGTGTTATTCAAACTTTTTTGACCATGACTCCAGTACAAAACACATTATACATCATGAAGCAATAAACACATACATGTATGTGTATATATAAATTTACCTAAAACAAAAATTTCATAAAACAATACTTACCTTTACCATATGTGATGCCCTCTCATATTTTCTACTCTGTATCATTTTTTTAAATGCTGATTACAGGTTTGAAAAACATTACAATAAGATATAATAAAGAGCTCAACTGATACCAATTAACTTATAATGTCACTGGGATTTTATTTGAAAGAGACCACCCAAAATATTGCTTTTCCTAAGAGGTTGGCGGGTAGTGGACAAATTACATGCACCTAAATAGCTCAAACAAGTAAGTTTAATAATAGTTGTCACAGAAAAACATGAAAAACATGATCGAGGAAAACTGAGGTGAATTCTATACCTATTTTCTGAGTTATCTTGTTATATAAATAACTTAGGTACTGTCATGGATAAAGATGAACCAGACCCAACACTTACCCTCAAGAATCTTACAGTTAGAAAACATTCCTTCTAAAAACAGGAACAATACAGTTTTACCACTCCTATTCAATATATTCCTTGAAACTCTAGCCATAGTAACTAGGCAAGAGAAGGAAATTAAAGGGATACGGAAAAGAAGAGCTCAAACTCTGTTTGCCAATGATATGATCCTATATTTAGAAGACCCAAAAAACACCACCAGAAAACTTCTAGAACTCATAAATGAATTCAGCAAAGTAGCAGAATACAAAATCAACATCCATTAATTAATCCAGTTCCTAAATCTTCTAAAAACGGCCATTCACAATAACCTCAAAAAAATAAAACACTTGGAAATCAATCTAATATAAAAGGTGAAGGGGGCTGGGGTTGTGGCTCAGTGGTAGAGTGCTCGCCTAGCATGCACGAGGCACTGGGTTCAATCCTCAGCACCACATAAATGTAAAATAAAGATATTGTGTCCACCTAAAGCTAAAAAATAAACATTAAAAAAAAAAGGTGAAGGACCTCTACAATTAAAACAATAGAACACTAAAGAAATTGAAGACCTTAGAAGATAGAAGGACCTCACATGTTCTTACATAGGCAGAATTAATATTATCAAAATAGCCATACTACCAAAAGCTCCATACAGATTCAATATAATTCCCATTAAAATTCCAAGACATCTTCAAAGAAATTAAAAAAGCAGTCATGAAATGTTTAATGTTTTAAAAAATTAGAAACCACACCTCCAAATGTCCTAATTTGGGCAGGAAACATTTGACTATTTACAGATTAACCTAAATGGGCAAGCTAAGATTTATGCAATACTAAATGACCACTTCCAGGCTGATGCTGACCCAAATCAGGGCAACATTATTCTCATTTCCTATCATAAGAAGTCTATATTGAATAGATGCAAATTATTTCCTTTTAAACATACACACATATAAGTTTTTAAAAAGTTCTCAAAGCTTTCTGCCTAGCATAGAAGGTCATAAGGAAATTTCACTAACATGTAAAAGTTGCACTTTTATATTACATGCATTACATCTGTGAAAGACAATGACATTTGAAATGGTAAGAGTGAATATGAAAAGGTATATCCCAGTTACCTAAGAAACATCCACATGGTGATCCCTTAACCTTTATGTTGTACTACACAAAGCTATTCCAGAACATAGCTTAAGTGCTCTGATTTGAGCATGTCCCCCAAAAGGTTCATGTTTAGGAATATTAATTCTTCAGTGAGGCAGTGTTGAGGGTTGGGGCCAATTGGGAGGTATTCAAGTCATGAATGGATTAATGCTGCTCCCACAGAAATTATTAGCTATTGCAGAAGTATGGCCCCCTTTTCTCTCTTCTGTTCTTGCCCACTTGCCCTTACACATTCCTTCATGTTGAAGCTACACAAAATCCTCACCAGATGTGGCTACCGAATGTTGGACTTCTTAGTCTCCAGAACCATGAGTCAAAATAAACTTTTTCTTTACAAGGTATCCAGTCTTAGGAATTCTGTTATGGCAACAGACCAAGATGCTTAGATTGAAGCAAAATAATCATCATTTACTAGAAAACTGTTTATGAAACACATCTATTATATCTACATCTTACATTATACATATATATATATATAAGTATTTCAATTTGGAAGAATTGAAAGACACTTAAGAGGCTTTATATAAAATTTAAAGTGTTTTTAAAAAGAAGGTAAGTCATTCTTATATCTGGCACCTTAGAGGAAAAGGGGAAAATACCTTAAATGTCTGTGAAATTACAACTAAAAAAGTTGATTGTGTCAACAAAATAATTTATACCTAGTTGATAATTCTGTTCTCAGTCATGGCAGAGTAAGTAGCTCCTATCTAATGAACTTTCCTGCAAACAACTATGAACTTTGGAAAAAAATACAAAATACAATTACTTAGAGCTGGGGATTTAGCTCAGTGGGAAGACTTCCCTTGTATGGGTGAAGACCTGAGTAGTCCATAGGACTACAAAAAATAAAAAAAATACTACTTGAAGAGAGTAGAGAATGAAAAGCAGGCAGATTCTGACAGGGGAAGAGTTTGGTCAACACTTCAAAGAAGATAATGACCTGGATGGCTTCCAGTCAGACAAGTCCCAGTCTGTGCCATGACAAGTGGCTAAAACTCTGATAAAAACCTATAGTATTACCAAGTTGAAGAACCAGAGGACAAACTTTGGCAAACCTATACAGACAGGACTCCATCAAGCCACTGCTAGAAAATTTAATAGGAAAGACTACTACCTCAGTCAACACTGCCTTCCATTTAAATATTCTACAGGGAACATTTCTATATATTGAAGCAAAGCTCATATTTGGATAATTTGTTCTGTTTAATGAGAAATATAACAAGCTGTCAAAATCATGGTATTTTAGATAAGTCTAAGGAACCCAATTCCATGTTCTTTTCCAATTAAATCAGATAGACACACTAAGAGTTCCTACAAGCTATCCAAGCACACAGGCAGAAACTGTTCTTAGAAAAGCCCACTACTTCTCTAACTGTGAAGTGGCAGAAACCAAATCTGAGCAATGGACTCTATGCTCTCCTCATTAACAAATTTTAAAATAGCCTAAATTAAGTCTGAGTAACTAGCCTGGAAAGCAGAAGATAGGATTAAGGTCCTATTTGGCTACTAATTATAAGACTACTGTGTCTTTTGAGACTCACCTACAAGACCAAATATGGACTAACTGCTGATTTGTTTTTGGTTTGTTTTGGTTTTTGGTTTTTGGTTTTTTTGGTACCAGGGATTGAACCTAGGGTGCTTAACCACTTAGACACATCCCCAGCCCTTTTTATTTTTTATTTTGAGACAATGTCTCACTAAATTGTTTAGGCTGGCTTTGAACTTGTAATCCTCCTGCCTCAGCCTACCAAATCACTAGGATTATAGGCATGTGCCACCACACTCAGCCTAATTGCTGATTTGTAAAGATTTTTACAGCTTGGTCATTCCATGACCATTGGGCCTAGTGCCTGATCCATCAAAGTGAAAGACTGCAAACTGAAGGGTCTTATCTCCCTCTGCTATCTCTCTTCTTCTAAAGCCCCACTAAAATTGCATGGGCCAGGGTGGCACAAACCCACAGAAAAGAATGAAGGTGGGGCTGGGGTTGTAGCTCAGTGACAGAGTGCTTGCACATGTGAGGTATTGGGTTCAATCCTCCGCACCACATAAGAAAAACGTATTGTGTCCATTACAACTAAAGAAGAAGGAGAAGGAGAAGAAGAACAACAACGATAATGAAGGTAAAAACAACAATTTTTTTTCCTAAAAAGCAGATAGATGGTGATTAGTAACAATGGACTTGAGAAAACTTAGATACACCATAATTACAGGAATTTGTAACATTTATGAAAGTAGGGGTATAGATGGAGCTAAAAACAGAAGAACTGGTTCAAAGATTATTTAAGAATAGGTGTCATCTGATGAATAAATAAAATATAATGCAACCATACAATGGAACATTACTCAACCATAAAAAGGAATAACCTACTATTATAGGCTATGACACAGATGAATCCTGAAAGTTACAAAAAAAAAAAGACCATATAATGTATGATTTCACTTATATAAAATGTCCAGAATAGGCATGTCTATAGAGACAAAAAGTAAATTAGTGGTTGTCAGGAGATGGGGGGAAGGGAAAATTGGGATTAACTCCTAATAGTAATGCAGTTTTATTGGGAAAGATGGAGATGTTCTAAAATTGATAGTAGTGATGGCTGCACAACATACTGAAAACACACACACACACACCACTAAAACGCACACTTCAAAATGGTAAAGGTAGCCAGGCACAGTGGTGCATGCCTATAATCCCAGTGGCTCTGGAGGCTGAGACAGGAGAATTGCAAATTCAAAGCCAGCCTGAGCAATGTCCAAGGTGCTAAGCAACTCAGTGAGACCCTGTCTCTAAATAAAAAACAAAATACAGCTGGGGATGTGACTCAGCGGTAGAGTAACCCAGGGTTCATTCCCCAGCACACACACAAAAAAAGGTAAAGTTATGTTAATTATATTCTCAATTATTTAAAAAACAATCAACTGGACCTCATACCCCAAAACCTCTCCCTCCAAGTGGCCTCCTCCATTTCAAAAGAAAACTGAAGCTTATTCTTTACAAAAGATAAATGAAAGAATGGGTACTTATACTTGAGGATTACAATTGTATCAAGCACCAACAGCTGGGAAAACACAGACACAAATGAAAGCCAGGGTATCTCATTCTAAAAACAGGAAGTAAAAGAAATTTTAAATGCTAGAAGTTGAGACCCCCAGTGTTCTAATCCGTGGCTCTCAGAAAGGAGGCAGCTAGGATTATGCCCTCAAGACAGAGATCTGGAAGAGTATTTTCTGTGAATCTGAGCAGCTCAAGAAAAAAGATCCACAGATACTGACAATACTTTAGTGAAGAAACTCTGTAACCAGATTATTCTACAGTCAACTTCTCAGTCACCAATCCCACCTATGAACACAAAGCTTCCAGTCAGCTTCTCTGTGTATTATTATTCTTTTTGGTGCTTTTGTTGTAGTGGTGGTGATGGGCTTGGTGTCTGTTTTTGTTACTGGGGAATGAAACCAGAGATGCTCTACCACTGAGCTACATTGCCAGACCTTTTTTATTTTGAGAGGGTCTCACTAAATTGCTTAGAGCCTTACTAAATTGCTAAGGCTAGCCTTGAACTTGCAATCCTTCTGCCTCAACCTCCCAAATCACTGAGATTATATTTGGGCATCACCATCCCCGGTTTTTTGTTTTATTTGGTGTTTTTCCCCCTCATGTTATCCTTTTTTCCCCTTATTTTTTATTTTATTATTTATTTATTTGGGTACAGGGGACTGAACCCAAAGGCACTTAACCAATAAGCTACATCCCCAGCAACCCCCACACCCCCACTTTTTTTTTTTTTTTTTTTGAGACAGGGTCTTGCTAACTTGCTCAGGGCCTCAGCTGGTTTGAATTTGTAATTCTCCTGCCTCACCTCCCCTGCAGCTGGGATTATAGGCATGCACCACCACGCCTGGCCAATATTCTTAAATGTAAACAGAAAGCCAGAAATTTTGAGACATTGGGAAAAAGACACTAAGATTTAAAAAAAAAAAAAAAATTAAAAAGTAAAGACATCCGTTGCTGGGCTGGGGATATAGCTCAGTTGGTAGGGTGCTTGCCTCAAATGCACAAAGCCCTGGTTCAATTCCCAGCACCCCCCCCCACACACACACACAATAAATCAAGCATTGTGTCCATCTACAACTACATAAAAATTAAAATATGTCCCTTGCTAAATTAAATTATACAGGAAAAAATATTTTTTAAATACTATCTTAGGGACCAGAAACAACATCAGCCTGGTAATAATGAGCACACATCTTAGTCTCTAATATCATTCTCCAATAAAAAAAAAAAACAACATCCCTTTGCAAAAATGGCTGCTTCTACAACTGGAACAGGAAACATACAAAACAAGCCTGGAGCATTTTATAGTGCCAAAAAGTAAGGAAATACTAAAAAAACAAACACAATAACTTGGGTACTTTGATGAAATCAACTGAAAGACCTCACAATGGCCAAAGTTAGAACAACTGAACAACAAAATAAAGTTGTTGAATTACAACTGAAAGTATAAAATAAATATCCATGAGCCTGTACCAAAACAAATATTAGATCAAAATAAAGGAAGACAGACAAATCTCTCATGCAAAAGAATTCCAGGGGCCGGGGTTGTGGCTCAGTGGTAGAGTGCTTACCCAGCATGCATGAGGCACTGGGTTTGATTCCCGGCACCACATAAAAATAAACAAATAAAAATAAAGATATTGTATCCATCTACAATTAAAAATAAAATTCCAAATAATTTATGTAAACACTCTGCTCCAAGGAGGTGGAATATAACTTTCTAATCCTTAAATCTTATCTGTACACAGTGACCTTCCAAAGACTACATCATGGAAAGAAGGAACAAAGAGTTAATTTTATACTGAAGAAAAACCAAACATTACCAGATTATCAAGATTAACATCAACACTGATAAGTTGTGTCAACTATGTATCTTTGATGTGGTAGGAATAGAACTTTATGAGATCTTCTGCCTCCGCAAAATAATAAACCCAATCTAATCATGAGAAAAAACTCATACAACATGTCAACTGAGGGATACTCTACAAAATATCTAATCAAAACTCTTCAAAAACTGCCAGAGTTGCCAGGCTTGGTGGCACAGGCTTATAATTCCAGCAACTCAGGAGGCTGAGGAAGGAGGATCACAAGTTCAAGAGAAGCCTCAGCAACTTAACCCTAAGCAATTTAGCAAGACCCTGTCTCAAAATAAAAAATAAAAAGGGCTAACATTGTAACTCAGTGGTGGAGTGCCCCTTGGTTAAATCCCCAGTACCAGAAAGGAAAAAATTAAAATTGACAAAGTCATCAAAAACAAAGTAAGTCTGAAAAACTGTCAGTCAAGAAGAGACTAAGGAGGCATGACAACTAAATGTAATATATACACTGAATGGGACCCTGGAACAGAAAAAAAAATATTAGGCAAAAAACTTACAAACTCTGAGTACAAAATTTTGTTGTTGTTAATAATAATAATAATAATAATAATAATAATAATAGGCTCATCGATTGTAATGAATGTACCATACTAATGTAAGATGCAAATATTAGGGGAAACCAAGTGTAAGGTATGTACAAACTCTCCTGCATTATCAATTTTTCTATAAGTTTAAATCTATTCCAAAATAAGGTTTATCAAGAATGTTTTAAGGGCTGGGGATGTGGCTCAAGCGGTAGCGCGCTCGCCTGGCATGCCTACGGCCGGGGTTCGATCCTCAGCACCACAAACAAACAAAGATGTTGTGTCCGCCGAAAACTAAAAAAAAATAAATAAATAAATGTTGAAATTCTCTGTCTCTCTCTCTCTCTTAAAAAAAAAAAGAATGTTTTAAAATAATATCCCATTTAACTACAATATCTAGATTAAGTAAATCTATAGAAACAGAAACTAGCTTTGTGGTTGCCTAAAGTGAAAGTGCCTGCTAATGGGTACCAGGTTTCATTATGGAGTGATGAAAATGTGCTAAAATTAGATTATGGCTATGACTGCACAATTCTGTAACTATACTAAAAACTGCTGAATTATACACTTTAAACAAATAAACTTTATGGTATATAAATTATATCTCAATAAAGTTATTTTTAAAAGGTAACAACTAAAGAAATTTGGCATGCTAGTAAAACACAATCTCCCTCTATCAGAGGATGTGTCATTTCCAACAAAATGGTTTTCCCATATACAAAAAAATTATTATCATAAATATCCTCAGAGTCTGGGCATGGTAGTGTATCCATGTAATCCCAGCAACTGGGGAGGCTGAGGCAGGAGGACCACAATTTCAATGGCACCCTCTGCAACTTAGTGAGGCCCTTAGAAACTTAGTAAGATCCTGTCTAAAATAAAAACCACAAAGGGTTGGGGGTGATTCAGAGGTAAAGCATCTTTGGGTTCAATCCCCAATACCAAAATAATGAGTAAATAAATTATCCTCAAAGATTTTAAAACAATACTATATACTGTACATGGAACAAGAATAGAATGTTGCTCACTCAACCCACGGTACTGGGGATGAAACTGACAGATGTTTCACCACTGAACTAACCCATAGCCTTTTTTTTTTTTTTTTCCAAGATAGGTTCTTAATAAATTGCTGAGGGTGACCTCAAGTAGCTGGGATTATAGGTGTGGACCACCATGTAGGATATTTTTAAAGAACATTCAGAAAATAAAAACAGAAAACTTTAAAAATTAAAATGACATTAGAGGGCTAGGAATGTGGCTAAGCTCCCCTGGATTCTATCTCTGGTCCTCCTCCCCACCCCCCCAAAAAAAAAAAAACTTAATAGAAGAGTTGGAAAATAGATTTGAGGAGATATCCTCAGAAATAAACAAAACAAAGTAAAATTGGAGGAAAAGTAAGAAATTGGATTCAAATCCAGGAGTTCTAAAATTCAAATAATAGTATTCTATAAAGAAAGTAGAAGGGGCTGAGGTTGTGGCTCAGTGGTAGAGTGCCTGCCTAGCATGCGTGAGGCACGGGGTTCAATACTCAGCACCAATAAAAATAAAAACAAATAAAATAAAGGTATTGTGCCCATCTACAATTTAAAAAAAATAAAATTTGAAGGAAAAAAAAACACAAAAATTTTAAAAAGAAATTATCAATAAAACAATTTAACAGAATTTCTTAGAAATGAAAGACACAAATTTCCGAATTCAAAGTGCTCTCTCAAGCTCTAGCACAATAACTGAAAACAGGCTCATAAGGCACATTATGTTGAAATTTCACAATGCCAAGAACAAAGAGGAAATTCCAGACATTTCCAGAAAGAAAAAAACTAATTACAAAGGACAGAGAATCTGAATAGATTGGGCTTCTCAATAGCAACATTGGAAGCTAAAAAACAATGGAGCAATGTCTTCAAAATCCTGTGGGAAAATTACTGCCAACTCTAATTCTATACTCAGTCCAATTATCAATAAAGAATAAAAGAAAAACATTTTCAGATATTTAATCTTTAAAAAAAAAAAATATGCTCTCCATGAATACTTTCTCAGAAAGGATGTGCTTTGCCCAAATTTGAATTAACTAAGAAAGATGTATATATGGAATGAAGATGTATATATGTAGGAAGCTACATCCATCACAAAAGAGTAACAAAGGATAACTCCAAGATAAAGCAAAGGAATGTTCCAAGATTTCAGTGCAATAGACCTGGCAGCCTAAGTCACCAAACAATCCAGATTGATAAGGCTAGGGCAAGCTTGCATCAGATCATGTGTGTGTATGCTCACTGCAGAATGAACCCTGGGCCTCACACATGCTAGGCAAGCACTCTGCCACTGAGCCACCAGTGCTTTTGTTTTATATGGAGACAGGATCTCACTAAGTTGCATAGGCTAACCTCAAACTCACAATCCTCCCACCTCAGTTTCCCAAGTAGTAGCTAAGATCAGGCATGTGCCACCGTGCCCCCAACTTGCATCATATTTTCAAAGGGACCCATGAAACAATAACTACTTTAAACCACTGCTTTAAGCATCCATTACAGATCTTACACAAGGGAAAACCACAACAGACTCCTTAACAAAAAAAAAAAAAAAAAATCTCAGATGCTACAAATCTCAAAGGAAAAATTATAGAGTAATGATGTAAATTAACAATTTTCCTGACTGGAGATCATCACCTAAAAACAAAAGGAAAGTAAACAGAGTAGTAGTTAAAGCACTCTAGAAGTCTAGTAAATGTAACTCCAGCTGAAGTTTTATACCTTAATACACACAACTTAAGACATTTGAAGAGACAACAATGGTTTTACTTTTTTTACTCCTACCACAAAAATAAGGTGATATATAAGAAAAATCATACAAAAAACATTTAAAGCAGGACAAAAGGTATTAAAAGAAACAGGAGCTGGGCTTGGTGGCACATGTCTGTAATCCCAGCAGCTTGGGAGGATGAGGTCAGCCTCAACAATTTAGTAAGGCCCTAAGCAACTTATTGAGACCTTGTCTCAAAATATAAAAAAGGCTGGGGATGTGCTTGGTGGCTAAGTGCCCCTGGGTTCAATCCCTAGTTGTCCCCACAAAGAAGAAGAAAGAAATAGAGATAATTGTCTTAGGAGTAGGAAGATGTGATATCTTTCCTCCTCCACCATAAGGGTCATAGCTGACACTAACAAAAGACAAGTTAATAAGAAAAAGCATAACAACTTTATCATATTTTATGTGACATGGGAGCTTTCAGAAATGAACATCAAAAGGCCCAGGGAAAACAATCTATTTCTATGCTTAGGTTCAATAAAGAATAGAAAGTCGTGCAAAAATGTGATTGAATAAAAAGGTATGTAATCTAGTTGGGTGCAGTAGTGCAGTAGTGTACTCCTGTAAACCCAGCAGGATCCTACCTGAAACAGGAGGATCACAAGTTCAAGGCCGGCCTCAGCAATTTAGTGAAACCCTAAGTAACTTAGTGAGACCCTGTCTCAAGATAAAAGGAAGGGAGCTGGGGTTGTAGCTTAAGGAGAAAGTAAGTCCAAAACACTCCCTGTGGATAAGAACAACACAAGTTACCCTGAAGGAAGGAACTTTGGGCACCTTTACACAGACTAGATTCCAGAATTCAGGGAGATGTGATAATTAGAACTGGCCAGTAGCCTTGGATTTTTAGCATGGCAAACCTCCCTTCCATGGGTAGGATCATGTGCAATGTAAACTTGAAAATCTGATGCAATCTTGTTGTCAGTCAAAAGTCAAGTGGGCCATTTACAGTCGCATATGCCTGAAATCCCAGAGGTTCAGAGGCTGAGGCAGGAGGATTGTAAATTCAAAGCCAGCCTCAGCAATTTAGCAAGGCTCTAAGCAACTTAGAGAGACCCAAAATAAAAAATAAAAAAGGGCTGGGGATGTGGCTCAGTGGTTAAGAACCCCTGGGTTTGATCCTTGGTCAACGTTCCCCCCACCCCACCTCACCCCGCCAAAAAAGTTAAGAGATGGACCTAGGCAGGACTCTCTGGAAACTTCCCTAAGACCTCTATAAAACTGGAGAGCCAGGGGGGGTGCCGCAGTCTGGCTGGGCAGGGGGGTACGTCATCCCTCTCCTCTCTGAAAGGATCCACTCTTTCCCTTGAAAGTGTCCCCTTTTTATCTTTTCCTGTACCTTCTAATAAACTCATACCTGCTGAAATCATTCCAGCATGATTGCAAGAACAGGTAACCAAGGATCACTATAGCTGCCTCACCTCCACAGCAGGTCCTTGCTCTATAACAATACTGCCTCTGGAAGGTCAGAGTATAAGTGATTGCTGTCTTTTTCTTTATACTTTTCTAAAATTTCCTTTAATGAGTATAGTGTATATAATATATATATATGTATAGTCATATAATATATGACAAAAAGTACACTAAAACAACATGAATAATTTAATAGTGCATTCCCTTGAACTGATAGACTTTTTCTAAGCCTAAAATTTAGAATATCAATATCCATTTATATATTGAAACAATAGTTGATTTAACTATTAAAGTACATAGGGACTCAGAACATCACCCCAAAATATGTCTTGAGACCAGATATGTCACTCCAAAATATAATTGTTAGGCATATTTCTAGCTGGTTACCTGAAGAAACTACAGACACAGAAAGTAGCTCTGAAAAGCTGCCCTGATGGGGGCTGGGGCTGTAGCTCAGTGGCAGAGAAAGAACTTACCTAGCATGTGTGAGGCACTGGTTCCATCCTCAGCACCTCATAAAAAATAAATTAATAAACAAAGATATTGTGTGTCCCTCTACAACTGAAAAAAAAAAAAAAAGAAAGAAAAAGAAAAAGCTGCCCTGATGTAAAGGAAAGTTACATCTATAGAGGTAGATACATTGGTAAAAGTTTCTCAATCAGAAAAAGAGCTACATGCTAACAAATTACCTCAGAGACATTTTATGTGGATAACAAAGCAACCTTTATTCACTATACATTTTCTCCCCTCACTCTCTCATAACTTGTTTCCATGACACTCCAAAAGCCCAAACCCCTCATTCCCTTCTTGTAGCTCAAGATGCTATATAAGTTTCTATCATCTGACCATTCTTCAAAAAGTCTGATGTTCTGTGGGATTCCCATGCATATAAACATTATTCAAATGGATTTTCTCCCATTAATATGTCTTGTGTCAATTTAATTTCTAGCCAAGCCAAAAAACCTGGGGGGGGGTGGTAGAGAAAAGTTATTTTTCCTTTAAGTACAAAAATATAACTCTTCCTATTTATTTGCAACTAAGTAAAAGTTGAATACTAGAATGATACATTGTGTATTTCCATTAAACCGCAGCAATAACTATCTATCTATTGTAGTTACACAATATTAACAGAATATTTGAAAACACAAATGAACAAAACTTTTAAATTCAACTCAAGGCCAAAATTACTGCAGGAGTCCTGACTCATCACCTGCAAGGGGATTTGCATAGCTATATTATTCTTTGAGAGAATAAAGGAAAATACCCATCATTCCCTGCCTTGTTACTAAAAATCTCCCCTGGGAAGAGATAGTATGTGGAATTTGTAACCTAATTCTTTGCAGTACAAAATCTACAAAGACTGGATTTAAGTTTACAACTTGAGTCAGCACTGGTCTCCCTTCCCAGACTACCACAAATGAAGAAACCTAGTTCCTCTCATGAACAAAATTTCAAAATAACAATTACTTCCTTCCCAGACTTTTTATCCAATGCCCACTTTCTCTTTTAGTAATATTTCCAAAGAAGAAAATACAGCTCCTTACCTAAGCCGAAAAACTTCACTACCAGAGCTTTCCTTATGTCTACTTTAAAATCTTAGATAATTAAAAGTATTCCTCCTCAAAAGGTCAACATGGCACTTCACGAAACCGATTATGAAAATCAAACATTCTGTAATTATCCACATCTCACCGCATTTTTTCCTCTCTTTTTAATATTTGGAACAAAAAATCCTGCCTGCAAAAGGAAAACAAAATGCACACATATACACACATTCATGTACACATATACACATATACACATACACCCCACCTGGAATCCATTAAAAACACACAAATATCATTTTACTTAAGTTTCACCACATCCATCCCCGAAATGGGTTTTATGAAGGAAATACCCAGTGAAGATGAAGCAAAAGGGAATTAGAAACTCCTCTCCAGAAACCCCAGCTAAGATGAACTTCAGATTTTAGAGCAGTCAAGAAGCATAATTTTGGTGTAAGGAAAACTCTTGAAGAGTAAATCATCTTCAGCAGAATGCTAAAGAGACAGCTGAGCACGCTGGCATACAGCTATACTCCCAGCGACTCAGGAAGATCATAAATTTGAGGCCAGACTCAGCAACTTAGTAAGACCCTCAGCAAATTAGCAAGACCCTATCTCAAAAAAACAAAAACAAAAACAAAAAGGGCTGGAAAACACCTCAGTGGTAAAGCACCCCTGAGTTCCCTAGTACCAAGGGGTGGAAAAAAAAAAAAAAGAATGCTAAAGAGCCAGCTGGTCCCGAGTTCTCTTCTGTGATGCAGAGTACATCCTCAACTCACAGATCATGAAGGTTCTACCCCAACCAAGGCAACCCAAAAACTCCTGGATTCTTTCATTACATGAAGGACCAATAATCTCCAAACTGCCTTACCCTCCAGCAGTTAACAGGAAAAAGACTGTCCCTCAGAGCTTTCCCATGCTACTACTAGAATGTAAAAATGTAGGGAAAGTTGGCAAATAAAGATAAAATGTAATCCCAACCTGCCAGTTACTGAGATTAGTAAGAAGAATATAATAAAGACATGAGGTTAAGGACTTCTACCAGTCTTTAGAAGAAAAAACAAGAATAAAGCCACTAATCATAGCAAAAGTGAAAACCTACAGGTTTTTAAAAAATACAAATGCTATGTCAATTCTTTCTCTCCACCTTCTCAATGTCATTGTTCTACATCTCTCATGCCTTCTTGTCTGGACAAACTTTGAAAATGAATACATTTACACCAACAATCCTACAAACACTCTTCTCCTTTCCTTTCATTAGATATAGAAATGCCAAAATGGGGATCCCAGCTGAAGGATTAATAGGATAGTGATTTTCCTAGAACTAGATTATTTATAGAAGTAATAGTGACAGATACATAATGCCTGACCCGAAATGCAGACCGGAGTTGTGCCTCTGAATGCGATCATGCAATGGAAACGTGTCATAAAAGGCCACGTAAATAATGGTCAGTGGCTGGGTTGCGGAGGTACTCCAGGGGTTGGAAAAACTACACTAGGCAAAGAACTTGCATCAAGATCAGGACTGAAATACATTAATGTGGGTGATTTAGCTCAAGAAGCAGAGTTACCAGGCTCAAAATATCTGTTGTATATAGATGGAGAGACCCTGCTGTCAAGAAACAAGGCTTAAAAAAACATTGAGTGGACAAGTTACTGCTCTATTTGTATGACTCAAGCTAAAGAAGCCCTGCAAAGCCTCTTGCCCTTTACAGAAAAGATGGGCAGTTATATAATGGCTATGATGAAGAGTATGATTGTCCCATTTTAGATGAAGATAGAGTAGTTGATGAGTTAGAAAACCAAATGAGAGAAGGTGGAACTATTGTTGATTACCATGGTTGTGATTTCTTCCCTGAACGCTGGTTTCACATAGTTTTTGTGTTGAGAACAGATAACAGTGTATTGTACAAAAGACTTAAAACAAGGGGTTATGGTGAGAAGAAATTAAAAGATAACATTCAGTGTGAGATTTTTCAAGTTCTTTATGAAGAAGCCATAGCATCCTACAAAGAAGAAATTGTGCATCAACTGTCCAGCAATAAACCAGAAGATCTAGAAGATAATATAAATCAGATCCTGAAATGGATTGAGCAGTGGGTCAAAGATCATAACACTTGACCGGCCACTTTACAGTCACTCTTATTTCTACCTTTCTACCCACTTCATAGAAATTGTCCACATATTATTAAAATTATTATTAAATAATATTATTAAAATCATGTTGCAGGCCTAGCAGGTGCATAATGTAAAGGTTTGTGCCTGGGTCTCTCTTTCTCCACATGAAAGCTAAACAATGTCTAATATGAACATAATATTAAAAGTAAAAATTGTCATTTAATGCTTTAATTACTAAATAATAAATGACCAAAGGAGTTGATATTCTTTATGCTTATTATAGAAGAAAATGCAGATGATTTATTAAAAAATAAAGCATCAGAAAAAAAAAAAAGAAGTAATAGTGACAACTGATAGTCTCAAAGCTATTAAAGTCAAATATAGTCATCTCTTTTTTGCCCCACTATTCTTTTATCATATAGTCCATCTGGTGTATCTGGTATAACTCTTTAGCCCTTTCTCCCAATTATCGTCCTATGAATACCATACTTCTGTCAAAATGGGATGTTTCAATATTGCCAAAACATGCCCATGGTTCCCTGCTAACCCATCTTCTACCCATCCCCATTCATATCTTCCTGGTCCAAGAGGCAATAAGAAACCAATCATTGCTGATAAGCAATGATTTCATCAATCAGAACTCAGTAATAAAATCTCTATTTAAAAATTAGCTGGGTGCAGCTTGGGAGGCTGAGACAGGAGAATTGCAAGTTCAAAGCCAGCCTCAGCAAAAAAAAAAAAAAAAAAAAAAAAAAAAAAAAA
>NW_026000174.1:22595089-22599592 GCF_001458135.2 Marmota marmota marmota
TATATATATATATATATATATATATATATATATATATGTATATATAAAAATATATAAGTGTATGTGCAAGTAAAGTATATGGAACATAGAACACAATAGATATTTAACAAATATTAGCTCCTTTCTTCCCCAAAGGACTGTCATATGTACAAGAGTTGCCTCCAAACCTTTAGCCCTAAAAAATGAGACACAGAAATGCCCTGAAAGTTCCTAAATATGTCCCAAAAAAGAAGTCTCTACTGCATAAAAGTGGCAATATAAATATCCACTTTACAGAATGTATACCTGTGAGCCCAGGAAAATATAGCTATCTCAAGAAACCTGGTGTGACCTGAATCTAAATTTTAAACCACAGTTTATAAGGGACCATCCAGAAGCCTCTTCTTCCCTACAGAATACAAGGAGATTAAAGAATCTGGGTGCCTCCTATTAATTTACCCTCAATAGCAAAAGAGAGGGCTGGGGATGTGGCTCAAGCGGTAGCAGGCTCACCTGGCATGCGTGCGGCCCAGGTTCAATCCTCAGCACCACATACAAAGATGTTGTGTCCGCCAAATACTAAAAAATAAATATTAAAATTCTCTCTCTCTCTCCCTCTCTCTCACTCTCTCTTAAAAAAAAATAGCAAAAGAGAAAGTTTCCTTTCTCTTAAACCCTTTTATAGCAATAATTTTTTTTCTTACAGAGTTTTCTAACCACTAAAATCTTACAAATTGGTACTATATCAAAGCACAAAGACTAGCATTTGTTTTACAAAATGTGCATTAAAAGCACTGTATTGGTCATATCAAAGCCTTGTTGTACTTCAGGCCCAGCTGTGAGCAATGGAAATGTTTCTCTTTCACTCTGTAGAAAGCTGAAAAATAGCCAAAAGAAAGAAAGAAAAAGAATGGGGGAGCTTTTTTTCAGCAAGTACAGAGTAGTGTTACAGCATAGTATTTAGAAGGGTTAGCTCTGGGATTACACATCTAAATGTGAAAGGTAAAACAATAAACCCTTTAGAAGAAAACACAGAACATCTTCATGACCTTGCAGTAGCAAAGATACAAAATGCACTACACTAGAGAGAAAAGCGATAAATATTACAATTCAAAACTTGCCTAGCATGTGTGAGGCACTTGGTTCAATTCTCAGCACCACATATAAGTAAGTAAAATAAAGGTCCATTGACAACTAAAAAATACATTTTAAAAACAAGAGTGAATTCTAGCAGATCTGAATTTGAATCCCAATCTTTCCTCACATTAGCTGTGTAACCTTAGGCAAGTTACTTAACTGTGCTATACCTCAGTTTTCTTATCTATAAAATGAGAATAATAGAATCTCCCTCATGTAGCTGCTAACAAGCTCAAATGAGATAATGTATGTAGTACTATTATCCTATCATAATTTCCCATCAGTGTCAAAATTATAAAGGAATTTAAATGATAAAAATAAAAAATGTTAGTAATAGTGACAGTTTAACAGATACCATGTACCAGACACTGTTCCAAACCACTTAGTGTATTGATTCATTTAATCCTTACAAGAACTCTGAAGAGATGGGTTCTATTTCCACTTTAAAGATCAAGAAACTAAAAAGGAAAGGAGATTACCCAAGGTCACACAAATAGTTAAAGGAAGACACTGGGAGCAGTGGTGCATGCCTGTAATCCCAGCAACTCAAAGGCTGAGGCAGGAGGATCACAAGTTCAAGACCAGCTTTGGAAACTTAGTGAGACCCTAAGGGATGTGGCTCAGAGATATACTGCCCCTGAGTTCTATCAGGAGAGAAGAATAGATGGAGGGAAGAAAGGAGGGAGAGAGATAAAATAAGGAAGGAAAGATGGAAGGGTTGGGTTTTAAACCCAGGTAACCTCTAGGTTACACTATCTCCATTATCATCCTAGTAAGGAACTTCTACTTTAAAGGGGAAAAACATAAATAATCACAAATCTTCACTTCTTTGTACAGCTTCACATTTTATCATGAAAAAAAAAAAAAATCCAGTCACCTAAGAATTAAGGAACCCCAAATTCAAGACTCAGCTCTGGCACTAACAAGCTGAGAACTTGGACAAGTTACTCAGAACTCTCCCAGCTATACTTTCTTCCTCTGTAATATAAGAGGTTTGAAAATTCTAACTTACTCTTGCTTATCATCTGTAGGGCCTAACTTGCCTACTTTAAAAGAATACAGTATAAATTCTAGGCTTAGAAATGATAGTGACTGCTGATAAGAATAAAAACAGTATCTGACCTTTTCTAACATTTCTATGGCTGTTAATGAAATGCTTTTTATTTTAGATAATAATGTTCTACCCTAGCAGCAATTTGATTTCTTATCTGAGTTGCATGGCTTCTTTCAAATAAATTATATCTAAATCATTTTTATCTACCCTAAAATCTTGTGACATCTCTGAATACCAAGTATAGTAACCATAACAGCATTGGTAGTATTGGGCTCCTTTCTCTTTAACCATTCTTTCTGTAGACTGTCCCCTTTATTCATCTATATTTCTTGACCACAAAGAAATTCAAGACAACCCTTTAGGCCCTCTGTAATTGGTTAAATGGTAGCTCCCAAAATGTATGACAATATCCTAATTCCCAGAACCAGTCAATCTATCTTATTTGGGGAAAGGCTCATATAGACATAATCAAAGACCCTGAGATGAGATCATCCTGGATTAGTTGGGTAGACTTAAAATTCAATGTCAAGAATTCTATAAGAAAGACACAAAGAAGAGAAAACACATACAAAGCAAAGAGGAATGTGAAGACAGAGACAAAGACTGAATTAGGGTGGTCAGAAGTGAAAGAATGGCAAAAGCCACCAAAAGCTTAAAAAGGGGAAGAAATTATTCTCCCCAAGAGCCACTGAGGGACTGTGGCTTTCTGACACCTTGAATTTTAACTTTTGGCCTCTGGAATAGTGATAAAATAAATTACCATATTGTTTTAAAATACCCAGTTTGTAAAATAAACAAGTTAATTAATTAAATAAAAAGATACCCAGTTTTGGTAATTTGACATGGAAGCCTATAGGAAACTAAATTACCCTCTAAGTCACATTCATTTATCCTCCCCACTTTTATAATATTCACCAACTTTCTTTTTTTTTTTAATAAGCACTCTACTGACTAAGCTATATTCTCAGCCCTGATCTGTAATCTTTTTTTTTAATATTTTATTTACATTTTAGTTTTCGGCAGACACAACATCTTTATTTGTATGTGGTGCTGAGGATCGAACCCGGGCCGAACCCATGCCAGGGGAGCGCGCTACCGCTTGAGCCACATCCCCAGCCCCTCACCAACTTTCCTAAGCACAAATAATCAACTGATGAACCCAACCTAATTTTAACCTCACTTCTTAGTATATATCCACACAGGTGTGCAAATAAAAACTGATACATAAATGTTCACAGAAGTTCTATTCAATAATAGCCAGAAAGGTGAAACAACCCAAAGTCCATCAGTAGATGAATGAATAAACAAAATATGATATATTCATGCAATGGAATAATACTCTGTCATAAAAAGGAATGAATTACTGGGGCTGGGGTTGTGACTCAGCACTCGCCTCGAACATGCAGGGCCCTGGGTTCGATTCTCAGCACCACATAAAAATAAATAAATGAAAAAGATGCATGGTGTCCAACTACAACTAAAAAATAAAATGTATATTTAAAAAAAGGAATGAATTACTGACACATTCTGTAACAAGGGTGAACCCTTAAAATATATTATGTAAGAGAAGCCAAACACAAAAAGGTCACATCTTGCATGATTCCATTTGTACAAAATATCCATGATGTGTAAATTTACACAGACAGAAAGCAAAATCAGTACTTGCCACACGCTTGGGAAAACAGGTAATGTGAAGCTACTGTTTAGTGGGTGGGGTGATGAAACGTCTTAGAACTACATAAGGTTGATGAACTACACAACACTGTAATACCAAGTATAACTGAATTATACATTTTAAACTGGTTAAAAATTGCAGATGCTATGTGTATTTTACATAAAAGGAAAGAAAATGACATGATGATACTCCTGATCTTGAGAAAAAAAAAAAAAATCACATCCTGGGTTGGGATATAGCTCAATTGGTAGAGTGCTTGCCTCACATGCACAAGGCCCTGGGTTCAATCCCAATGCACTACAAAAAAAAAAAAAAAAAGAAAGAAAGAAAAAGAAAAGAAACAAATCCTTTGACAGTCCTAAAAGTTAATTTTAATGTTTTATAACAAAAGCACAAGTAATCTGCTATAACTTGGGGTTATCTACTTACTGTCCTATAAACCATGGCCTGTGATTATTATATCTAAGTCATTTCTCTTCTTTTTAATCTTTATTTTTGGTACCAGGGATTGAATCCACAGGTACTTAATCACTGAGCCACATCCTCAACCCTTTATATATTTTATTTAGAGACAGGGTCTCACTAAATTGCTTAGGGCCTTGCTAAATTGCTGAGGCTGGCTTTTTTTTTTTTTTTTTTTTTTTTTTTTTTTTTTTTT
>NW_026000174.1:22601786-22610272 GCF_001458135.2 Marmota marmota marmota
TTCGGCCCGGGTTCGATCCTCAGCACCACATACAAACAAAGATGTTGTGTCCACCGAAAACTAAAAAATAAATATTAAAAAAATTCTCTCTCTCTCTCTCTCCTTAAAAAAAATAAAAAAGAATTGTAATGCAAAAAAAAAAAAACAACAAAGTACATGTATAAAGGCATAAATTGACGTGAACATACTTTATATACAGATATGAAAAATTGTGCCCTATGTGTAATAAGAATTATATTGCTTTTCATTGCTGTCATGTAGGTTAAAAATAAATAAATAAATAAATAAATGGGGGGTATCCAATAAATAAATAAATAAATAAGTGGCCTATCTTTTCTACTGCAAAATGTACTGGGGATTGAACCACTAAGAAGCCACTCCATTCCAAGCCACATCACAACACACTCAAGATGCAATAATTAAGCCATTGCTTCAGTTTCCCTATACCTATAAGAAAAAAAATTTTTTTTTTTTTGAGAATTTTAATATTTATTTTTTAGTTTTTGGCAGACACAACATCTTTGTTTGTACGTGGTGCTGAGGATCGAACCCAGGCCGCACGCACGCCAGGCAAGCGCGCTACCGCTTGAGCCACATCCCCAGCCCCAAAAAATTTTTTAATTACAAAAATCACATCAATAGATCAATAGTGAGCAGACAGAAGACTTGAATTCTAACTGTTCCAACTTGCTAGGTGATACTGGATAAAAAAAAAATTTTTTAAAGAGAGAGAGACAATTTTTTAATATTTATTTTTCAGTTTTCAGTGGACACAACATCTTTATTTTATTTTATATGGTGCTGAGGATCGAACCCAGCGCCCTGCGCATGCCAGGCAAGCGTGTTACCGCTTGAGCCACATCCCTAGCCTGAAAAAAATTTTTCAATATATATTTTTTAGTTTTAGATGGACACAACACCTTTATTTTGTTTATTTATTTTTGTGTGGTGCTGAGGATTGAATCTAGTGCCTCACACATGCTAGGCGAATGCTCTATCACTGAGCCACCACCCCAGCCTCAATTGGGCTGAAAAAATTAAAATGGATTTAAAAGTATACTAAGAAGCCAGGCACAGTGGCACACACCTGTAATCCCAGTGGCTTGGGAGGCTGAGGCAGGAAGATCGAAAGTTCAAAGCCAGCCTCAGCAACCTCAAAGCACTGAGCAGCTCAGTGAGACCCTGTCTCTAAATAAAATTCAAAATAGGGCTGGGATGTGGCTCAGCGGTTGAGTGACCCCGAGTTCAATCTCCAGTACCAAAAAAAAAAAAAAAAGCATGTATATATATATATGTGTGTATATATAAAATATATATATACACATTAAAAAATTTTAAGGTCATCTACAAAGATTAATCATTATCATCTGCCAAAAGCAGCAACTAGACTATCTCTGATATCTAGCTCTGACATTTTTGATTCTGTGACCAATATAAATGAATGCACATGCATACCGTATTTTGCCAAATGAAAATACTTTAGAAATCAAGGAATCCCACACTCGCTGGGGAATGAAACTTAGCAAGAGGAATCTTCAGACTTTTTCACTGCTCAGGCATTCTCTCAGCATTCCATAGAAGCACTTTGTACTTACCCAGCTAGTTCAGTCCACACATAGACCACAGATGGCCTAGTAAAATTTGACCTGACTTATCCATCACACTAATAAACAACAATCAAGACTAACCTTTCACAAGAAGCTACAAGAGGGTTGTGGCTCAGTGGTAGAGCGCTTGCTTAGCATGTGGAGGCACTGGATTCGATTCTCAGCACTACATATACATGAATAAAATAAAGGTCCATTGACAACTAAAAAATATTAAAAAAAAAAGCAGCAGCAGCAGCTATAAGAGATCCCATGAATGGCACCCTAGCAAATATTCTAAGTATAATATTTGAGAAATGTAATAGTTGCCATCTCATCTCCTAAAGTTACATTTGATTCCTTAGGAACATACTGAAAATACCTTGAGATCTGGCACATATACTCCCTTTGGTCATTACAGGACCCTGCCACTCTCAGAACTCAGCCCTGTGGTTCTAAATACCCCAAACTGAAATCAACAATCATGGAACAACTGAAATGTAGGCATTTGACTAATATCGGCCTCACTTAATAACTTTTAAGAACTAAATCTTAAAATCTGGCAAAGGTAGGCTGTGTTTAATCACTGACTTCCAAAGAAGACACAAGCTTCTGAGAGGCAAGTCATTCTCTCACTAGATCCTATGTCACATCCAGCAGGAACCTAAAACAAATCAAGTATAGGTTCCCTAAGGTGAATGCAGGTCCCTGAGAGACCTCTAAAGTCATCTGACTGTAATTCCAATCCAAGGACAATAAAATAGGAATTGAGCCAGGCCAAGGCCAAGTACACCTTCCACCAGACTTGGCCAACAAAATAAGTTTATAAAAGGATATAGGCCTGGAAAAGGGTGTACCAAAGGAGGCCTTAAGCAAAGTAAACTTTATTTTTAACCTAGGAAGGAAGGAAGGGCTAAAGAGAGTCTTAAGAATTTGGTTTAGGGCCAGAGTTGTGGCTCAGTGGTTGAGCACTTGCCTAGCATGTGTGAGGCACTGAGTTCGATCCTGGCACCACATGAAAATAAACAAATAAAATAAAGGTACTGTGTCCATCTACAACTAAAAAAAATTTAAAAAAAAAGAATTTGGTTTAAGCACCAAACACTGTGACCAGGATTTCCTCACAAAAAGAGAGGAGCAGAGGGGCTGTAGTGTAGCTAATAAACAACAATCAGTGGTAGAGCACTTGCCTGGCATGTGTGAGGCCCTGGGTTCAATCCTCAGCACTGCATATAAATAAAAATAAAAGATCCATTTACATGATTCTTCGGTTCTTAAGTGTGATGATTGGGTATTCATGCTCTTGTGTGAGATGTGCCTCCCTCTAAACCTTGTTATGACATTGGCACATTACCCATTCTGACATGAAGGGGAAAAAAAAAAGATCCATTTACAACTAAAAAATATTTTAAGAAGAGAAAGAGAAAGAGATAGGGGAGCAGAGCCTCAGTGTCATTAAAGTAAAATCCATTTATTTTCAATGTGATCTTTCCTACCTGAGGGGAGTCAAATGGGATTCTCTTACATTCTAGGAATACAGGGTCTTTCCAAGTAAATACAGCATGTGCTTTAAACTGTCTTGGGCTACTCTATATTTCCTATGTGCTGATCTCTTCTCTTGACTTCTTCCTTGTTCTACCTTACAAAAGAAAACACAGGACTTAACTTAGGAAATCTCCCTCATTACAGCAGCCTTGACTCCTGGCAGTATCCACACATGCCTAAGGTAAAGCAGGATTTGAGTTCTACTATAGTTAGTAATCTAAGCTTCAAATTAGAGATGACCGTGAGAGAATTTGCCCAGAATTGACCAAACTGGCAAAGGAATATAAAAATTTAAATTTAGTTCATATTGAATCCCAGTTTAAAACTGGCTCATCACACTTTTCTTTCTTCCTCTTTTCTCTTTTTATTTTTTCAGTGCTGGGGATAGAACTTAGGACCTTACATATGATACCAAAGCACCCTACTATACTTAGACACGTTCAAGTCCCTTCACTAAACTTTTTACAGCCACTTCATTTCCATAAAATGAGGAGAAACAGGTTTTATTTCTGGGTGGTTTTTTTGTTTGCCTGTTTGGTTGGTTGGTTTTTGGTTTTGGTAATGGGGATTGAACTCAGGGGTGCACTACTATCACTGAGCTATATCCCCAGCACTCTTTATTTTAGAGACAGTCTTGCTAAATTGCTGAAGCTGGCCTCAAACTTGTGATCCTCCTGCTTCAGTCTTTCCAATTGCTGGGATTACAGGTATGTACCACCATGACCAGCTTTTATTTCTTTTAAATAAGATATCCTGTTAGGGATGGAGGTTTAGAGATTAGAAGAAATGGGGAGTGGACTGGGGTTATAGCTTAATAGCAGAGCACTTGCCTAGCATGTGTGGGGCACTGGGTTCAATTCTTAGCACCACATACAAATAAACAAATAAAATAAAGGCATTCTGTCCATCTACAACTACAGGCTTCAAGGTCAGAGTGATTATCACTCTATCTAAAATTAACTGTAGTGATGACTAAACCACTATGAATATACTAAAAATAATTGAACTATGCTTTAAATAGGTGAATTGTATGGTATGTGAATTATATCTCAATACACTGTTTGTTTTGCCTATACATAATATAGGGGGACATACATATAAGTGACAAAGAAAATGGGGCAAAATGTGAACAGTGAATGTGGCTGAAAGATGAGACAAAGCATGGTGGCATATGCCTGTAATCCCAGTACCTCAGGCTGAGGCAGGAGGATCTGAGTCTATATTTAACACAGCAATTCCCCATGCTAACTGCTGTAAATGGAGAGGAAAGAATCTTAATCCTTCCCAAAACCAAAGGAACACTAAGCATCTTTGATTTACTTGTTCTGGATATAGTCTTTAGAATTCAGAAACTGGGTGAAGTATGTAACTTACTTTGCTTGGAGAAAACAGACTCCCCAGTACCTCCCTAGAGAAACTGGGCTCAATTCACAACTTCCTGTAGTTTCACTGATAATGACATCATCACTTTGGGAGGTATAAGAAAGGCAGAGGAGAGAAAATGCACCTTGGAGAGTCTCAACTGGATGAGCCATTTGGATTGTTTGTTTTATTCAAAGATTCCCTCTGGGTAGTCCAGATTACTCTCATTTATCCATAAGAAATGAATGAAGGGGGTAAAAACAAATCCTTCAATCAGTATCTATTCTAATAAAAGCCACCTACTTATAGATGATCTTCGCATTCCATTTGTACAACCACATTTTGGAGGAGAGGGGTACTGGGAATTGAACTCAGGAGCACTCAACCATTGAGCCTCATCCCCAGCCTAATTTTGTATGTTATTTAGAGACAGGGTCTGAGTTGTTCAGCACCTTGCCATTACTAAGACTAGCTTTGAACTCCCAATCCTCCTGCCTCAGCCTCATGAGCTACTGGGATTTATAAACATGTGCCTCCACACCTGGCTGTGCAACTATATTTTAAGAAAATGCCCTGTCCTTCCCCCCACCCATTCCCACCTGCGCCACAATGGGTACTGAACCCATAGGTGCTCTACCACTGAGCTTTGTGCCCAGCACTCTTTATTTTTTGACTCAGGGTCTTGCCTCCAACTGGCAATCCTGCCTCAGCTTCCCAAATTACTGGGATTATAAGCATGCACCACCACGACTCATGAAAATAACCTTCTTTACACATTTATACAACTCACCCCTCTATCTTTATTCTCCCAATAAGTTTACACAAAGATATAATTTTAGCTTGTTGAAAAGCCAGGAAATTAACAAATATTCATTAAAGAGAAGAGCTGGGTGTGGTGGCACATACCTGTAATCCCTGCAGCTCTGGAGGCTAGGGGAGGAGGATTGTAAGTTCAAAGCCAGCATCAACAATTTAGTATGACCCTGTCTCAAATAAAAAGGGCTGGGAATGTAGCTCAGTGGTAAACTGCCCCTGGTTAAATCTTAGTACCCCCGACACACACACATCAAAAAAAGGGAGAAGAGAGAGAGAATAATATTTACATTCACTTTTCCCTGGCAGGGTTATCGACTTTGCCCCCAGTCACAGAAATAGTAGCACAGCAGAAATATCAGACCCCCAAACTCATGGCCTCACTAACAGTAACTTCCTAGCTTCATTCCTGTTTTACCATTTACAAACCACTATCTTCATTTTCTAAAACCAGTGTCTATACAATTTATCAGATGCTCAAAGCACAACATAATAACATTGGTTTATTTCATCTTTAAATTTCTTTTATTGAGAATAACTGTTATTTTTAGTACTTTTTTTAATATTTATTTTTTAGTTGTAGTTGGATACAATAGCATTAATTAATTTATTTTTATGTGGTGCTGAGGATCGAACCTGTGCTAGGCGAGCATTCTGCCGCTGAGCCACAACCCTAGCCCCCGTGCTACTGTTTTCTAAAGACATCCAGTCAGAGGCAGATGCAGTGGTACATGCCTGCAACTCCAGTTAGCTGAGGTAGGAGGATCCTGAATTCAAGCTGTAGGTAATCTAGGGAGACTATCAAAATTTAAAATTTAAAAAAAAAAAAAAATGCTAGGGATGTAGGACATAGCTCAGTAGTAAAGCATCGCTTTTTTGGGGGAGTGGGGGGAAGACCTCCATCCAGGCCAATGAGATGCAATTTAGTATCATGAGAAGAGCACCAGACTAAGAGTTAAAAAATGACCTAGTAGGATGTAGGCCTTACTGTGCTTCCTGGGCCTCATTTCCTCTCTGAGTCGCTTCCAGCACCAATAACTTGAACTGAATTCCAACAACTATATCATCCCAAAGTCACAAAATACAATACAAAGGAACCAAATAATCAATTGATCTGTTATAAGAATTTGAAGACCTAAAAAAGTAAACTTGAGGGCTGGAGTTGCGACTCAGCGGTAGATCACTCGCCTAGCACGTGCGGGGCCCTAGGTTCAATCCTCAGCACCACACAAAAATAAAATAAAGGTATTGTGTCCAACTACAACAAAAACAAAAACATTTTTTTAAAAAATGAACTGGAATAAACAAAGCTAACCAGTTGGGTACGGTGCATATGCCTTTAATTCCAGCCACTCTGGAGGCTGAGGCAAGAGATCACAAGTCCAAGGCCAGCTTCAGCAACTTAACAAGACTTGTTTCAAAATTAAAAAATAAATAAAAGGGTTGGGGATCTAGCTCAGTGGTAGAGCACCTCTGGGTTCAATCCCTGGTAGCAATAAATAAATAATTTCATGATGTTTTTCTAGTTTCATGATTTTTTTCTCCACCTGCTATTAATCTGGGGAAACAGCTTGTTATTCACCTTGATAAATGACAAATTTATCATATTTTTAAAAGACAAATTCACTTTTGTCATTTGTGATGTGAACTTAATTTTTTTTGTCATAAAAAACACTGGAATGGAGCTGGGGATGTGGCTCAAGCGGTAGCGTGCTCGCCTGGCATGAGCGCGGTGCTGGGTTCGATCCTCAGCACCACATACAAATAAAGATATTGTGTCCGCCAAAAACTAAAAAGATAAATAAATAAATATTTAAAAATTCTCTCTTAAAAAAAAAAACTGGAATGATTCTGGTGGCAAGAAAAAGAAAGAAAGAAAAGAAACTGTCCTGTTATCTCTGAAGCAAAGTAAAATTAGTCAACAAGCTGAACACTTTTCAAGAGAGAAACGTGGCAGGTGATGGTGGCCCGTGCCTAAAATCCCAGCAAGTTCAAAGCCAGCCTCAACAACTTAAGCAAGGCTCTAAGCAAATTAAGGAGTCCCTGTCTCAAAATAAAAAACAAAAAGTGGGGATGGGGGGGAAATATAGTTCAGTTGGTAGAGTGCTTGCCTCGAATGCACAATGCCCTGGGTTCAATCCCCAGCACTGCCTAAAAAAAAAAAAAAAAAGCTCAGTGTCACTGGTTCAGTCCCAGGTACCAAAAACAAAAACAAAAACCAAGAGAAACTCATGGCAAACTGTGACATCATATGCAAGGGCCTGCATTCAATCCCTGGTACCAAAAAAGAATGAGGGAAAAAGAAAGAAAAGTGGAAAGGAATTTCCCTCACCAAATCAGGATGATATAATTTTAAAGTAGTAACATAACAACCCCCCACCCATTAACTGAACACTTCAGACAAAAACTTTTCAACACTGTTACAATTCAAAGACTTGGATGACAATAGGGTGGAATTCACGGGGATTTTATAGTTCTGACACACTTCCCACAGTGAGTTCCAAATCTGATCAGGGCCCCTCGGCCACTCCACTCCACCACTTCCCCCTTTGAAAGACGACTTGAGAAACAACACAGCCACCCCAAGTAGGATGACACCCTTTTATTCACAAATGATCCTGGACTCATAAAGGACATAAATTACTTTTCATAAAAAGTTATGGCCCTGGAGTACAAGCCCTTTCAAGTGCCATGGGAGTTCCCATATACTTGGTGGGCCCAAGTTCACTTCATTACTTTATGTCCCAGACTGGGCAGAATCGCAATCCGTCGGAAAACCCAGGCGGGTTATAACGGAACTTACTTTCACTAAGACGCGGGATGCCTTCTTGCCCCCCCTCCCCAGAAGGGTATTGGAGGACAAGCCTCCCTTTATTTTACATTAAGTCACTCAACCTACACCAGTCCACACGACCCTTTCCCTCTTCCCCCTAGCGAAGTGCCCATGACGCAAAGGGCCGGAGTGGCGGTTGGGACTTCTCCCGGCTCAGGGCCCCTTATCCGGTCCCCCTCCTCCAGCTCGACGCCCCCTTCGTCCGCGCCCGCCCTGCGTCCTGTCCACCGACCCTCGCCCGGCTCCCGGGACAAAGCGGGATGGGAGAGGCTCCTCCGGGGTCCCCGGCCGCAGTCGGCGCGGGCAAGCGGACAGAGCTCTGCGCACACTCACCCGACAGCTCGTCC
>NW_026000174.1:22612614-22656956 GCF_001458135.2 Marmota marmota marmota
GGCCACCCCCTCCCGCCGCGCCTGCGCAGGCGCCGTCGGGGAGGGGGCGGGCGCCTAGCGAAAAAGATGACGTGATGTTCTTGGTTCCCCCACCGGCTGCAACTTCCCGGGCGGTCGCCGCAGCGCGGCCGGCGGCTGCCTGGCCACCAGCAGCCGGCATCCCCGGAGACTGCGACTCCGGTTGGGAAGGCTGAGGAGGTGTGAGGAGATGGGCGCATCCCGCAGTGCCACGACCCTGGCCCATATGCCCCCGCTTTCTACCCCTTAGAGGTCTGGAGATTTAGGCCGGCCCTGTCACCGGGATAGGATGGCAGGACTGAGCTCCGAAGCCCACCCAACCCTGTGACCCTAGGCCCCACACAGCGCAATCTCCCTGCCCCCTCTCCTTGGCCTTTTCCCCAGCAAAACTGAGGATGCCCCTTCTTTCGGCGGGTATCAGCACTGTCTTATATTTATCCTTAATTTACAAATGCAGAAACTGAGGCTGGGGGAGGAAACAATGACTTGGCCAAGGTTACATAGAGTGTAAGAGACCAAAACGTGGACTACAATCTCGCAGTCTACTCGCTGCTCCCCACCCAGAACCAGGCCTTTTCCCATGCACCAAGCTTTCCCCGCTTTCTCTCTGGGAGTCTTCAGAGTTCCTGCCATTTGGAAGTTCTCCTTCCTCTTCAAACTGTGAGAATATTCCATGCATCCTTGAGCCAGCGAAAAGCTGATGGATAAGGAAGTCCCAATTTACCTCCTGGTCCTTGGTTTAGGACCATCTGATTTTATTTACCTCAGCTAGCAGATGTGTCTATTGGAAATGAAATCAGAGGCCAAGAAGGCACTACAGCATAGTGGTTACTAGCATAGGCTCTAGAAATAATGCTCATATTTGAATTCTGACTTTGTCATTTATAGTATGACCTTAAGCAAGTTGGTTAATCTCCAGGTGCCAACAGCCAAGTTGGCGCACTCCTGTAATCCCAGTGACTCCGGAGGCTGAGGCAGAAGGATACCAACTTCAATGCCAGCCTTGGCAAATTCGAGGTCACTCCTGGAAATTTAGGGAGACTCCTCGTCTCAAAATTAAAAATAAAAGGGCCGGGAATGTAGTTCAGTAGTAAATCACCCCTGGATTCAATTCCCAGTTGGGAGAGGTGGGGGGTGGGGAGTTGAAAGATTACATAAGACAAATGCATATATAGGTAAAGTAGTGAGAATAGTGCCTGGAATATAGAGCATTTAGTAAATATTACAATTATTATTGTTCCAGAAAGGTCTGCTCTAGCAGGCTGCCACTAAGGGCAGTAGAAGGCAATTGACTTCCCTAAGGGCTGAGCCTGGGCATTCTCCTGGGTTCTCTCCTTGGTACTTCTATCAAGTACTGGTGGTTCCCTTGGGGAGGATTGCCTGGAGGTCACAGGCAATATCCGTGGAAACCATAGCACCAGCTCCTCCCTGAATCTAACCTGCCCTAACTGGTGGGAGAAAAGTGGAGAGGATAAAGTAACTCCAGTCAAGATGATCTACACCCTATCCTGCATGCTGGGGACATAGAGACAATGGAGGGGGATTAGAGAGCTAACTAGTTAGAGCAAAGTAGAAAGGAGGCATCCCTCTGAGTTGGTGCAAGGTTGGGGAAGGATTCCAAGAGGATGTATATACTCCAACCTGAGATCGGATTTTGTGAACAAGAATCTCTAACCTGAGATCTGGAATATGAACTTTCTCTGGTAAAAAAAAAAATTAAAAAATAAAAAAAGTGGGGAGGAAGAAAATGTTTAATGCAGCATGTGTAACATCAGGGAATGACAGATAAAATGGTTTGTTTACACAACAGCAAGTAATTCATTAAAATAAAAAGGGATGAAACAAGGGAGGGAGGCCAGGGCAAGAAAGACTTCAAATGCCAGGCTAAAGACTTTATCTTATCAGGTGTGCAGATAGGATAAATTAAAGGAATTTAAGCCAACAACTGAAAAGATCTGACCCACATCTTAGAATGATCACTCTGGGGGTGATGTGGAGAAGACCTGAAAAAGAAACAAATGCCCTAGTTTAAAAGTCCAGAAACCTTTTATCCACTGTGTCCTGAGTAACCAAGTGCTAGAAGACCTATTATACTAACTCAACTCATAAAACACAAGTAAAAACAGAAGCATGACTGTATTAATTTGCTCTGGGAAATGTAACTGCTCAGAGGCCCAGAATACTCAACTGTAAAGTGATCTCCTTTCCAACAGGAAATATGTTTGGCAGAGTGATTACTTGTTAGAGAGCCAGAGGAAATACAGAACTGGATGCTCTTATGATTTAATATTTCAATCCCCACTCCCACTTTTAATACCTATGTAAACTAAGACATATCGTTAATCTCTCTGAAATGAGATTAGTCATTCTTACCACTCAGCAGATTACACTGAAGATTCATAAATTAATTTTAAATTAATGAAAAGGAGAATTTTAAATATCTAGAACATAATATATTTTTGTTAAAAAGTGGCAATCCAGAGTACCCATTTCAGCATAAAGGACATGAGAGAGAGCAAGTGAACATCTGAGGGGAATTCCAGGAAAGGGTATGAGGCAGAGCAGGCCCAGAGTGTTCATGGAGCAATAAGGAGGCTGGAGAGGGTTAGGATTGGGAGGAATGGTAGGAGATAGTAAAAGGTGTAGTGGAGTTGGCCTGTAGTTCATCAAAAAATAAATCATGTTTCTTCTTCCATAGTGTGTGGAACTGTCTCTAGGAGGCAAGTACCACCAGTAATTTAGAATTTAAAAAGCTCAAAGTGAACCAGCTTATTTGTTCTCTTCCTCTGCACCTCCCCTTCCACTTCGTTTTCATCGATTTATGTCGGCAAACATACAATACCTTCTTTCTCCCTGACCCTACCTGAGCAACCTAGTAGTTCAGGTGTTAAAATGGAGTCCTTCCTAGAAGGAAGAAGAGTTATAAGGATCCAAGAATGCTTGAGCCAATGACTCTCTCTCACCTGGAAAATCTCAGGAAGCAGGAACTTCCTCATCTTTCATATTGGGTCTACCCTTAGTCTAAAGGGAAAAGAGCAGTAGGACACAATGTTAGGCAAAAAGAAAATCCTTTTGCTGCCTACCACATCATATAGGCATTGAGGCTGGCATATCCACTCACCTCTTCATATATATATATATATATATATATATATATATATGTGNGTGGTTCACTGAACAACTATTAATTAAGACAATTGCTCAATTGGCATGTTTCAGATTCTAGTAAGGTATGCAAATTTATTAGAATGTGCTATCTCATTAATAATACAAGGAAGAAACATTTTCTGGCATAATATAGCAATATTTTCAAATATATTTTGGAAAAGTTCTATTTATACATGCCTGAATATGTGTATTTTATAACATATAAAACTTTACATAGTATTATAATATGTTGAATTCAAAATTACATGGAAATATGACAAACATGCATTGAGAATGAAAGCAAAAGAAGCTGGGCTCGAGGGGCTTTCAGCAGAGAGATAACAAAATGTATCATTCCAGAAATATAAAAGAGAATCTCAGCTATTTTAGAGCTGAAACACACACACACACACTCACACACAAGACTATACTCCCTTGAAATGGTTTGAATAGACAATTTCAGAAGGTAGATTAAAGAGGGGGAGGAAATAAGTGTTATTGGGTTGATAAAATATTTATCTACTTATAGTTTGTCTGAAATTGGAAAGAAAGAAACTAGGAAAAAGTAGTAGTATATATATACTCTGGTGGTTGCACAAGATACTGTGATTTGGGTGTAGGAAGAAAAGACTAAATCCTATTTGTAAACATAACATTATCTAAAAATAAGTAAAACATCATACTTTATTGATATTGAAAAAAATATTTTTTTATATATATATCTCCTCTGATTACTTAAGAGGATCAGTTGTCCCTGATGTTTCATGAACTACTCAAAAGAAATTATAATATTATAGTAATATGCACCTGTTAAGCAGATTCACAGCTTATATCCCCTTCTTTTAACCAAATGGACTCTTAGGCAATACGTAAATTGTTTAAACAATATATGCAAAGAAAACATGCCTCAAAGGAAATTTTGCCACAATGCAAGTACATGTAATCCAGAAACCAAGTAATATGAAATAGGCAGAATGGATGTATGTGGACAGAGGACACATCATCATAAAATGTGACTAAAGGAAATTAGAGTGTGTCATTTCAAAACATACTTCTTTTGCATTATTTCTAGAAATTGCAAAATGAAGAGTACCTCTGAAAAGCAGTCCTTTTAAAAAGAAAATTTACATCTAAAAAATCATTAGTAAAGATATACCTTCATATATATATATATATATATATATATATATATATATATGTGTGTGTGTGTGTGTGTGTGTGTGTGTAATATTTTTTTAGTTGTCAGTGGACTTTATTTATATGCAGTGCTGAGAATTGAACCCAGTGCCTCACACATGCTAGGTAAGCACTCTACCACCAAGCCACAACCCCAGCCCTCTCGTATTTTTATTCTAACCTTGGTTAAGGGAGGATAGAGACAAAGACAGATGCCAGGCTAAGACTAGATTAATTCCTGTCTTTTACCCCTACAGACTCTGCTGGAGCCCCACCTCTTCTAAGAGTTCTCCAGTGGAGACTCCTGGAGCCCTCTACATCTAATTGCAGAGGGCCCTAATTCCAGCTGCTCAGTTCCCTTCCCCAAAGCAATATTAACAATGCTTTATTTTATTCCTCCTTGAGGTAGTCCATACTTATACTACTGGGATTATAGTTCTGCACCACCACAATAATAGATTGGGTGCTTCTTCCAGTAAGACCTGGGTCAGCCTGACTCCATCCAGGAAGAACTTGCCTACTCCCAACTCATGGAACAACATTCAAGAAAAATCAGCCAGCTGGATAGGCTCAGTGGCACAGCAATTTGGCAGGCTGAAGCAGGAGAATCACAAGTTTGAGACCAGCCTCAGTAATTTAGTGAGACACTGTTTCAAAATAAGAAAAAAAACTGGGGATGTAGCTCAGTGGTAATGTGCTTGCCTAGCATGCACCTAGGCCTTGGGTGAAAAGATCAGCCAATGAAAGCACAAGTAATCAAAACCTTCCTGTCCCATGCTCAATGAAGAGTCCAGTTTATGCAAACTGAAATACATCCCTCTGATCTTACGGAAAAACAGGTCCTCCATAACCAATGGTAATACCCACAACCATCTATAATCCATCTCTACAAAAGAAGTTACTACATTCACTACCCCATACCCTACTACTGTCTCACTAGCCCACAACAGTTTGCTTGTAACCAGGCTCCTCATGTCATTTTCTGAATGACACAGCTCCCTAAATTGGTTAAAAATCAGCCACCATAATCTACAGCAACATAAAAGCCCCAGAGAAGAGTTAGCCTCAGGCTTCCCCTTGCACGAGGAAGTATAAAATTAAGCAAGAGGAGGAGTTCATTGCTGATAATGTCCCCAAGGGATGCAACCTTCCCAAAAGTACTGTGAGAACATGTGCAAGTACGTATCTATATTTACATCTATTTCTATGTGGGTGAGCAATTGTATATAGGGGTGATTGTGTATGTACATGATTATATATATCAGATGTATGATTGTGTATTTGCAAGCATAAATATTGATATAAGTAAGTGTGTGTGCTTGTCCTTTTATCTGAGGAAGCTGAGGCAAGGTGGGGTGGTCAAACACAGGAAGCAAAGTAGTACCTTTGGGTTTCCAAGACCAGGAATGACTCAGCTGGTGCATCCCACAGCCCCTCTCTCCTCCTCTCTGTGTCCCCCTGGATTGAGAGCCTTCAGAGTCTGGACAGATGGCCTTATATGTGCTACCCCCAGCCTTCTCCCTTAGACTGTGAACACAGAGGCCTCCTTATTCCCATCAGCCTGGGGCCAAGAGCTTCCTGAGAAAGACTGATGGTCTAGTGAGGGGAATTGCAAGGCCCTTGGATCAGATCCCCAAAGGAAGATATATTTAGTTGTAGCTGAGCTCACAAGGATTTGGGGAAGTGATGAAGTTGTACATCTTCATTGTGGTGGTGGTTACACAATTGTTTGTTTGCCGAAAGTCACAAGAACTGTACACTAAAAATGGTAAATTTTACTGTATACAAATGAAACCTTCATAAATGGTGAAGAAATGCAACTGATAATTGAATATTTTAGTACTTTTTCGTGTTGACTGTAAAAGTGAAACATATAAAACCACAGTATCAGTTTTCTAGATTGCATCAATCTGCCTTTGATATAACAGAAAATACATACAATAATTGTTATATGGAAAAAGATATTTAATTAACAAATGATTAAATTTATAATAATGAATTTTAAAGAATCAAGTAGCACAAGAGTCTCTTTATTTTTGGTACTGGGGATTGAACTCAGAGTCACTTAACCACTAAGCCACATCCCCAGCTCTTTTTTGTATTTTATTTAGAGACAGAGTCTCATGGAGTTGCTTGGGGCCTCCCTAAGTTGCTGAGTCTGGCTTTGAACTGGTGACCCTCCTGCCTCAGCCTCCCAAGATGCTAAATTACAGGTGTGTGCTGCTGGGATTACACCTGTAGACACAACCAACTAGACTTTTAACATTTCAAAAATTAACTGGGTTACTAGAAATGGTGGCTCTTATGAAAGAATTAATATACTTGAATTTTTTTGTTTGTTTGGGTATTGGGGTTTGAACCCAGGGACGCACATCCCCAACCCTTTTTATCTTTTGAGATAGGGTCTCACTAAATTGCTAAGGCTGGCCTTAAACTTGCAATCCTCCCTCTCAGTCTCTTGAGTCACTGGGCTTATAGGCGTGTTCCATCACCCCTATTTATAGTGATTATATACGAGATATTCACAATGTACAATCATCTTTTGGCAATGTTTTTTTTTTAATTTATTTTTTTATTTTTTTATAAGTTGCTCATGACAATACAATGATCTTGACATATCATACATTTGATTATCTTTTGGCAATGTTAATATCTTTTCTTCCTATGAGTCTGAATAAAGGTTCATAAAAGTTCAAGAGGAAGAAGGAGGAAGAGAGAAGCAGCTGCCTACTCTTGGAAGATGAGAAAGTTTCTGGCTCAGAAGCCAGGAAGCCTGAGTTAGGATCCTAACTTTTCAGTTTATTCAGATGATGTGACATTGGGCAAGACCCTGTCTCTTAAATCTTTGACCTAACACCTCCATGAAGAAGGGCCTGAATATAAGAAGTAGTTTCTACCACTATCTGCATCTTTGAAAGTCATCTTATTGCCTTCCCACCCCAGGTACCCTATAAGAAAGATGTTGTCTCTGAAAACAAACTAAATTTATAGTCAGTTTTCTTATATTTATTACTAAATTATGCATTATCTAATGCTCAAACCTTTTAATTAGCATAAGATATGTGGACTGCAGAGTTACTATAATTCCAGTCAAAAGCAAAAATAGACTTTATTGTTGTTGGCCCTTTTAATCTTCTCCTAGATACAAAAAATTATTCTACATAGCAGGCCTTGTCAAATGTTGGAAGTGGCCATAAAGACCCCAGCACAACAATCTTCATGGGGTGCTAGGATCAAAACAATATAAAGTAAGGAATCACTAGTTCTGATATTCAACTCACTACCTCTGTGGCTGGAAGTTAGGGGTGTCGTGGGGATCCCGCCTGCCACACACTGCTAAGTTGCTAAGCTCAAGATTCTAGTTATGAGCATTCGTGCCTCTGGCCCTGGGTACTCTGAGGATAACAGGAAGGATTGCTGCTAACTCTCAATGTAGTCATTATTAGTTAATATAGTTATTATGACAGTTTTCCAACAGATGGCAGTAAAGTATCTGAAGAAAGGAGCATAATTTTCTAGTTCACTGAAAGCCACCATGATCTAACAATGCAGTTGCACATCTTTATATTGCCCAGTTCGGGGCTGGTTAACTGCAGGACACGGGACTTGCAGGACTAGAAAGTCAGCATCTGATGTGCTCTTTCATCACATGGCTTCCTCAGTGCCTCTATATCTTTCTCTCTCACTTATGTTTACAAGCAGTCTCTACTGGATATGGTCAACATATCATATGTTCCTCCTTCTTTTGTGTCCAGAACTGTCTTGGTTGTCATTCCACTTGTGCACATGCCCTGTGCTCAGAAGAGCCACACTTGCTTTAATGCTCTGTTGTTGCTGTCCCGAATTTTTAAATAATCTTATTTTTGAATTTGTTTTCTAAGTGACTTCTGGTGGGACAAAGGATCATGTACACAACTGAAGGTCTATGAGCTATGCATGTCCACTGTTCCTTATTGCCTCCATTCCCTTATGTTTGCAATCCCACATGAGCAGAGAATTCCAGTGCATGTGATAAATGGGACCTCAGAGAGACAAAGCCAGGACAAGCTGTCTATGTCTACAACTGCATAAGCTGGGACTCAAGACATTCTCAAGGAATGCTTTACCTCTTGGGAGCTGGGGGTATAGCTCAGTGGTAGAGAGACTGCCTAGAATGTGGGCCATGGGTTTGATCCATTCAAACTAGCACTTACAACATCAAGAAGGCAATAGTATTCTATCACTTTACTTTTTTTTTTGTACTGGGGAGATTGAACACAGGGGCACTTTATCCAGCCCTTTTGAATTTGTGATCCTCCTGCCTCAGCCTCCTGAGCCACTGGGATTACAGGCATGTGACCATGCCCATCCCCCCAGCCCTTTTTACCTTTTATTTTTTTTTAATATTTATTTTTTAGGTGTAGATGGACACAACACAATGCCTTCATTTTTATGTGGTGCTGAGGATCGAACCTGGGTCCCGTCCATGCTAGGCGAGCACTCTACCACTGAGCCACAATCCTGCCCCTTTTATTTTGAGACAGGGTCTCACCAAGTTGCCTAGGCCCTCTCTGGCTGAGGTTGGCCTCAAACTTTTGATCTCAGTCTAGAATTACAGGCATGTGCCACCATGCCGAGCTATCACATTTTTATTTGCATGACTTCCTCTATTAATGAATCATTTGCTAAAAATACAGGAAACAGAAAAATGGGGCAGCCTTTTCCTTTTAGTACTTTTTTTAAAAAATATTTTTTAGTTGTAGTTGGACACATTAATTTTATTTATTTTTATGTGGTGCCAAGGATCGAACCTAGGGCCTCACACATGCTAGGTGAGCACTCTACTGCTGAGCCACAACCCCAGCCCCTCCTTTTAGTACTTTTTTTAATATTTATTTTTTCGTTGTACACAATATCTTTGTTTATTTTTTATGTGGTGCTGAGGATGGAACCCAGGGCTCACACATGTTAGGCAAGCGCTCTACTGCTGAGCCACAACCCCAGCCTCTAGTACTTCTTTATTCATCATTAAGTTAAAGGTACAGGGTGTTGGTAGAACATGTACATATAGAGAAGTGAAATAAAGTCTGGTACGGTGGCACATGCCTGTAATCCCAAAAACTCAGGAGGTTGAGGGAAGAGAATCACAAGTTCCAAACTAGCCAGGGCAATTCAGCAAGATCTTGTCTCAAAATAAAAAGGACTGGGAGCGGGGGGCTGTGGTTATAGCACAGCAATAGCACACTTGCCTTGCACATGTGAGGCACTGGGTTCCATCCTTAGCACCACATAAAAATAAATAAATAAAATAAAGATATTGTGTTCATCTTTAAAAAAAAAAAAAAGGACTGGGATTATAACTCTGTGGTAGAGTATTTTTGTTTACCAAGTATGAGGCTCTGGGTTTAATCAACAGTTGGTTACATTTTTCAGCATTTCCACTATTCTAGTAAGAATATGTAAAAGCTACAAAATAGAATTGTGTAATTTCAGCAATTTCACAATATAATTAAATACACATATTTAAATGTGGCTTTGGGGCTGGGGTTGTGGCTCAGAGGTAGAACACTCGCCTACTATGTGTGGGGCACTGGGTTCGATCCTCAGCACCACATAAAAATGAAATATATTGTGTCTACCTATAACTAAAAAATATTTGTTTTTAAAAAGATAGCTTTGTAAAATATAAAAAGTAAAATTCAAGTAATTATGTAAAATCTTAATTTTTCTTAGAACATTAAGTAGAAAATAAAAATACATGACAAGAGGGAGACTGGATGAGGCCAGGCACAGTGGCACATATCTGTAATCCCAGCGGCTTGGCTGGCGGAGGCAGAAGGATTGTGAGTTCAAAGCCAGCCTCAGCAAAAGTGAGGTGCTAAGCAATTCAGTGAGACGCTGTCTTTAAATACAAAATTGGACTGGGGATGTGGCTCAGTGGCTGATTGAGTGCCATTGAGTTTAATCCCTAGTACCCACCCTCTGAAAAAAAAATTTTTTTTTAAAGGAGATTGGATGAAAGAAAAAAATGTTTATCTTTTAGTATCTTTTTTTTTTTTTTTTTTTTTGGTACCAGGGATTGAACCCAGGGTGCTTAACCACTGAATCACATCTCCAGGCCTTGCTAAATTGCTGGTATTACTGGCATGCACCACCATATCACACCATCTCTTACTAACTTTAATGGCACTATTTTTTTTTTCTTGTTTTTCAAATATGGACTCTGGGCACCTTCATTGTGCATTGGCCCTATACATTATATATCTGGACCCAATTATTCTGTACTGAATTGCATAAGCTGGAAACTTATAAACACTTAAAAGTTAGAATTCTGCATACAAAGTAGGTTCCACAATTAGAAGCACTTGCAAGAGATTTGAATGGAAAAACAAGAAACAGGTCATTCCCTGCTACTTTAGGCAACATTCCTTAGGCAGATAGGGTTGCAGAGATACCAATATCCATTTCCAATTTTGTTGAAGATATGACAAGAATATTGCAGTGGCCAAGGCAGTAAGCCTTCACTCTTCCAGAGTATCAATGGTTGCTATGATAGTTTAGATCCTGTCCTTCTGAACCCTGAATCACAGCTACAGTGAGGAGTTCTTGAACATAGTTACTGGTAGTCTGAAGTTTTTACAAGTCATGTTTTAATCTTCAGCATAAAGCCTATTACTCCAATCTTTCTAATGATTTTTGTAAACACCTAAAATCCCCATGTTGAATCCTTTTCTGCCTAATATACCTGATATACAGTTGCTCAAAACCATCTCCAAAATGTCAGATATTATAATGGGCTATCGTCTACTATACCCCCACCAGTAATGATAAAATTAAGCTAAATGCCTGGTCAATTTAAAAACCACAACACACAACTTGTATGTATTTATTAAATCTTTATTTTAAACAAACCTGGGGCTGGGGTTGTGGCTTAGTGGTAGAGTGCTCTTGGCACTGGGTTCAATTCGCAGCACCACATATAAATACATAAAAGTAAAAAAAATGAACAAACCTGGAGTTTATTTGACAATATTGATCACTGTCATGACTTTCCCAACTTGGATTTCTAGATTTCAAATTCATGACTTATTCTAACATCACTTCTATGTTGTCAATGTAAATTAGAAAACTTGAAATTCCATTGCTCACAACCTTGATTAGGTTTCAGATTCAGGTTTTTACCACTAAACAGAAAAGCTCCAGGCCCAACTTCTCCCTGAAGCTACTAGGCACATAGTTGAGTCTCTAACCCCACTCACCCTCCCCTCCCCTGGTCCCTTTACCCTTCCTTTCCTCAAATGCCAATTGGTGGGGACATCATAAACCCTCCCTCTCATTAGCCAAGCTCCTGTCCTCCAGGAGCTCATGGTTAGTTGGGAGAGACAGAAGAGTAAATAAAATCCAATCACATTGTAAGCTTTTTATTCCATTAGCAGCTGTAAAAAGATTCCTGGGGCAGGCACAGCGGCGCATGCTTGTAATCCCAGTGGCTTGGGAGGTTGAGATAGGAGGATCCGAGTTCAAAGCCAGCCTTGGCAAAAAAGTGAGGTGCTAAGCAACTCAGTGACCCGTCTCTAAATAAAATACAAAATAGGTCTGGGGATGTGGTTCAGTGGTTGAGTGCCCCTGAGTTCAATCCCTAGTACCAAAGAAAAAATGGTTCCTGAGGGGAGAGGCCACCTTGTGGTATGAGGATAAGATTCCAAAGATTCTAAGATGATGGGTCCTATTAACTGAAGAGCCATTTGAACATGTCCAGTGGTCCTACTAAAACATGATTTTGATTTAGTTTGTTATACTGTGCAAGTCTATGTGTATATTTTAAGTAGTCCTATATCAACTGCAAATAATGGGAGTTTTCTCTTTCTCTTCAAATCTTCATACCTCACATTTCTCTTTCCTTTCAGCACTGAGCAGGGCATCTCATGATAGCAGGAACCCTTATTTAGATCCCAACTCTAGAGAGAATGCATTTAAAGTTTTTCATTAAGAATGACATTTAGCAGGGCATGGTGGTACATGCCTGTAATCCCAGCAGTTCAGGAGGCCAAGGCAGGAGAATTCTGAGTTCAAAGCCGGTCTCAGCAAAAGCAAGACACTAAGCAACTCAGTGAGACCCTGACTCTAAATAAAATACAAAATGGGGCTTGGTTCAGTGGGCAAGTACTCCTGAGTTCAAGTACTCCAGTAGCCCCCGACCCCCAAAAAAAGAATGACATTTAGCTGGTTATGATGGTAGACACCTGCAATCCCAATGACTGGGGAGGCTAAGGCAGGATTGCAAGTTAAAAGCCAGCCTCATTGATTTAGCCAGACCCTGAAATAAAAAGGGCCAGGAATGTGGCTCAGTGGTTAAATACACCTTGGTTCAATTGCTGGTATCAAAAAAAAAAACAAAAAACAAAAAAACTTGCAGGCATGGGTAGAGTACATGCCTACCATGTGTAAGGATCTGTGTGTGATGCCCAGCTACACACACACACACACACACACACACACACACTTTTGCTGTGGGTTTTTGGCAAACCATTTATCAATTAAAGAAATACCCTTTTTTTACTGACAGAACAATTTTATCATATATCATCAATTTTATCATATATAGGTGTAACTCCATTAACTTTTCCCAAATCTACAGAAATATTATTTTCCTCAACATGAATTACACTGAAAAATATTTTTTCTGACATTAAATCACCCCTGTTTTTTTTTAAATACTAAGGATTGAATCAAGGAGTATTTTACCACTGAGCAACATTCCCAGTTCTTTTTGAGACAGACTCTAGCTAAATTGCTTAAGGCCTGGATAAATTGCTGAGGCTGGTCCTTTGGCCTCAGCTTCCTGAGTTGCTGGGGATTATAGATGTGAGCTACCATGCTGAGCTAAACTCTTTTAATATTGTAAGACCTAGATGTAGACATACACTATGTTAGGATTTTTGCACCAGTATTCATAAATGAAATGAGTTCATCTTTTATTGCATTATTTTCACTAGATTTTGAAATTAAAAATCAGCCTGGCGCTTTGTGAAGGGGAGGTGCCTGATCACCTTTGCAATTTCACTAATGTATTTTGTTATATTTAAGTTTCATGTTTTTTTCTTATACTAATTGTGTCATTGTGTACTTTCAATATTTTTCCCCTAGGAATTTTTTTGGGGGGGGTACCAGGGAATGAATGCAGGGGCCACATTCACAGTCCTTCCCTGCCCTACCCGCCAAGTCCTTTTTGTATTTTATTTAGAGGCAGGGTCTCACTGAGTTGCTTAGCTTCTTGCTTTTGCTGAGACTGGCTTTGAACTTGCAATTCTCCTGCCTCATCTTGAGTGTCTCACTAAGTTGTTTAGAGCCTTGCTAAATTGTTGAGGCTGGTCTCAAACTTTCAATCCTATTGTTTCAGTCCCCTAAATCACTGGGATTATAGGTGTGTGCCACCACATCCACCTTAAAACTTTTGAGACAGGGTTTTGCTAAACTGCCCAGGTTGGCCTGGAACCTGTGATCCTCCTGCCTCAGCCTCTAAAGTACCTAGGATTATAGGTATGTGCCACCATATCCAGCTATTTCATTAATATCTACTCTTCAATTTAACTTTTTATTTTTCAAAGTTTACTAAGATCTATTCCAACTTTCTGCATTGGGTATTTATGTAATCTGTTTTGTTTCTAGTTAAACTTCATCTGTCAATAATAGAATTATTTGTAGTTCTAAGAAACAAGAAAAATAGATTTAAAAATCCAATGGTAACATTTTCCCATCTACATCTATTTATCTAGATACATATATGATACAACTAAGAGATGATATTGACACAAATACAAAACAGTGTGTCCTCAAGGATTCATGTCTTAAATTTAATTCCCACTGTGAGATATTAAGAAACTTAATCCAACTATGGTGTTTAGAGGTAAGGCCTTTGGGAAGTGATTAGGATAAGGTCATCAGGGTAGAAGATGGAATACTAATGGCTTTGTAAGAGAGAGACCAGAAGGTATCCAAGTATACTCTTCATCTCTCTACATGTGATATCCCATGTCACCTCCAGATTCTATTAGCAAGAAGCATATCACCAGATTCCCCTTGGTCCTGGACCTCAGAAACAGTGAGCTAAATAAACCTCTTTTTTTTTTTTTTTTTTTTTTTTTTNTGCCTTTGTCCAAAGGTCTCCCTTTATTTTCTCTACATCCTATGCTTATCTAAAATGAACAATAATAACATGGATTAATAGCAACCTTAACCAGCTGAAGGAAATCTTTCTTACAAATTCAAATATGTTGAACTAGCAACTCAGATTCCTGGACCTAGTGTCCTGATCAGATTCAGGGTGATTTTACTGAAGGAAAAATATATCAAGCCTAAGATGATTTTAAAGATGAAAAAAAAAAAAAAAGTGTTGGGGTAGATGGCTGAAGCTTGAATTTACATTTGGACTTAGGCCAAGTCTGTGACTCCATGAATACAGGCCACCAAGTATATTTGGGGTTTAGCCTGATGAAGTCTCTGATGAGGAATCTGGAAAAACTGGCAATTCTCTTAGGAGAAGAAAATATACCACCATCTAAATTGACAGCTATAGTTTTCTAACAGGAAAAATAAATAGCAAAGCGAAAGGGTATATAATAAACATGGAGAAAACACTCTGATAATAGAGTAAGTACAATGTGCACATACCAGAGTAAATGGGCTTCTCCCGAGTCCAAGCTCTTACTTTTATTTTTAAAAGTCTGATAAAAATTTGCTCAATTACATTTTATATGGTAATATTTAGTGAACTTTGTCCCAAAAGGCTATGTTTTAATTGATTTGTAAAAATAACAAAAGTTTATCATTCAGACTCTGGTCAATAAGAAAGAAAACACTGCTAGAAATAATAATAAATAATTCTGCACAAAAGGCCAAGTGACATAAGACTTACTATATTAACCAATATATTTTCTTTGTATTTACAATAAATCCATTTGTTAATACTGTGATAGAAAAAAATAAATCAGTCCACATCATGTAGTAGAAACTTTAAGGATGATCTTCTCACAATGAAAACATAAAAGGATTTTTAACACAGCTAAAACACTTTTCAACATAATGACAGTCTTGATGAAGCTAAAACTGACACAGTACTTTAGAATGGCTGTGTCCTGGATACAAGGAACCAAGGGCATTACCATTAATCAAGCAGCAAAAAGTGGTTTAGTTTTTCCAGAACTATTTAAGTACAATAGTTACCACATGAGAAGTTACTTTTTTGAGTTAGAAAAGTAAAAACTCTAAATTGGGAAACTGCATTAATCAAAAACAGTCCCAAACAAAAAAAGCCATCACAGGAAAACAAGGCATTCTTCTAGGTGTATCATGCATAAAAGGGATAATTACATAATAATTAATGACCAGACTAATAAATAAATGAGGTAAATTTTACAGTCATTAGAACAAATAAACTACATTTAACCACTAGTGCCATGCTGCCATTGTTTGTTTCAAAATACAAAATAATTATTCTAATGTCTAAAAACTATAAGCTTCAGAGATATTAAAGAGACACTGTAACAAAATATTATCTGAATATAAATTATCAACTCCAATATGATAGTTATCATGTAATTCTCATTTTTTATATGACGGTGCAAACATTGTAAAAGGTAGAAAAAAAGGATGAAAATAGACTGGCCAGAATCTAAATTACCAGACTAATCCATGATAAAAGTCTATAAGAGAAATAAAAATAATATTAACAAAATAGGTAACTTGATATCCTTTCTATATTCAGTGGTCTATGAGGATACAACCTCTAAACAAATTCATTACATCAAAGGCAAAAAGAGAAAAAACAAATCTCTTTGAAACTTTAGTTATCCAGCTTAAGCTCTGAAAGAAGGCTAATATTACCAAGAATTGCACCACTATCTATTTTAATCATTAGATATGAGAAAAATATTAACTTGAATGAATCAGTTATACCAAGAATTCCTACCATGCTATTATTATAGTATCTACCTATAGGTACCCTTGGTACAATAATTTATGTGTATAATAACTATTGATGACAGTACTTTTCATAGTATATCAATTTCCATTTTTACTTTCCTCTTTTACCTTGACACTTATATGCATTTATTTTATGTCTGATAGGAAATATTATTTTACAAATTCCTCGTTTCAATTACTGAAAAGGTGATTTAGAAACATAAATGGATGCACCTGCTAATCCTGAGATGATAATGATGGTGATGATGATGATGATGATGATGAAAGCAAACCCAAACCCAGATGATTTTTCACTCAAATTTTTGCTTTAGTTTTTTTTGGAAGATGGCTGGCAGAATAGAAAGAACAGCTAAAATCATCAAAATAAATACTGAGTTCCAGGAAACAGCTTCCCCTGCAGTTGTAAGCTGGTACAGTGTTGTTCCTGCTTTAATTGCTACAAAAGAGGGGGGTGCAACACCTAAAATAAAATAAAATAAAGCAAAAAGTAAAAACCATGAATTTTTTAAAATTAGGAATTTCTGTGTGCACAAAATTTCTCATAAGAATACAGCTATTTCCATTTGGAGAGACAATCGTGAAGAATCCAAAGCTGCCAGGCACAGTTGCGCTTGCCTATAATCCAAGCAGCTAGGGAGGCTGAGACAGGAGGATCTTGAGTTCAAAGCCAGCCTCAACAATGGGGAGGCAACTCAGTGAGATCCTGTCTTTAAAAAAAAATACAAAATTGGGCTGGGGATGTAGTTCAGTGGTTGAGTGCCCCCTAGTTCAGTCCCTGATTAAAAAAAAAAAAAAAAAAAAAAAAAAAGAATCCAGAAATCCTCAAGTTTATTCCTACATAAAGAATTAATCTTTCAAAAATTACCTCTTAAGTATAATGAACAACAACAAAAATCAAGAAGAGTTTCACAGCTTTTATCAATAGTTTAAGGAAAAAAACAAGGAAGCCAGACCTGGTGGTACGGCTGCTTAGAAGGCTGAGGTAGGAAGATCACAAACTCATAGCCAGCCGGGCCACTTAGTGAGACTGTCTCAAAATAAAATAAAGCTCTGGGCTGGAGATATAGCTCATTTGGTAGAGTGCTTGCCTCACATGCACAAGGCCCTGGGTTCAATCCCTAGTACCACCAATAAATAATAAAATAAAGCTCTAGGTTCAAATCCCAGTACCACACATAAAAAATAATGTGCTCTGATCTAGCAATTTCAAATGTAGGAATATTAATGCACATGAGCAAAAATCAAGTTTTAAAGAATGATGCCTTATAATAAAAATCTGAAAATTATCTAAACCTTCAAAGATAAGGTTGAGGACTGGGGGTGCAGCTCAGCAGTATAGCACTTGTCTAGTATGTGCAAGGTCCTTGGTTTGATCCCCAGTATTAAAAGAAAACAAAATAAAATTGAATAAATTAAATATAATTAATTAAGAAACATAAACATATTGAAATGTAAAGATATCCAAGACACTGGTAGAAAGAGCAGGTTATGCAAGAGTACATAAGGAACTTAGCTTAGTTTGATCCCCAGCACCACAAATAAATAAAGGTATTGTGTTCATGTTATTTAAAAAAAATAAATAAATAAAACAAATTAAAATTTCTATCTATTTCATCTGTAAAACAAGGGGATGAGATACCCATATTGATACAACTGCTGATGAATTTTTTATAAAAGTAGCAACAGGATGCAGCTCAGTGTTAGTATTGCCTAGTATGAGCAAGGACCTGGGTTCAATCCTCCAGATCAAAAAATAAAATTAAGTTAAACAAAAAGTAGCAATAAGGGCTGGGGTTGTGGCTCAGTGGTAGAGTGCTTGCCTAGTACCTTTGAGGCACTGGGTTCGATCCTTAGCACCACATAAAAAATAAACAAATAAATAAAATAATAGTATTGTGTTTATCTACAACTAATAAATATATATATATTTTTAAAATGTAGCAATTCCCAAAATCTAAAACAAAAAAAAGTAGCAATAAAAAATTGATTTTGACAATCCTCTAGCACACACAAAAATTTTTATTGTTTCTTCAAAAAGGTCTAATTTCATTAGTATTAAGCTTTAACAGATATTCAATATGAAACATCTACTCATTGTATCTAAACAATTCAATTTAAATTGGAAAGAAAGGCAGAGCACTCTTACTAAAGAACCACAAGAATTCAAAAAATATGTATGCATCTTCATGTCCATTGATTAATTTCAAAATCAAGTGGTCAGTTCCTTGAAAGCAAAAATGTGTGTCTCTCTTGCCTTTGGAAATCACTTTGGTAATACCTACAATAAATGCTGACTTCAATGAAATGAAAACTAGGATCAATCCACTACTGAAATTAAAAGTTCAATACTTGTTAGAAGACAAAGATAGGGGCTGGGATTGTGGCTCAGCGGTAGATCCTCAGCGCCATATAGAAATAAATAAAATAAAGGTATTATTAAAAAAAAAAAAAAAAAGAAGATGACGAGGACAAAGAGAATACAAATCAAGTTCTGCTTAGATTAGAGGTATGGCTCAGTGATAGTTCAGCATGAGCAAGGCCCCAAGGGTCAAACCCCAGCACTGGAAAAAGAAAAAAATTCTGCCTAATTCTGTATTATTAAAGAAATATTCAGTAGAAAGTGGTCTTTAAAGAGGTAATGCAGCCTGAAGCCTGAGGCAGTATAGCAAGTGCAAAGCCAGTCTCAGCAACTTAGTGAGACCCTGTCTTAAAATTAAAAAAAAAAAAAAAAAAAGAAAAGAAAGAAAGAAAAAAGAAAAGAAATAAAAGCACTGGGGATATAGCTTAGTGGTAAAGTGTCTCTGGGTTCAAATCCCAATATCAAAAAATAAAATTTAATGAAAACAAAGAAGTGACCCAAAACACTTAAATCAAAACAAACATTTCTGAGTAATCTATACAGGCCAGGCTTTGTGCCCAAGAGTTATACTGAGCTCTAACACAACATGAACTAAAGGCCTTACCTAGAAAAGTGCCAATAAAAAAAACTTTCAATGGCACATTTATCACAGGAGATGTAATATTAATAAACCAATTAGGCAGAAATGGCGTTATTCTCAAAAATATAATATAGTTAATGAGATGTTCTCTATGACGTTCAACCTGTCATAAGAAAAAAGATAATTAGCATCAGATAAAGACAATTTTAAAAATAAGTTGCTTTATGTAGCACCTTATTTCAAATTCTTGTCCCTAATATTTCAGAATTTATCCAGTAGAAGTGATTAAAATAGGGCTGGGTTTGTGGCTTAGTGGTAGAGTGCTTGCCTAGCACATATGAGGCACTGGGTTCAATCCTTGGCACCACATGAAAATAAACAAATAAAATAAAAGGTATTATGTCCACCTACAATTAAAAGAAATTTTTTAAAGGAAAAAAAAAGTGATTAAAATAGAATTTGCAAATGACAAAACTGTATACCAAATGCTCATTACCATAGATAAATAACATGAGTTTTTTTGTTTTTAAATTGTGCTTACTGATCAATGTTATGCCACTCAAGTCCAACATCAGCTTTATGATGGCTCAATGATATTTGACACCTAAAATGCCAAATTTAAACGTATGTAAACTAGATAAAGCATACACTTCAAGTGGCCAATTTTTAATGCCCCTACCTTTCTACAATGTAATGAATTACTATATCACAACAAATCAAGCTCTGTGTGTTTTGTGTTGCTGATGATTAAACCCAGGGCCTTACACTGGCTAAGAAAGCACTCTACCACTGAGCTACATTTTCAGTCCCTAGTACCAATTTTTAAAAAGTCCAGATAATCACGAGTGAACTCATTCATAGTTGATAAATGAGATTAGCTAGGTATATGGAAATCTTCAGCTGATTAAATAAATACACAATGATTATAATTTATACTGCCTTTGACCAACTGTTAAGTTTTTTTTATTATTGTTGAATTTATTTCCATAACTATTTCTTACTTATTCTTTTTAGATATACATGACAGTAGCATGCATGAGATACATGTGTGTGTGTGTGTGTGTGTGTGTATATACATATATTTTTTTTTTTTGGTGGTGCTGGGGATTGAACCCAGGGCCTGTGCATGTGAGATAAGCACTCTACCAACTGAGCTATATCCCCAGCCCTCAAGTGATTGACCTTTTTTTTTTTTGATAGTTATAGATGGGCAGAATGCCTGTATTTCATTTCTCTATTTTTATGTGGTGCTAAGGATGGAACCCAGTGCCTTACACATGCTAGAAAGCGGTCTGCTGCTGAGCTACAGCCCCAGCCCAAGTGACTGACTTTTAACCTTACACAAAATAGCTATTCCAAAGAAAAGCTTAAATAGTAAAACTACTTTAATTTTCATTACTGATATAGTGAAAGACACTATACTAGAAGTCTAGAGACATAAGATTCTAAACCATTATAATTAAATATTCGTGATCTGGGGCAAAACATTAAATTGTTCTTAATTTCCTAATCTTTAAAAAAAAGGGGGTACAGCAGGATAATCTCAAATTCCTATGAGATACAATAGTTTATTCCTTCTGATTTTTTGTAAAAATAGGATTTGCCTCACAATATTATGTTAGCCTTCTCTGTGTAGCAAGGTTTGTATTTGCAGGGATCCTGACTGAAGATAACAAAGTGTCTAATTATGTGGATACCTACATACTGACCTGAACTTGTCTACTGATTAAATTTATGAAGACAAAGAATTAGGATTATCATTTCAGAGGATCTAGTGGTATAACTCAGTGACAGAATTTATGCTTTTTTTTTTTTTAAATATTTATTTTTTAGTTCTCGGCGGACACAACATCTTTGTTTGTATGTGGTGCTGAGGATCGAACCCAGGCTGCACGCATGCCAGGCAAGCGCGCTACAGCTTGAGCCACATCCCCACCCCCAGAATTTATGCTTTTAATGAGGAGGTCCTGAGTTTGATCCTGAACACCACAAATAAACTGATAAATAAAATAATCACTACAAGTAAAAAAAAATTTGCTTACAAAATTATTGTCAGGAAGGGCTGGGGATATAGCTCAGTTGGTAGAATGCTTGCCTCGAATGCACAAGGCCCTGGGTTTAATCCCCAGCACCATAAAAAAAAAAGAAAAAGAAAAAAAAAAAAATCATTGTCAGGAGCAATGGTATATGCCTGTAATCCCAGTGATTCAGGAGGCAGGAATATCTCAAGTTCAAGGCTAGCCTCAGCAATTTATCAAGACTCACTCTCTCTTTTTGGTACTGGGAATTGAACCCAGGGAAACTTTACTGAGCTATTATCTCCAGCCCTTTTTATTTATTTTGAAACAGGGTCTCACTAACTTGTTTAAGGCCTTGCTAAGTTGCTGAGGCTGGCCTTGAATTTGGAATCCTACTGCCTCAGCTTCCTGAGTCACCAGGATTATAAACATGTGCCACTATACCCAGCTAAGATCCTATCTCAAAGGTTCAATTTCCAGTACTAAAAAAAAAAGCAAATAAATAGATAGATATTCATATTTGCATACCACTTGATGTTATAGATATTCATATTTGCATACCACTTGATGTTGTTTGGGTGAAAAGATAATTCTTATTATCTAAACTACTTTTGTGCATAAAGTTTTGCTATTTGATTTAATACATAAATTTATGTACTTTCTACATAAATTAAATTAATATTAAACTTATGTAGGGACTACACATTGACCTCTCACTTAACCAAAGTTATATTACATAATTTGAAATAACCTGGACACAATTACACACACCTGAAGTTCCAGCTAAGGCAGGAGGATCACTTGAGCCCAGTCTAGATAACATAGCAAGATCCTGTTTCAAAAAACAAAACTAAACAAACAAACAAATACACGTTTACCTGCTGTGACCATTTTACTGCTTTCTCTGTTAGGTATTTGTACACAACTGGTCTTCCAACCAAATAGGAGAGCATATAGCAGAATGAGGCACCAAGTCCAGAACACTGAAAAATAATAAGCCATAAGCATTTTTTTTCCATCTTATTCACATGGATATATTCACCTGAGGAAAAGCTCAACTCATTAACTTCTTTGGGGGAATGGGGTGGCTACATTGCAAGTATTATAATCCAAATGAGACCACCAAAAACAAATTACCACTTGTGGTTAAACTTAGTGGCTAGAGCCAATTAATTAATGTTATCTTTTAGCCTAAGAATACAATTTCAGCCACCAATTTTTTTGTCACCTGCTATGCTTAAAAACACTTCCCCCATCCCTGAAACCTAACTCACTGTGCCCACCAACATTCTTAAACCACCTGAACTCACAAAACAATAGGAAAAAACAAGTCTAAAACAGCTTATAAATGTTAATGAGTCTATAATAACCCTGTTTTAGAAAACAATCCCTAACACCTCTTTAATGAGGGTTTTAACACATACCACTTAAACTCCTCTTAAATTAATGAATTTATACTTAAACAGTCCAGTGGGATACTTACCAAACAAACAAGAAATAAGGCTAGTGGAAAGGGATAAAGGAACCCTGAGAGTATACTGAGAAATATAGAGCCTGGAATAGCAAATGTTTGCAAGCTGTTAACTTTTAAGTTAAGGATTAAAACATAATTAAGTGAAATTTTAAAAAGACAAACTCAGCATTTCAGGAAAAAGTATACAGAAATTATCATGTTAATGAGATTACATCCATATTTCAGTTAAGGTTAAGAATCCCTTATCCAAAGTGCTTAGGACCATAAGTGTTTTGGATTTTTCCAGATTTTTAAAAATTGGCACCATACACATCTCAGAGATAGGAACTAAATCTATAGACTTAACAATTAAGTTCATTTGTTTCACATTTATATTATACACATAACCTGGAGGTAATTTTACACTAATTTTAGTGTGCCTATGTTTTGACTAAACCCTGTCACTTGAGATCAGATGGGGAGTTTTCCACTTATGTTATCATGTCAGCACTCCAAAAGTTTTGGATTCTGGATCATTTTGGATTCTAGATTTTTTGGATTAGGGATGTTCAATCTGTATTAAAAGACAAAATATGACTCCTCAGCTATAATGCTTCTAAGTGGATTATTTACTAAACAATAAATACCAAACTACAATTAATAAACGCAGTACTAGTAAAATTGTGCTATTAAAAGAAAACCAAGATTCAAATGTATGAATTTCCAGGATCACTGTAATGTCATGTGTAGCTAATAAAAAAAAAAAAAACATTCATTTTATATAATACAGAACTATATCTCAGCCGAGCCATTGAACATAGAAACAAAAGTCAAATATAGAATTTCTCTATTTTTCCCAACAATGTTCATTAGAGCATTGTTTTGTTTATTGTTTTCTCTGTGTGTGTTGAGTTCCGAATCTGATAAAAGATCATTCATTGCAAAAAAAAGAAAAAAAGAAAGAAAACCAAGATAAGTATCCAACATGTACCAGAGAGAGAGGAATTTAACAAATTTGGCAAAAAAGAGAAAAAAAGGAAAGTCTTTAGTAGTCTTAAATAACATGCTTCTCTAATGCATTTGTTTCAGGAAACAAGATTTCTGGCTGGAAATCTAGGTATATATAAGGTTATTAAGAATTTATTTAAAATTTAATTATGACAATTACCTCAATTAACTTAAATAAAGTTACCACTCATTAAAAAAACTAATAGGGGTGGCTGGAGGCAGTGGCACATGTCTGTAATCCCAGTGGTTTGGGAGGCTGAGGCAGGAGGATCGTGAGTTCAAAATCAGCCTTAGCAATTAGCAAGGCCCTAAGCAACTTAGGGAGACCCTGTCTCTAATAAAATATAAATAAAGGGCTGGAAGTGTGGCTCAGTGTGTAAGCACACCTGGGTTCAATCTCTGGTACTTAAGAGAGAAAAAAAAAAAAAAAAGAATAGGGTAGGGATGATCAAATACAGTAAAAATCACACACCTTGTTCTTTAAAATAGGTAACACTTTTTATACTGTCTTCTGATTCCTAGTTTTGGTTTGGACAACACTGCCACCCCTAAGATGATTTATTAAAAGATAAAGCAAAATGATATTCAAAGTATATATATAAAAAAGGGGGCTCCATAGCCATAATGCCTCTCTTTGTGTGTGTGGTGCTGGGGATTGAACACAGGGCCTTGTGCATGCGAGGTAAGCACTCTACCAACTGAGCTATGTGGCCAGCCCCTGCCTCTAACTTTTCTTTTTTTAATATTTATTTTTTAGTTGTAGTTGGACACAATACCTTTATTTCATTTATTTATTTTTATGTGGGGCTGAGGATCGAACCCAGGGCGTCACACATGCAAGGCGAGTGCTCTATCGCTGAGTCACAATCCCAGACCCAGCCTCAATAATTTAAGTGAGGCCTTAAGCACCTGAGTGAGAGCTTGTTTCAAAATAAAAAATAAAGAAGGAGTGGGGTGGTGGCTCAGTGGGTAAGACTTTATTATGGAAAATTTCAAATATCTGAAACTAGTATTAATGATGCCCAATATTAACTTTTTACTGTCATAGATATCCAGTCTGTGTTTGTTTTAATTTCCAAAATGTCTCTATTTTTTTTTTTTTTTTCAGTATTGGGAATTTAACAACTCAGATGGCTTTAACATTGAGCTACATCCCTATCCCTTCTTAATTTTTATTTTGAGATGTGGTCTCACTAAGTTGTCCAGGCTGGCTTTAAACTTGCAATCCTTCCACCTCAGATTCCAGAGTCCTTGGAATTATAGGCCTGACCACCATATCAGGCTTGCATTTTCTTAATAGTTATCTTTTTCAAATCAGAATCTAAAAAAGGCTCACATATTCTATTTGTTCAATATAGCTCAAGTATACCATACTTTTTTTTTGTTTCTTCCACTTTATTTACTGGAGAAACTATCATTTGCCACTTTTTGGATATTCTGTTGTATCTTCAACATATTCTGTCCATTACCTTATGGTAATAGTTACCAAAGTATTTTTCTTTGTGCATGGGCAAGTGACTTGAGCTTAATTTTCTAGCTATTTAGACTTGAAAATTTCTAGCTATTTAGATTTCAATTCCTCTTTCCCAAAAAATCTTGGCTTTTTGTTTGTTTTGGGTTTTTTAGTACCAGGGATTAAACCCAGGAGTGCCACATTCCCAGCCCTTTTTAAAATTTTTTAATTTTGAGACAGGGTCTCACTAGGTTGCTTACTGTCTCATTAAATTGCTAAGGCTGGCTTCAAACCTGCAATCCTCCTGCCTCAAGACCCTAAAGCTACTGAGATTTATAGTTGTGTGCCACCATGCCCAGCTAAAATCTTGGTTCTTAATGACCTTAACATAATTAACCGTTTGCTTCACATATTAAGGATACATAATACAGGGCTGGGGTTGTGGCCAGTGGTAGAGCGCTTGTCTAGCATGTGTGAGGCACTGGGTTCGATTCTCAGTACCGCATATAAATAAATAAAATAAATGTCCATTGACAACTAAAAAAAAATATTTTTAAAAATACATAATACTGGGGCTGGGGCTGAGTGGTAGAACACTTGTCTGGCATGTGTGAAGCCCTGGGTTTGATCCTCAGCACAACATAAATAAAATAAAAGGGTACTGAATCCACCTATAACTAAAAAAAATTTTTTTTAAAAATACATAATACATTAGCAATATCATACTGAAACTTTTCCACATTGTAAATACATGAGTAACAATATTATTACTAACAACATGAGTACTAAAAAAAAAAAAAAAAAAAAAAATCTAAGATTTCTTTTAAGTCTTTCTATTTATATGAATTTGCCCATTCTAGGTATTTCTTATTTGAAATTAGGTTTTTATTCAAGAAGGTATTAGCACTGCACTGCTGAAAACAGTGACCATATACTGCTATTAAGACAATGAAACACAGGAAGTCTGAACTGAGATGTGCTATGAATATAAAATACACATCTCAAAGAAATAATATGAAAAAAAAGATTTGTTAAAGTACCTCAGTAATAAATTTTTTAGAGCCTAGTGTGTAGCTCAGTGATAGAGTACATGCTTAGCATACGAAAGGCCCAGGGTTCAATTCCTAGCACATCCACATGAAAATTTATAGTGATTATATGTTGTAAATAAAACAACATTTAATACAGTGATTCAAGTAAAATTATTTGAAAAATTAATTTCAGGTGGTCCACTTTTTCTAATGCTCCTACCATTAAATTTAAAAATTAAACCAGGCTTCCACCTATTGCTATTAATCAGTCATGCACTAGTAAAACTAAAACTGTTATATATACTCAAAGATAAAGTCTTTCCCTTTGTTCACTGAGTTTAAAAACATTAAGATCAAAAGTATAGGGCTGGGGTTGTGGCTCTGTGGTAGAGCACTTGCCTCGCATGTGTGAGGCACTGGGTTTGATCCGTAGCACCACATATAAATAAATGAATAAAATAAAGATCTGTCAACATCTAAAATAAAAATATTTTTTAAAAAGATCAAAAGTATAAAGAATGTTATAAGAAAATACAGATTTAACAAATTACTTATTTTATTAAAAAATCAAAACCTGAATTAAGGGGCTGGGGTTGTGGCTCAATGGTAGAGCGCTCACGTAGCATGTGTGAGGCACTGGGTTCGATCTTCAGCACCACATAACAATAAATAAAATAAAGATACTGTATCCAATTACAACTAAAAAAATATTTTAAAAAAAACTGAATTGATACTAACCAGTATCTTACTTAAAATTTTATATCAAACCTATAGGCATTTTACTACATCTCAGCCCTTTTTGCTTTTCATTTTGAGACAGAATCTCACTAAGTTGCTTAGGGCCTTGCTAAATTGCAATCCTCCTGCCTCAGCCTCCTGGTTGCTGGGATTACATGCATGCACTAACATGCTTGGCATTTAATAGATTTCTTAAGACAGTGTATATACAATTAAATAACTTTCTAGATAGCTTCCTAAAACAGCCTATCAAAAAGAAAGGTGCAGGCTAGGGTTGTGGCTCAGTGGCAGAGCACCTGCCTCGAACATGTGAGCACTGGGTTCAATCCTCAGCACCACCTAAAAATAAAAAAAATAAAGATAATGTGTCCATATATAACTAAAAAAAAACTGTAAAAACCTTTTCCAAAGTTTATACTATACTGAATATATTGTGTTGCTTGAAGTAGGAAACTGTAATAGTCTAAAAAAATAAAAGAAATGTGCACAAAATTTATTCCCAACTTTCTCCAGATTTTAATTTTTCAAATAGGGAGGATAACAATAAAAGTACCTACCTACAGCACACTACCTAAATACAAATCCATCTTCACCATGTAGGTAAACAATTAATGTTTCCATTAGCAGTAAAAGCTTTTGTAAACATTTACTGTTAAATTGCTTATGCTAGAAGTAACTTCTCCAATATTTTTACATATATACTCAAAACTATTGCATAAGGAGATCAATTGTAGAAACATGTAATACCCAATGCAATATAAGTCCAAGAAAAGAAATGTTGTAACTCCACATCAAATACAGCCATAGAATGAGAAGTTATACTCCACTTATGTATGTTAAAATACATTCTCCTGTCACATATAACTAACAACATATTTAAAAAAGAAAACGCTATTAAATTTCACAGGACAAAAAACCCAACAAACCAAAATTAATTCAGGAAATAAAAAAGGAAGTAAAAATACAAATACCTTAAGGGAACTAACAACATAGTTAATTTGCCTTTTAAAAAAAGCTATTTTAAAAACTTTCACAGACATTTGCCACTATTCCTGGAAGTTATGGATTAATTGACAAGGTATGTACAATTAAATAACTTTATAAATAGTTTCCCAAAACAGCCTTTTGTTGTTGTTAAGTAACATTTACAAAATCAGGAAGTAATCTTTCATTAATCAAGAAGATTTGGAAAGCAGGCTGTATAACAATGAAAGATAGGGCTGGGGTTGTAGCTCAGTGGTAAAGTGCTTGCCTATCACATGTAAGGCATTAGATCCTCAGCACCCCCCCCACAAAAAAAAATAAATGAAAAAAAAAACAACAACATACATTTCCAAAAAAAAAGAAACTCCTTTGAATATTTATTTTCTTTTGAACTTTTGCAAAAGAAACTTCTAAATGGAAGGGAAAAAAACATGAACAAAAGAGATTTATAAGATAACATCTATAAAAGCAAATGATTAAAAGCCAATTGTACAACTGTACAAACCTACTAGAATGTTTTTAAAAATGATATAACTACCAACTCAAAATAATGTATTTTAAAAATTAATAAAATAATTATAAAAAACCCCAATAGATAAATATCCTTAAGAATAAAGGGAAATATTTAATTAGTGACAAAAAGAATATCAAAAAACTTGATAATAGTCATAAAAATAAATGAGTTAAAATTAAGGTATAATTTTACATTTTCAAATATTTTATTTAATATTATAACACTGCATTAACAATTTTTAAAAGGAAAAATAATTTATGATTACACACAACTAAATGACAGTTCTTTTAAGCCCTTTCTTGAACAAAACTACAAAGCATTTTTCAGTTAAAAGGATACAAAATATATGTAGCAAAATAAGCTACAAGTACTTGTACATAAAAGGTGTCCTTATATTTGGATAAAACTTTTCCTAGAGCCTTGGCATCATCCATATCTCTGGGAACCTTCATATTCACTCTTTCTTCTCTGAAGAAATAAAATTAAAGTGAAAAAATTTAAAACAGAATTTTGCCATAATAAAACCAAAGTTAAGATCAAAACATGGAGTTTTAGCCAAAATGATTTGATGCCATGATCTCTGTTAAAGGCAAATTTTTTAATGTTCAAAAGTCTGTAAATTATTTGTTTTTAAATTTCTCAAGATGTAATCTATATATGAAAGTTTAGAATGACCTAAACTGAAGGTTAAAAACATGAGCTCCAATAATTGCTTTAAATTTTAAATTTACCAATGAAAAATGAACCACTGATGTTAGCATATTAAAAACAGATTTAACATCATTTTGGTTAATCTTCATGATAATCTGAAGTCAGCAATCACTCAAAATGGAAATTAAGTAAAGCTTTCAACAAAGTCACCATTCACAACTTTTCTGAAGTATTACAGCTCAAAGTTCAAGAAAAACGTTAAAACACTTTTCCTTTTCTATTAATTTTATTTCAAATTTGGTGCCTTGTTTGGATTTCTTACTTATAAAAGCCTAAATAGTCATCTTTGTGACTTGATTTGGGTTTTTTGTTGTTGTAGTTTTAATGGTACTAGAAATTGAACCCAGGGACACTCTATTGAGCTACATTCTCAGCCCTTTTCTTTTGTGATAGGGTCTTGCTAAATTGCCCAGGCTGGCCTCAAACTCCAAACCTCTTGCCTCAGTTTCCCAAGTTGTGGTATAAGCCAGAAACCCATGTTCATCTTTACATTTAACATATATTATGCTTATTTGCAACTGAAGAACAATGTTAGAGGGCTTTTTTATTTTATTTACTGACTGCTGAGACAGGTTCTTACTACTGCTGCCAGTTGGTCCCAAATTGTGGAGTCAAGTGATCTTCCCACCTCAGCCTCTTGAGTAGCTGGAACTACAGGTGTGCACTACCATGCTCAGCTGAATGGTGTTTTATTAAGTCCTATAAAAATATCTGATGTCTGGTGTGGTGGCACATACCTGTAATCCCAGTGTTTGGGAGACTGAGGCAGCAGGGTCTCAATTTCAAAGCCAAACTCAGCAACTTAAAAGAGACCCAAAGCAATTTAGTGAGACCCTGTCTCTAAATAAAATGTAAAAAAAAAAATGAGCCCTTTGATGGCACACATCTGGAATCCCAGCAGCTCAGGAGGCTGAGACACTAAGCAACTCAGTGAGATCCTGTCTCTAATAAAATACAAAATCAGGCTGGGGATACGGTTCAGTTGTTGAGTGCCCCTGAGTTCAATCCCTAGTACACCCCTACCCCCACCCAAAAAAAAGTAAAAAAGGACTGGCGATGTGGCTCAATGGTTAAGCACTTCTGGGTTTAATCCCCAGTACCAAACTAAATAAAAAAGATTCCATTGGCTTATGTATGCATAGGCATGCATATATGCACACACACGTATGTAGAGAACAATAGGCAGAATGTACAAGGTTTGTAATGATAACAAGTAATGTTATCATTCTTAGAGAAGATTGGGAGCAAAGACAACCTTATTAATCTGGAGTCTGTTCTTTGTGTGTGTGTGTGGTTCTGGGGATTGAACTCAGGGCCTACATGCAAGGCAAGCACTCTACCAACTGAGCTATATCCCCAGCCCTGGAATCTGTTCTTTTCCTCTTTCAATCAACTCTATTTCTTACTCCTTTTTTTTTTTTTTTTTTTTTTTAAGATAGAGAGAGAGGGGGGAGAGAGAGAAAGAGAGGTTTTTTTTTTTAATATTTATTTTTTTTTTTTAGTTTTCGGCAGATACAACATCTTTGTATGTGGTGCTGAGGATCGAACCTGGGCCGCACGCATGCCAGGCGAGCGTGCTACCACTTGAGCCACATCCCCAGCCCCTATTTCTTACTCCTTGATCAAAAAGTAGAAAGGATCTAAAATTAAATCACAGTAATACTAACTTAGCATGGCTGGGGTTGTGGCTTAGTGGTAGAATACTTGTCTAGCATGTGTAAGGCACTGGGTTTGATACTCATCACCACATAAAAATACACAAAATATTAACTTAGCATAACATGCCACCATCCTAAAAGCATTTACAATGAAGTAGGAAAATAAAATACTAGAGCTAGGGCTGTAGCTCACTTATAAGAGTCCTTGCCTAGCATGTGCAAGGTCCTTAGTTCAATTCCCAGTACCACACAAAATTAACATGGAAATAATTAAGTTTAACTATAAAATTTCAAGCATAAATAACTGTAAATAAGGAACTGGGAATGTAGCTCACTGGTTTAACATCTGCCTAACATGCACAAGGCCCTGGTTTCATAACCAACAGGAGGTGGGATGGGGACAGACTGTGAATAAAAGTAACTAAGAGAGCACATAAACTTTTTGATGTCTCGAAATCCCATTTCACAGATATCCACTACCATATCAGGCTGACCATGGTTGAAAGTCTAAACATATTTTTATAATTCTTTATATAATCTATTATTATACCAGGGTGGTATTACAGTAGTAAAATAGCCCTGGGATATTTTGACCTCCTAAAATATGTTTCAGGTCCATAATCTCTTTCCTAAGATTAAAAAAATTCTGAAAACTAAAATTTCTTTATAATTTGTCAGCAAAAACTTGTCAGTGAACTTAGTCTTTTATCATGTTTAGTGTTATCATATAGGCTTTATTGCATAGATATTAATGTATTGGATTATGAGATGCTACTTTAGATCTGCTGAAGGTATCACATAATATTATGTTATCCTTCCAAAGTGGAAAATTTCTAAAGTATGAAACACATTTTACCAAGGTTTTTGCTAAGAAATTATGGATGTGTATTAGATATAATCTTTTACAAGATAAACTTCTTTGTGAAAAGTATCTATTCAGGCTGGGGATATGGCTCAAGTAGTAGCGCGCTCACCTAGCACGCGTGAGGTGCTGGGTTTGATCCTCAGCACCACATAAAAAATAAAATAAAGATATTGTGTCCACCTAAAGCTAAAGAATAAATATTTAAAAAAAAAAGTATCTATTCAGACCAGATGACTTCCATAACATAGGAGGAAAAAGCTAGAAGATGGAGATGTGGTAAAAAGGAAATGTATGAATAAAAGCAGACAAAAACTGAGAGCAAGAAAACAGGGATAGAAAAAAAGAAGAGAATACCATTTTATTCAAACCACAGTCAATATCTAGGATAAACTATAAAAATAAACCTACTTGGTCACTAACACTAAACAATAAATGAAACAAATAGAAAATATTACAACCATCATCTATTTCATAAAACTTCATTGTTGTTATTGCTATGTTTTCCATTCTGGGGACTGAAACCAGGGCCTTGCTCATGCTAGACTTGCACTCTGTCACTGAGCTATATCCTCAGTCCTACTTAACTTTAAATATTTACAATTGTAGCCAGGTGCAGTGGTGCATGCCTATAATTCCAGCAGCTCATGAGGCAGAAGCAGGACAATTAACCAGTCTGAGGCCAGCCTCAGCAACTTAGGGAGGCTTTAAACAACTTAGTGAGACCCTCACTCAAAATAAAAACAATTAAAAAGGCTGGGGGATGTGGCTCAGTGGTTAAGTGCCCTTGGGTTTTAATCCCTGGCACACACACCCCCCAAAATATACATAAGCACACACACAATTGTGAGAGACAGAGAGAGAGAGAGAAGGCTCAAGTGCAGGGTTGTGATATTAAAATGTCCTTCCTATTGTAGTTATATTTTTAAAAATTTTTGGAAGTCATTAGAAAGATGAGGTCTTAATTAGAAAAACAGTGCTGTGAAAACCTTGCACAGAAAATCAAGAAGAAAATGTGGAAACAAGTATTTACATAACAGTGCTGATATGAACTTGCTACAAGCTATGAGAGCTAACACATTCATCATGATGGTTCTGTTGCTTAAAGTAAGTTTAGCTTTTAATTCACTTTCATCTCACAAATATCTAGACATTTTCAGTTCTCTCTCAGTATACTTACTCACTAAGCTGAGGAAAATTTTTATATACCAAAAACATAACAAATGCTGCAGATAAGAAAATAGACACCAATATAAGGAGTGACATTCTTGCTGACCCAGCTTCTGCCCAGGCTTTTTCTGGAAGAAAGAAAAAAAGTATAATTAAGATTCACATTTTTGCCCAAAACACTGGGACATTAAATCAGTTACTTCAATTGATCTAAGGACACATTCACTAATGTAACTTTAGAATATGAAGTCAAACATCAAAATATTTTGAGTGGTTCTCTTCTATGACTCCAAGAATGGAAAAATGTTTACATCTCCTCAAAAGGTAGTCTCTGTTATCTTAAAAATTATATGCAAGGGCTGCAGTTGTGGTTCAGTGGTAGCGCACTTGCCTAGCATGCGTAAGGAACTGGGTCTGATTCTCAGCATCACATACAAATAAATATAATAAAGGTCTATCAACAACTAAATATACATATATTTTTTTTTAATTACATGCAAGATAAAAATATACAATGAGATCCAATAGAGATTCAGTAAAGAACAAACAGAAAAATGAGCAGATCAGTTTTGCCAGTTTGCAGTCAATAGTGGTAAGAGCACAATAGCTTAACACTCAGGCTCACTGGGTAAGAGGTAGAAGTGGGTGACTTAATTTTTCATTGCCTTCATTTACCATTATCACAGTATAATACCGATAATATGGTATTTTAAAATATGTGGGCTATAATTAGGATTTGTGATTTTTAGTCCCTTGAGAATGGATCCACCACACATCCCCTTCCAACTACTGGCCATGTAGCTTTCATGAAATATCTTAAACAAAAGTGCTGAACTGCCTGGACTCCTCTAATTTAGCAAATCATTTTTATAAAAGTTTATATTAAAGTATATTAGACAGGTATCATTACCTGCTCTACCCACATTCTCCTCCTCTAGAACTAACAACCTTCCCTGGTCACCCAAACGAGCCAATCTCAGCAGCCTAATCTTACCAAGTGATTCTAACATTCTCTCCTCATAAACACAGAAGGCTGTCCAGCCTAAGCTTGGACATCTGATCCAAGTGGAAACACTTCATTATTGGCTGACTATATTTTCCCCTTGAAATTTTTGAACTAAGAAAAAGAGTTATTGTTTGTAAAAGGCTAGTGAGTGTTAGGGCTTAAAGGTCAAACAGTGGAAGACATAGTCAATAACACGGTAAGGAAGACAAGAACCACAAAATGTAAGAGGTTGTAATAGAAACCCAGAAAAGAAATGAGAGATATACATAATCAAACTTGTTGATTTCTAACTTTCCACTTCCCTTGAAGCCTGGCTATATTTTATTTCTTATTCATGGATGCCACTGAAATTGTCTCATTTTTATTCTTATGACAGCTTTCTGATACTTTTAGTTGTAGATGAACACAATACCTTTATTTTGTTTATGTGGTGCTAGGGATTGAACCCAGTGCCTCATGCATGCTAAGCAAGTACTCTACCACTGAGCCACAATCCCAGCAGGACAGCTTGCCTTTTTATTTGTGTTGGTTTAAAGTGTTTCTGTTCCTTTTAACCAAAAAGTCTTAACTAAAAGACTATAATTTTTGGTTTTGTCTTGTTTTGTTTTGGTACCAGGAATTGAATTCAGGGACACTCAACCACTGAGTCACATCTGCAGCCCATTTTTGTATTCTATTTAGAGAAAGGGTCTTACTGAGTTGCTTAGCACCGCACTTTTGCTAAGGCTGACTTTGAACTCACAAGATCCTCCTGCCTCAATTGTGTTCAACAGTAACACAAGAAAACAACTAAAAGAATGCAAAAAGAATGAGTGACAATTGAGGCTCTTCTTTCATGCAAACTAGCAAAAAGGGAGTGTTGGTACTTATGATTCAATAACCCTTCCATATAATTCTAATAAACCCAGAGATTAGAATTTAATTCGATTATAGTTTTTTAAAAATATTTGTTTTTTAGTTATAGATGGACACAATATCTTTATTTTATTTATTTTTATGTGGTGCTGAGGATCAGAACCAAAGGCCTTGCAAAAAAAAAAAAAAAACTTGCTAGGCAAGTTTTCTAATGCTGAGCCACAACCCCAGCCCTCAATAACAGCCCTATACATAAAAGTTATAAATTTTGTTTTTATAATTTACATCTAAATTTATAGCCTACATATTTATGTCTTCTTATGCCTGCATTAAAAGCATGTGTCTTTAGCATTTATAGCTACTCTTCCTGTTATTTTATATTCATTAACTTCCAAATCTTCCATCATACTAATTCCTAGTCTGAATTATCCTATTATCTGCTTTTTCAACCCCCTTGGTCAAAGGTACTATTAGAAAAAGTGCATATGCCTTCCTAGCTTCAGTCAGGGTTATCAATGATGAATCCTTTTATAGCATTATCCTAAAAGATTATTCTAAGTCCCTTCAGGCTATTAATTCTACCTTTTTCTACCTGCAACCAATGATACTGCCTTCTACTTTAGTGAGCTCCCCAATGTCTATCTGTTCATGAAATTATCTTCCCTTGTCTGTCCTCCCTTCCTTTTCATTAACTGTCAACACACTTCACCACAGAAACTCTTTCCATTCATCCAACACATTCAGTATTTCTCTCTCTTACATGCACCTTTTCTCTTAACTTCTAATATATGTAAATCCATCCTGGAAACCCATAAATTAACTATTACCCTCTAGCAGCTCTGTGATTCTCTCCTTTCATATTAAAACATATTAGAAAGCAAAATCTTCCAACACCTACAAGATCTTAGGAATGGCTCCTACTGGTCATCTAGCCCACTTGTTCTCAACATTCAGTGTTTTCTAGAACTACCTGACCCTACCATGAAGGAAAGGAAAGATCCATTTTTCTTCAGGACGTAAGTGCACAGACTAAGACATCTTTGAAGGTCACAGAATACACTGTAACATTGTTTGAAGTAAATGCTTTCAAGGGCTTTAAGTTTTTAAAAAATTAGTAAGATTTGAAAGTTGTTATCACTTTAAAATATAAATGTAAATAACTAAAATAACTACAAGATACAAACCATCAGTTTTTAAATAACACACAAAGCATGTTATAGGCAGTAGAAACATCAGCACTCCCAATCTTATTTAAAAGCTCATTCTTTAGTCTTAATCCCCTGCAACAGTGCTACCATCCAATCTACACACCCTCACTCACAGTCATCTACCCATTTCCAAGTATATCTTTCCATTTACTAAAAACTAAGACCAAACTTACAATAAACTTCTCCATAATCCCAAAAGATTTCACTATTTATTTAGATAATCCACTCTGCCTCATAGATTTTTTCTTTCATTTTTTTATTTTCCAGATACTGGGGATTGAATTCAGGAGCACTCTACCACTTAGCCACATACCCAGCCCTATTTAGTATTTTATTTAGAGCAGGGTCTTTTGAGTTGCTTAGCGCCTTGCTGTTGCTGAGGATGGTTTGTTGTTTTTTTTTTTTTAGTTGTTGATGGACCTTTATTTTATTCATTTATTTATATGTGGTGCTGAGAATTGAACCCAGTGCCTCACTCATGCTAGGCAACCCTTACCACTGAGCCCCAGCCCCAGCCCCTGAGGCTGGCTTTGAAATCATGATCCTCCTGTATTGCAAGTTCTAGACTGACCTGAGCAAATTATCAAGACCCTATCTCAAAATAAAATAAAAAAGCCAGCATTGCCAGGCATGGTGGCAGGCATGGTGGCAGGCATGGTGGCACATGCCTGTAATCCCAGCAACTCGGGAGGCTAAGGCAGGAGGATTGTTGAGTTCAAAGCCAGCCTCAACAGATTATTAAGGCACTTGGCAACTCAGTAAGACCCTGTCTGTAAATAAAATATAAAAAAGGGCTGGGGAGTGGTCAGTGATTAAGTGCCCTGGGTTATATCCCCAGTACCAAAGCAAAAAAAAACAAAAACAAACAAACAAACAAAAAAACGCTGGGGTCTCAGCAGTTTGGGAGGCTGAGGCAGGAGGATGGTAACTTCAAAGCCAGCCTCAGCTATTTAGCAAGGCCCTAGGTAACTTTTGCTGGACCCTGTCTCTAAATAAAATACAAAAAGGGCTGGGGNACCAACTTCAAGATAGCGTTTCTCAAACTTTTTATTTTATTTTTATTTTTTTGTGTAGTACTGGGGATTGAACCCAGGGACTTATGTATCCTAGGCATCTGAGGCACCTGTTCTACAGCTGAACTATATTGGTAGCCCTTTTCATTTTGAGACAGGGTCTCACTATGTTGCCCAGGTTGGCCTGGAACTTGCAATCCTCCTGCCTCAGGCTCCTGAGTAACCAGGTCCAAGTTTCTAAAACTTTATACTCTTTTTTGGTACCAGGAATTGAACCCAGAGGGACTTAACCACTGAGCCACATCTCTAGCCCCCCTCCCCCTCCTTTTCTTTTCTTTTAATTTTATTTTACTATCCATTTTGTTAAATATTTATTTTTTATTTGCAACTGGACACAATGCCTCTAATCTTTAATTTATTTACTTTTATGTGGTGCTGAGGATGAAACACAGGGCCCTGCGTGTGCTAGGCCAGTGCTCTACCACTGAGCCACAACCCCAGCCCCTCCCCTCCTTTTCTGGGATAGAGTCTTGCTAAATTGCTAGAACCTTGCTAAATTGCTGAGGCTGGCTTTGAATTTGTGATCTTCCAGCCTCAGCCTCCTGAGTCCCTGGGCCAGCCCTTTTTATTCTGACACAGGGTCTCGCTAAATTGCTTAGGGCCTCAATAAACTGCTGGTGTTGAACTTGAAATTACAGTCCTCCTGCCTCAGCCTCTTGAGTCACTGAGATTATAGACCTGTGCTACCAGGCCCAGCTCAAATTTTTCTGACTATATTTTACAATAAGCAATAATATTTATATCATGATCTGATGCACACAAAAATCTATGTAACTGAAAAAGATATTTTTAAATATTTTTTTTAGTTGTTGAAGGACTTTATTGTCTTTTTTTTTTTTTTAATGTGGTGCTGAGAATTGAACCCAGTTCCTCATACATGTTAGGTGAGTACACTACCACTGAGCCACAACCCCAACCCCTGAAAAAGATTTTGAAAAATAAATTGATAACTACTACAAAGCGCTGATATTTTCTATTTCATTTTTAAAATGCTCATTATCTTTTAAAAAAATATTTATTATTTAGCTGTAGTTGAACACAATGCCTTTATTTTATTTATTTATATGTGGTGCTGAGGATCAAACCCAGGGCCTCACACGTGTGCTAGGTAAGCACTCTACCGCTAAGCCACAACCCCAGCCCCTTAAATGCTCATTATTATCTATAAAATTGACTTCATACCCTTCATAGGGGTTATGAACTATTTACTAAAAAACATAGTCCTAAGAGTTCTCTTAAATTAAAATGGAGAACTGGCTAGTTAAACAAATTAGTGAGGGCAAACAATGCAAAAGAGAGTGACATACTCCAGTCCAGACACTCTGAGACGGATAAGTTTAGAGCCTAACTGGTTCTCCCTATTGTGTGTTCCTCACCATGAAAGAATCATACTTTCAGTATTATTTCCTTGATCAAGTTTTTAAAGTAGTCCACAGTCTATTAGGCTCAGACCTTAGAGACCTGACTCACAGCAAGAAATCCATTAAATGCACCAAATACTGCAGGTAGAAGGTAAAATATTTCAAAACTACACATGACAACCCTTTGTCAAAGTTATGTAGATGTGTCATGTAATAAAATATAAATTCATTCACCGCATCATGGAATTATAGAAATATTTTATTACTGTGTATTTCTTTTTTTATTTTTATTTTTTTGTAGTTGTAGATAGACAGCACGCCTTTATTTTATTTATTTGTTTGTTTTTTGCAGTGCTGGGGATTAAACACAGGGCCTTAAGCATGTGAGGCAAGCCCTCTATCAACTGAGCTATATCCTCGGTCCCTATTTTATTTATTTATTTATTTAAAGTTTTAGGTGGACACAATATCTTTATTTTTTATTTATTTTCTTTTTTTTTGTGGTGCTGAGGATCGAACCCAGTGCCTCATGCATGCTAGGCAGGCACTATACCAATGGGCCACAACCCCAGCCCGTTTTTATTTATTTTTATGCAGTGATAAGGATCAAACCCAGGCAAGCACTCTGCCACCAAGCTACAGCCCCAGCCCTACTATGTCTTTCTTAAAGCAAGAGTTACAAAAATTGGAGGTTGGGGTTGTGGCTCGGTGGTAGAGCGCTTGCCTAGTACATGTGAGGCACTGGGTTCAATCCTCAGCACCACATAAAACAAATAAACAAAATAAAGGCATTGTGTCAATCTACAAATAAAAAAAATTCGAAAAAAATTTCTCTCTTCTTCAAAACCTTTCCTTCTTTTGAAGGCCTAGTTACCAACTGCAATTACTAAAATGCTGTCTTCAAATCCTGGAAAATCGGTTGCTAAGTAGCTACTAATGCATCAGCAAGTAAACCAAACCCCATACATGAGGTCCCCAAAATCTTTTACCTATAAACAGAACTCTAATGGTAATTAGAGAAAGAAAAGGAAAAAGAAGGAAAAGAAAAAAACTGGGACTCATCAATAAAACAGGTTGGATCAAAAAAAAAACGTCCTTGCCTAGTGTAATCTCACACCATTTAGAATAGGACCTTTATCTCCTACTATAACCCAACAGAAACCATTCATTAGTGACAATTTTATCTCTTCACTGACACACGTATAAAGGATTCACACAGACCTTTAAGTCTACTGTTTCCCAAGCCCAACATCCCCTTTCCTTCTCCCTACTTATCTAACCCCTATTCTCCACAGAGGCAGGTTTTCACATCTCTTCTTCCCGTCTTCTGAGATTTACATTCTGCAGGTCATTCCATAGCATCATAAAAAGAGTAAGTGTGCCGAATGTATTGTTCTAACAATAAGATAAATCATTTTAAAGGCACCTTGGGAGTTTCAAGGTTTTATATTCTGAATAGCTTCAGGTTAAAAAAAAAAATACTGATCACCATCTCAAGCCAAATGAAAATCTTTCTTAGGGTTACTCTCAGCAGTACTCTTCAAAACACAGTTCCTTTAATTTAGAGCAAAATTACACTTTAATAACATTTCTAAGTTTTTAAAATTTATATAAAGTTATTAGACTCCATGTCTAAAGTTGGAAAAAATACCCAAAGCTTACTGACTGTTGAAAACACTTAAAAGTTATTTTAAATTCATTAACATTTTCCATTGTACACTCTTGAAAAAAAACTCCTTAGCCATCCTACTGGTGGAACATACCAGGGTGAGGGAGCTACTGACAATTTAAAAGGTCATATGTTAGAAACACTTTAACTTAAAAGAGCTTAATCATTTCAATTGCTGAAAAGCAATGCACAACTTCATAACAAGATGGAATCAACTTCGTTTCTAGGTACTTTCTCCTTACAATAATATTTAAAGCCTAAGAAATTATAGGATGGTGTATTGGGAAAATAGCTTTGGAATGAGTGACCTTAACTTAACATTTACTTAGACCCCACTTTATATAAGCCAAGCATTATGTGAATTATTTCGTTTAATTCATGCATCAACCGATTAAACAGATACGTTATTCCTATTTCACAATTCAGACTGAGCTTTTTAAAGTTAACAAGTCCAAGGTGCCAAGTAAATAACAGAAATAGGGACTCAAATCCAGGTGTTCCTGCACGAGGAAGTGGCACCTAGAAGATCAAGACCTTGCTACTAATCTGGTTGTGTGACTGTGTACGTACAAAGTCACGTGCCCACCTTGGGCCTCAGTATCTTCATCTGTAAAAACAACGCAACCACTGCTAAAGTTCTTCCAGATCTGGCTAGCATCGTTATCAACCTTGCAATCGTCAATAAGCCGGTGTTATTCCTTCTTTCAACTGAATTCAATAGACTCATCTACTAAGCGTTTGGCCTTGAGCTGAGCAGGGAGCCCAAGCCCAAGTACCCCATTCTCTTTTTCTCGTCCCTAGACGTCAGCAGACTCCCTCTTACTCTTAAAACCCCTTTCTCCTCCGGAACCCCTCCCGAAACACAGGTCTCTAGGCCAGTCCCTCAACTCCAGATGCCGGGTCCACTCACCTTTTACATAGTCTCTGCCCCCCGGCGCCGCAGGGCCCCGCGTCCCCGCGTTCCCGTCCCCCACTGGGGTCGTCTGGAGTGCTCCAGTCTGCGACCGTTCGGAAGTTCTGCCTTTCGCCATGGCTGCTGCAATGGGAAGTGAAGACAACTGGGTGGTGCCGCGCCCCCTTAACAACAAATCCCCGCGCAGGCTCCGTACAACATAGAGGCGCCTCGGCCAGAGCCACTTCCGGCGCGACCTCCTCACCTGAGACAACCCCAGCCCCGCGAACACAACTACGCTCCACAGAGACCTAAGGTGACTTCACGGGCTAGGCCCCGCCCCGCCCCGCCCCGCCCCGCCCCGCCCCGCCCCGCCCCGCCCGCCCGCCCCCGACGCCTCGCGCGCTCGCGCTGGCCCAGTAACCACGAGACAAGTCAGAGGCCCGTCCCGCCCCATCCAGTGCCCCGCCCCACCTCGTGCCTGCGGGAAGCATGCGCAGTAGCGTTGCCGAGTCACCCGGCTGCGGCTCACGTACTGACATCTAAGACGTAGATTTAATTATCCGGAAGTGCGGTCCCAAGGACTTCAAACTCATTGTCCTGGCCTTCCGGAAGTACCTGTGAGTGATTACTTGGCGTTCTGTGGGTGAATATTCAGTCAGTTCTCTTGTAAACCAGTTTTTACAAGTTGCTATTGAATTTGGAGGGGTTATAGAATGTTTGGCCTGAAGACCGTGGAAACCATGAAACTGAGCCAAATCTACCCAAATTTTAAGAAACTAAGATTCAGGAAGAAATACAACCTATGAGGGTCACCGGGTGGCTAAATGCCTTTAGAATTCATGTTTTCTTTTTCACAAGCAAATGCCTTGTCAACTCCCTGTCATTCCTCACTGGTAAACCCTGGTCAACTCATTACACTTAAGCTTTTCTTTTTACTGAGCCCACACAGGGCTTTTTGACAGATATGACTGGTCACACTTTACAGAGCAATTATTCAGGTCACTTGTTGGTAAGTGTATTGGAATTCCCTCTTCAAAAATTTTTTTTTCTTTAGATTTGTTTTGGTTGCTGGGCAACCTAATTGAAAGCCTTGTGCCTGCAGAGCATGTGCTCTACCTACCATTGTCCAATATCTTGGCACCTTAAAAAAGTTTAACTGATATATAAAAACGTAAAAATTGTACATACTAATGGAGAATTCCCTCTTGAAAGCAATTTAGCAGCGTATATGCATATTCTGATTATTCAGTATTATACTTCTACGAAACTATCCAGTACACAAGTTGTTCGTAATTACATTTTTTTTAGTATAATGGTGAAAAAGTAGAAACACTGAAAATTCAATCCTAAAGAAAAAAAAAAAACAATGGTTAAGTAAATTGTGGGAGACCCATTCAATGGAAATGTATTGCTGTTTTCAGCGTTGGGGATTTGAATCTAGGGCCTTATGCATGCTAAGAACATGTTCTATCACAGAGCTATACCCCAGCCCAAAATGGAACTGTTTTACATGCATATCTTTTGCATTCTTCTGTTAAGGCCCTCAGTGACCACTATAAGAGTTGTCTCCCTATTTTATTTTGTTCATAATCTTTATTATTGTCTCCTACTACATATAAAATGTAAACTGTATTCAGGCCCCTGAGTGATAGATGGGTCATACCCTTATGACCCCAAGAAAGAGTGCCAACACTTAAGTGAGCATTCAATAAATTTGTTGAATTTTTTTTTTTTTTTTTGCAATGGTGAGATTTGAACCTAGAACCTCCCATATGCTATGCTTCCACTGAGGTACATCCCCATCTCTTGAATAAATTTTTGACCATAGAAAATCATGTCTGTGAAAATCTAATAATGTAGATGATGCCAATACAAAAACATTTCAAGAGATAACTGAAAAACAGAACAGTGCTGGGAATGGTGATCCTAGTGACACAGGAGGCTGAGGCAGGAAGATCAAAAGTTTGAGGCCAGCCTCAGCAACTTAGCCAGGTCCTAAGCAACTAAATGAGACCCTGTCCCAAAATATAAAATGAAAAGGGCTGGGGATGTGACTCAGTGGTTGAGTCCCCCTGGGTTCAATTTTAAAAAAGATTATATAAGTTACATAAGTTAATAAACATGTAATTTACTGTAAAATGGATCCTCCTGAGCAAGACACAAACTGTTTTTAAAAATTTGGTATATTTTGCTATATAAAAATTTTTAAAATGCCAGACATGGTAGTGCATGCCTATAATCCCAGTTACCCAGGAGGCTGAGATAGGAGGATTGCAAGTGCAAGGCCCTCCTGGGCAATTTATGCCCTGCCTCAACAGAAAAAGACAAAACACTGGGGATATAACTCAGTGGAAGGGTGTCCCTGAGTTCAATCCCTAGTGAACACACACACACACACAGAAGGAATACCAGGAGGAGGACAAGAAGGAAGAAGAAGGTCGTGTTTTGGCTCAGTTTTAGAGGTTTCAGTCCATAGTCAACTAACCCTGTTGCTTTGGGGAACAGTGGGATTGCATGGCAGAGAAAGCAGTTTGCCTCATAGAGGACATAAAGCAAAGAGACAAACAGCCAGTGACCCAATATCCCTGTAAAGAGCACACCCCCAATGACCTAACTTCCTTTCACTAAGTCCTGACTCCTAAAGGTTTTACCACCTCCCAACTGGGCAATGGTAGGGGTGGGGAGACCAAACCATCAACATGTGGGCAGGGAAATTTTTTAAAATATGTATATATATATTTTTATTTGTAGATGGACACAATACCTTTATTTTATTATTTTTTAAATGTGGTACTGAAGTTTGAACCCAGTGCCTCACACATGCTAGGCAAGTGCTCTACCACTGAGCTACAACTCCAGCCCTGAGGAACTTTTAAAATCCAAACTATAGAAGTATTAAAGCTTTAAATTTAACACATAAATCTATGAACCAGGCATGGTGGTGCATGCCTATAATCCCAGCAGTTGGGGATGTTGAGGCAGGAGGATCGCAAGTACAAAGCCAGACTCAGCAAAAGCCAAGATGCTAAGCAACTCAGTGAGACCTTGTCTCTAAATAAAATATAAAATATGGCTGGGGATGTGGTTCAGTGGTCAAGTGCCCCTGAGTTCAATCCCTGGTAATGGAAAACAAACAAACAAACAAACCTATGAAAATACTATAAGATAAAATAGAAAAATATGGGTTTTTTTATCTTGACATAAAAAGATCTTCTTTAGTATAACCTGTAGGGTAGTCTCTTAATTTACTGTATATGTAATACAGAACATAGCACTTTAACACACACCTAAAAGAAAATCTACTCCAGAAATAGAGTTTGCTGAATTGTTTGAAAAGAGAAACATTTGATAATTTCCTTTAGGCATTTCTGTTCTTCCTGCTTGCCAATTCCTCTCTTGTTCTCTTCCTCATATATATATATATATATATATAT
>NW_026000174.1:22656974-22685724 GCF_001458135.2 Marmota marmota marmota
TTTTTTTTTTTTTTGTACCAGGGATTGGACTCAGGGGCATTCGACCACTGAGCCACATCCCCAGCCCTATTTTGTATTTTATTAGAGACAGGATCTCACTGAGTTGCTCAGCGCCTCGCTGAATTGCTGAGGCTGGCTTTGAACTCGCAATCTTCCTTCTTCTGCCTCCTGAGCTGCTGGGATTTCAGGCGTGAGCCACTGTGCCTGGCCTTTTCCTCCTAATATTAAGAAAAAAAAATATAGTCCTTTATTTTATTTAGCTGTAGGTCAATAAAATACCTTTATTTTACCCATCTATATGTGGTGCTGAGGGTTAAACCCAGTGCCTCACATGTGCCATCATGGCAGAAAGGGTGTGGAATAGGAAAGCTGCTCAGCTCATAGCAGCCAGGAAGCAGAGTGTATAAGAGGAAGAGGTTGAGGATAAGAAATACCCTTCTAGTACATGTCCCCTAGTGACCTACTTCCTCCAACCATAGCAGGTCACAGTTTCTAGCATCTCCAGTAGTAGATATTCAGGATTACTCCACTGCAGAGATCATGAGAGCCCTCATGATCCAATCACTTATCAAAGGCCTCTAAACATTGCTGCACTGGGAACCCTCAACACTTGACTCTTTGGGAGACAATATAGATCGAAATCATAACACATAGCAAAATATCTAATAAAAGTTGATGCACAAGCTCCTGGGTTTAATCCCCAGCAATGTACATAATGATTAATAAGAAGAAGAAGAAGAAGGAGGAGGAATAAGAAGTAGTAGTAGTTGAAAAACATTCTTGAGAATCTAAAATTAGTGTTAGTGGTTAGAGATGTAACTCAATGGGTAAAATACTTGCCTAGTATATGCAAGGCCCTGAGTTTGATTCCTAACACTAGAAATGAATAAACAAAGTTAATATTAGAATAAAGAAATCATTTGTTAACATATGCTATATAGAAAGAAAAATTAAGCCAATTGTGGTGACACACACTTGTAATCTCAGTGGCTTATAAGGTTAAGGCAGGAGGATTACAAGTTCGAAGTCAACCTAGCAACTTAGCAAGACCCTGTCTCAAAATAAGAAGGGCTGGGGATGTAGCTCAACGGTAGAGTGCCCCTGGGTTTGATCCCCAGTACTGTGAACGAACATAATAAGCCAATATGAGGTTTTTGACTTCTGGCCATGACAAAGCAATGTTCTCTCACTGCAGACAATTAAAAACCTGGTCAAAATATCTGAAACAGCTGTCTTCAGATAATGAATTAAAATATCCAGTCAAGGAATGATCCTTGAGAGAAGAGAAACAAGGTTAGTCTGACGCTCACCCTCACTTTCTGTCTGGGGGCACTTTCTGGAGCAGAACACAAAGAAGAATTGACCAAAGGGAACACAGTGCTATTACTGAAACAAGAAAAAAAGAGATTATAGACCAAGGCAACAAATATGGCTGGAATTCACAGTGCAGAATCCTAAAGAAGAAACATCTTTAAAAAGCGAGGTGGTAGGGATGGGTCTTCTTGGATATTTGGTTAAAAATATTCACAATCCAGGTAAAATTACATGAAGTAGAGCAGTAAATGAATGCAGAGAATAACAAGCCCAGTACTCGAAAGCTGTGAGCTGAATGAAGATTCCAGAGCTGGCATTATGAGTAGAAGACATTCAAACTCTCATCAGCCAGAGTGTCCCCTAAGAGCTCCCATGTTAATGCAGGGATATTCAGAGGTGATTAGATTATGAGAGATGTGACCTAATCAGTTCATCGTAGTATGACTAAACTAACTGGATGGTATCTATAGGCAGATGGGGCATGGCTAGAGGAGGAGAGTAACTGGAGTGATGCCCCAGAAAGGTTTATCTTCCCTGTGGCCCCTGCTTCCTGACCACCATGAAAAATTGGAGCATGACTACTCCTCCACACCCTTCCACCCTGATGTCCTTCCTCGTTTTGGGCCCAAAGCAATGGAGTTGGCCAACATGGACTGAACCTCTGAAACTATGAGCCAATATGTTTTCCCTTCCTTAAGTTGTTCTTTTCAATTATTTTGGTCACAGTGACAAATATCTAACACATTGGCTCACAAGGAAAGCAGTTTGCTCCACCATATGGTCCTGTGGATGTGAAGCCTTTGCCAGAAGCCCGAAGTAAGGGGGCCACTAGATCTTGATTGGAACCTCCAGAACTGTGAGCTTAAATAAACCCTTCATTTTATAAATGAATTATTTCAGTTATTTCATTATAGCAATGGGAAGCTACCATTAACTTACCATTATTAACTACCAGGACTTTCAGTACTCAGCATATAGTCATATTTGTGGCTGATTTATTATTATTTTCCAATAACACAAACCAAAATCAGCAAAGGGAAAGACACAAAGTAAAGTTCAGAGGAAACCAGGCTTGATCTTCCAAGAATTCTAGTGAAATCATATAGGACATGCTTCATTCTTCTTGCAAAAAGTTGCAACTACATGTCTACTGGGAAGCTCATTAAACTTCATACCCAAGTTTTTTTAATATTTATTTTTTAGTTATAGGTGGATACAATATTTTATTTTTATGTGATGGTTGAGGATCAAACCCAGTACTTCTCCCATACTAGACAAGTACTCTACCTCTGAGCCAGAATCAGCCCCATACCCAAGTTTTTTATTGGGAGCTGATCATATAGGCCCTCTCAGGTAGCATGTACTAAAATTCCAGACTTCCACAAGGAAAGCCAGTTCTTTAAGTATAAGCCATATTTTTTTATACACAATTTGGTCACAGTGAGCCACTCTTACCAGTATGGGGATGGTTGGAACACCTTCTGAAATCCAAAATCCAAGTTTGTAGATGCCAGCCAAGGTTCTTTAAAAGCAGATCTTTCTTTATTGTTTTAGTTGTAGATGGATACAGTAACTTTATTATTTATTTTTATGCAGTGCTGAGGATCAAACCCAAATTCCCAGTGCCTCACACATGCTAGGGGAGCACTCTACCACTGCACAACCCCAGCCCTGAAAGTAGATCTTTCTTTTTTTTTTTTTTTTAATTTTTTAATATTTTATTTTTTAGTTTTTTGGCGGACACAGCATCTTTGCTTTTGTATGTGGTGCTGAGGATTGAACCCGGGCCACACGCATGCCAGGCGAGCACGCTACCACTTGAGCCACATCCCCAGCTCGAAAGTAGATCTTTCTGTGGATAACAGGCCCAGGCCTGCCACATTCATTTTTTTTTTTTTTTTTTTTTTTGTACACTAGCTGACAAGAGGAAGTCCAGCTCAAAGCAGATTTCTAAACAAACCAAGAAAAGATGAGAAGAGTGTCCACACGGAGCAATGATGGCACTAACCTGGTACAAGAAAACAGAAAAAAACTAGATGAAAAATACATCTACATAGGGCAACCTGTGCGTGGTGTTCAAGTGGGAAAAGGTATCTGTGCAGGAGAGAAAAGATGAAGCAATAAGGGATTGGTTACAAACTTGCAGATGGATTAAAAAATAAGTAACAATATTAAGAATAATGGGAACCTGGAATTTTCTTACCATTAAAGAATTAGAAACTTAAAAGGGAGAAAAGTAAAATGAAACCTATGATGTTGGACTGAAATTGGAGGGACAGCCAGGCATGGTGGCACACATTTATAATCTCAGCAACTAAGGAGGCTGAGGCAGGAGGAGGGCAAGTTTGAGGCCAGAGTTGGCAACTTAGCGAGAACCTATCTCAAAGTAAAAGTGAAAATGGGCTGGGGGTGTAACTCAGTGGTACAGCACCTCTGGGTTCAATCTGCAGTACCATTAAAAACAACAACAACATATAATTCAGAATGTAAGAGCCTGGAGTTTAGTTCAAGCTCTATCCAATAAATCTCTGATCCCAAGGATAAAGCGTTTAATTATTCAGGTTTTTTTGTTTGTTTGTTTGTTTGTTTGTTTTGGTGGTGGGGCATTGTACTGGGGATTGAACTCAGGGTCTTGTGCATGTGAGGCACTCACTCTAACAATTGAGATCTAGCAGCATCCCCACTATTCAGGTTCTTATTACTTTATTTTTGTTGAACATAAGATTTTTTGGTGGGGAAGTATAGCAGGGATTAAACCCAGAGGTGCTTTAACACTGAGCTACATTCCCAGCCCCATTTATTTATTTAGTGGTACTAGGGATTGAACCCAGGGACTTGTGCATGTGAGGCAAGCGCTCTACCAACTGAGCTATAGCCCAGCCCCATTATTTTTTATTTTGAGACAGGATCTTTCTCGGTTGTTTAGGGCCTCACTAAATTGCTAAGGCTGGCTTCAAACTTGCGATCCTCCTGTCCAGCCTGTGGAATCCTTGGGATTACAGGCATGTGCCACCACACTCAGCTGAACATAAGATTTTTATATGAGGCATATGCAAGACAAACATAGATTGAACATAGTTCCTTGTACACTGAAAGCAAAAGAAATTAGGAATATGATTTTGGATGGGTGAATGGATGGATGAATATAAGTGTGAGTGAATATGTAAACAGCCCTAGGGATAGTGAGATTTAAGAGCAATGATCATACTTAATGTCAAAGTCTTGGTTTCTAAATAATAATCTCTACTGAAAAGAAAGGACTTGCAGAAAAGGCTCATTACAGGACTGGTATATGAGGAAATTCAAGATAAAACTGGAACATTTTGTACAAGAAACAGGGAAGTGCTCAAAGATATAAGACAAAACAAAAGGACTCCAGAGCCAGATGGAAGAGGCTTCAGTGGCCAAATAGGGTACAATTTGGGCTGTAAAAATCATTAACAGACTCTAATTGATTGAGTAAAATATGAAATCATGAATTTGAATTAACTCAAGATAGGTCAAAGGCCTAAATGTCAGACCTAAAAATATGAAATTCTTAGGAGATAACTGTAAGGATGGCCTTATGGCTGAGCCTAAGCAACTCCACTTTAAGAACTCCAGTTTGAAACCTGAAGTCTCATCAGGCTCATCAGGTATGGCCCTCAGGCACAAACAAGTCACTTCCCCTACCCTGGTTAACTCAGAGTGAAGCCTGTGGCAGGCTGTCTTCACCTGATAAAAGGGAAAGGTGCCTGATAAAAGAGAAAGTTGAAAAGATCAGGGTGGGGACCACCAGACCAGATGTTTTAACCCCAGGGTAAATGATGTCACTGAGAAATCCATTGGTAGCTAATAAGGATTGAAAGAGGGGTCAAAAGCCCCAAAACTTAATATAAATAATAGAGCAAATGAACAGACTTTCAACCAGCCAACACTGATCCACACAAGCCTGAGAGTCTGATGAGGACCTGGACTGACATCCCAACCATTCTCATCTGCTTGAACCTGTGTTGTTCTCATCACTCTCTAACTCTACAGCCACATATTGACTCTGGTGAGAGCCACAACTTCTCCCTAGGACCACCTCCTCAGCCTGCCATCAGCTCCACCCCAGGAGAAGGCTGCCTTGGTTCCGGACCTGGTCACAGTGTTCTGAATGAGTGTGCATCTGCTGGACTTAAAGCCTAAGACTTGAGACTTTTGATCTGACACTTGAACTTAGCATGCAGAGGGAATGTCTGTCATTAGCCTGTCATGGTTAAATGTGTGTGTAGTGCTTAGAATTAATCTAGAATTGTTTGCTGTGAATTGTCTATTGCAGTGCCTAGCATTAAGGGTTGTTGTTTTCTTGATTAAGAGCCTATAGAGTGAAATGGTATTGAGTGATTTGAGTGAATAAAGCATTGAAAAGGGCAGAAACATGTGGACATTCTTTATTTCTTCCCCTCAACTGCATAAGTCACACCTTTTGCCCATAGTGACAATAACATAGGGGAAAATCTTTATAAAATTGGTTTAGCGGGACTGGGACTCTGGCTCAGTGGTAGAGCACTCTCCTAGCATGTGTGAGGCACTGTGTTTGAGCCTCAGCACTACATAAAAGATAAATAAATAAAGGTACTGTCCATCTACAACTAAAAAATAAAGATTTTAAAAATATTTTCAGTTACAGATGGACACAATACATTTGTTTTATTTGTTTGTTTTTTATGTGGTGCTGAGGATTGAACCAGTGCCTCACATGTGCTAGGCAAGTGCTATACCACTGAGCCACAACCCCAGCTCCAAGATATTTTTTTAAAAAATTGGATTTAGCAATGATTTCTTGGATGTAACAACATAAGCTCAGGCGATAAGGCCCCCTCCCCCCGAAAAAAAAAGAAAAAGAAAACAAAAAAATTGGACTTCTTCAAAATTAAACTTTTGAACTTCAAATGACACTGTCAAGAGAATGAAAAGACAATTTACAGAATGAGAGAAAATACTTGCAAACCATTTGATAAGAAAATACAGAATAGATTTTTAAAAACTCATAATTCAACAATGAAAAGAAACATACCCCGATTTTACAAGAGGAAAAGGATTTGGATAGTTATTCAAGAAAAAAGCACAAATGAAATTAAGCACATGACAAATTCTCAACATCATTGTCATAAGGGAAATATAAATCAAAACCAAATGAGTGATCTAGAGCACTTGCAGAGCATGAACAAGGCCCTAGGTTTCCTCTCCAGCATAACATTGCAAAAGAAAAGAAAGAAAGAAAAGCAAAAAAGAAAAGAAAAATTTAAGGGGGCTGGGGATATGGCTTAATAGTAAAGTGCTTGTCTAGCATGTGTGAGGCCCTGCCTGAGTTCAATCCCCAGAACCCGCCCCCCAAAAATAAAAAAAGCTCTCTCTGATTTCCAACATGTGAGGACTCAGCAAGAAAGTGGCCATCTGCAAATCTAAAAGAGGGCCTTTGTGGGAGACCAACCTCTGAATGTGACTGAGTTAACTCCCCTGCTAGGCCATGTGGCACCTGTGCTGCTAGACTGCCTGGCTCTTTTAGGGTTCCAGTGACTGTCTTCGTTCCAGGGAGGCCATGTATTGCTACAGCCCCATGGGTGGAGCTATGCTCATCTGTTCTTTTGTAATATAACCCCTTGCCCTGTTTAGGATAGAATGTTCCATGGAAGTGCCTTGAGTGTGTCCCCCTTTCTTACTGTGCCCTTGGGTGTGGCCTACCTAGATGTTAGTCAACCTGCTGACAGTGGACATCATGAAGATAGATTCAGCCCCCTGAAACCTGACCCCTTGCCTCATTTGAATAGCTTCTCCTCAATAAAAGGGGTCAGCGTGTACTCTCTCTCTTTTCCTGCGGACCCTTAAGGTCAGAGGAGCCATCACAGCGACCCCAAAGAAAAAGGTATTTGTGTCTCTTGTGTGGTTATTTCGTGCAGCCCAATTGGCCCAGTTTACCTGGAGTGACCCCTGAGCCTTTTAGTCGTGAGAACAGAAACCCGGCAGGCCCTCACCAGAACCCTCTCATGCCAGCACCCTGATCTCAGCCTCCAGAACTGCCATGAACGAGTCCTAGGATTCTACTCCATGTCACCTCCCAAGACTGCTCGCTGCCCCTCCTGTTTCCTCTTAATGCCCAAGGCTCTTGTCTGGAGGACCACAGTGGCATCCCCCTGCCTCAAGTTATCTTTCCCATGCAACATGAACTGCTATCAGATTCTTGAAATGTAACATATTTTGGGCTTCAACCTTGAAATAAAGAACTTCCATCTCTTGTATAAGTTATCCCACCCCAGGTATTTTAGACCTCCAACTTCAAATTTCTAGTCTTTCTTGTAGGCACGTGACCCAGAGGCCAGGCCTATGGTGACGCTGTAGAAGGTCCATTTTCATGGCCGTGGTGGCAACAGAGCTCCCCAACACATCAGCAGTAGCCAGGTTGAGACGGGTGTAATGTTGGTGCGCAGCAGAGTGAGCTGCTGGCATTTGGCATTCAACCACTGCTCTGTAGCATTTCAGGGGGCTGCACTTGAAAGCTTAATTTCAAGTCTGGGTTTCTCCAGTTCTTCCAGTTTGTGAGTAACATATCCTTGACTAAACAAATCCCTTTTCTGCTTACAAAACAACAAATGAGAGGGCTGGGGTTGTAGCTGAGTAATAGAGCATTTGCCTGGCACATGTGAGGCACTGGATTCCCCTCAGCACCACATAAAAATAAATAAATAAATAAAGTTTTTTAAAAATTAGATGTCATTTCATACCCTCTGGGATAGTTGAAATTGAAAAAATGGACAAAACATATTCTGGCAAAGAGACAGTGAAATTGTAAACTCACATTTGCTGGTAAGATTTTTTTGTTTTAATTACTGGGGATTGAACCCAATGGCACTTAACCTCTGCTGTTTATTAATTAATTAAATTAATTTTTGAGACAAGGTCTCAAGAGAGTCTCACTAAGTTGCTAAGGCTGGCTTTGAACTTGTGATCCTCCTGCCTCAGCCTCCCGAGTCACTGGGATTACAGGCTTGCATCAACATACCTGGCTGCTGGTGGTGTAGCTGTTTTTAAAATGGTGTATCTGCTTTTAAAAACTGTGGTAGTTCCTCAAGAGATTAACCCTAGGATTACCATACGGCCTAGTAGTTTGATTTCCATGCATAAACCCAAGAGAAATAAAAACATATTTCTAATACAAATATTTGCACACTGATCATCAGCATTATTCATAATAGCAAAAAAGTGAAAATGACCAAGTTGTCCGTGAACTGATGAATGGATAAAAAATGTGGTATGTTTACATAATGGAATATTATTCAGCCATAAACATGAATAAATATCGATAGATGCTACAATAAGGATGAACCTCAAAAACAGCATACTAAGCGAAGGAAGTTAGAATCAAAAGTTGACAAATTACAATTCCATCAAGATGAGTTGTCTGGAATAAGAAATCTACAAGAATGTTAGTTACCCATTGCCAGAGGTTGAATGATGGGGTGAATGGAAAATGATTAATGGTTACAGAGATTCATTTGGGGGGTGATGAAAATAATCTTGAATTGGATAGTGGTGATGGTAGCACAATTTTGTTAATATATTGAAAAGCCAACTGAATTATTTTACATTTAAATATTGTGAATGTTTTAAATCTCAATAAAAATAAAAGATGCATTCCTTAAAAAACAAAAGTACTAAAACTAACAAAGGATGAAGATTCTAAGTAAACCTGTGTCTATTGAAGAAATTGTATTTTATTTTAAAATGCCTTTCCATAAAAAAGTTGCATGACCCAAATGGCTTCACTGGTGAATTCTCTGATTTTATTTACGGGGTTATAATTTGGTCTTAAAGGATATGCTTAGTATGTTAGAGGCCATGGTTTCAATTCCTACCACCAAATATATATGTGTATTTGTGTGTATTTTTTTTTAATATTTATTTTTTAGTTTTCGGCGGACACAACATCTTTGTATGTGGTGCTGAGGATCAAACCCAGGCTGCACGCATGCTAGGCAAGCACGCTACCGCTTGAGCCACATCCCCAGCCCCTGTATTTACTTATTTTTTTTAAATACGAACTATCACAGAAAGTAAAAGAGGAGGGAGTACTTTCATCTAATTTTGCGTCCAGCATTGCCCTGATTTTAAGGCTAAATGAAAATAAAGACACTATAAGAAAAAATATATATGTACCCATTGTACCCATATCTCTTACAAATACAAAACATTTTAACTACACATTAGCATATCAAACACATTGCACATATAATATACATTCTGGCCAAGTTGTATTTAAATAAAGAATAAAAATTTAGTTCAATCTTTGTAAAAAAAAAAAAAAATCCAGTTTAATATTCCTGGATGGGAAATTCTTTTCAACAAATGATGCTTGAAGAACTGGATATCCAAAAATAATCTCAATCCTTATCTTACATCATTAGCAAAAAATTAATTTGAGATAGATCATAGCTCTAAATGTAATTGTTAAAAACAATAATTCATCTAGAGGAAAACATCCTTTCGATCTAGAGATAAAAAGACCTAGAACACTGAACATGAAAGGAAAAAAGAAAAGTGGTTTCTCAGGGAGTCAGAGAGGGAGGATGTTGTCCTAAAAATAGATCAGAATGTGGTGACCCAAGTTAGGAATTTAGAACTAGTTTTTAAGTCTTCTGTGTTCCATCAGCTGTCAGACAAGGCAGACCAGAAGCCAGTGGGATCAGATCCCTGGAAACCAACTGGTAAAATTGCACAGAAGTAGGCTATTGATGCATGGTAGGCAGTGTTGGCACCTTCAAATACTGGCACAGCAGTGAGTTCTGTCCCCATACTGCAAGGGGAAAGGCCTGGACTCCAGTCAAGGGCAACCATCCAGGCCAGATTCTCTGGATTGACATCACTTGTGTGCCAAAAGAATGCAGACAGCTTTGACTGCCTTTTCATTTGTGCTGGGTGGAGAGAGGATTAGAGAAGAGTCCAAATTTTAAGGCTTTGAGGCTTGGCCCTCTGGACTATTTCTCTGTGTGCTGCTATCTGCCCAGGCCAGCAAAAAGTCTTGATCTCTCAAGAGTCAGATTATCAGAACCAAGAATATGATAACCTTTTCAAAATAATAACTGCATTTTTAATTTTTTTTAAAACAGGATATGTCTTCAATCCTCATTATATTTTATGATATATTTTATGGATCTATTTGTTTATTGCTCCTTTCCAATCAGAATATAAGGTCCATGAAGACAGAGAACATACTCTGCTTCATTCAATACTATCTTCTCAAACCTCAGAAGAGTGTCTGACATGAAAAATTACCAAAAAGATTTTGTGGAATTATTAAAAATATTATTGCCCAAAAAGTAAAATTCAAAAAGTAAAAATTAAGAATCTCTATCCATATCTCCATCTAGTCCTACTTCTTGAAGATAACCATTATAACATTTTTATGTATAATATCAAGCCAAGAACAATTTATCTTGTTTATTTCTATATATCTTAAGCAGAGCACAGTGCTTGGCATAGATAGAAGAAGTATTTGATAAACCTATTTTAAAAATTCATTGGATGAGTTATAAGTAGTGTTGGGGTTAGGGTGGGGTGGTGAAGTAGGCTTTAAAAAAAAAAAGTCAGCAGCTGTACTCTATTTCTCCAAACAAGTTAGAGTAAGTTCCTTGGGTTAGGCATCCATTTATACATCTCAAGTACCCAGGAGCTTCCTGAATACTCTACCAGTTATCTATTGAGCACTAACACAATGGTCAACATAATGATGAAGAGGAATTTAATTCTCCAGCCCACTTAAAAACTTCAGACTTCTTTGAATGAGACTTTTTGCCCTATTAAACTGGCCCAATGCCTTTCTACCAAGTCATGCTACTCCCAGGGTAGAATTCCCATCTCCAAGGGCTCTCTAAGACTCTTGACTGCTAGCCAAATAGCATGAGGAGACCATCCCACAGGACAACAGACATGTATACTCATGCTCATGCCCAGCATGCCCGGATGGGCTGCTACCCAGTTAGGGCCTCTGAGAGACCATGATCTGTCAACATCTCTTTGTGATAGTATCTGAGGGGATTTGTCTGAGTGCCAGCCTCTCTGTGGAAAAGGCCAAGCCAGAAGCAAGCGACTCAGTCATACTGAAAATACAATATTGAAGCACTAAGCTGGAATGTAGCAATTTTCAGCTGTCACACCAAACTCTAAGTGAAATCACATTTTGCACAGACTTCCAAAAACATAATCATATGAAAACTATTTGTATTGCTTTCAAGCATGGTTCAAAGCCATTTACCACAAATAAGAAAGTGTAGGGCTGGGGGCTGTAGCTCAGAGGCAGAGAGCTCGCCTGGCACGCGTGGGGCACTGGGTTCGATCCTCAGCACCACATAAAATAAAGTTATTGGGGGCTAGGGATGTGGCTCAAGCAGTAGCGTGCTCACCTGGCATGCATGCGGCCCCGGTTCGATCCTCAGCAACACATACAAACAAAGATGTTGTGTCCGCCGAAAAACTAAAAAAATAAATATTAAAAATTCTCTCTCTCTCTCTCTTTAAAATAAATAAATAAATAAAGTTATTGTATCCACCTATAATTTAAAAAAAAGAAGAAAAGAAAGTCTATAGCAGGATCTTTGTTTAGAAGCATAAATATATAAGGCAAAGTGGTTGTTTTCTATTTTACTTCAGAAAACATTTAGTTATCAATAAATTTATGTGCTGAGCATAGAAGAGTGACCTAGGGAGGATTCCTTCATAGTTAATAACTTTATTGAAGCAATAGATCTTCAAATCTAGTCTGGCGTGGTTATTTTCGTTCTTGGCGTTCAGTTGTCACAGTTGGTGGGCAGTAAGTGAGGCAAGATGCTGTGGAATCTGCTGGGTTTTCATCAGATTGCCCAAAGGACCATCAGCACTGCTTCACGCAGACATTTTGAAAATAAAGTTCCAGAGAAACAAAAGCTGTTTCAGGAGGATAATGGAATTCCGGTGCATCTAAAGGGTGGAGTAGCTGATGCTTTGCTGTATAGAGCCACCATGGTTCTTACAGTTGGTGGAACAGCTTATGCCATATATCAGTTGGCCATGGCTTCATTTCCCAAGAAGCAGGATTGACTTCAGTCATCTCAGCAATCGTTTGGTTCAGTTTAATTCAGCTCTCTATGGACCACTACTCTGATAAATAACAGAGCTCTTCTTTGGGGACCAGTATTTATTGACTTGTACTAACTGCCACCAATAAAGCAGTCTTTACCATGAAAAAAAAAAAAGATCTTCAAATCTACACATTTATATTCCATTTACTTTTCAAAACTATTTCATTAAACAAAGCATTTATTTAAGGATCTAAGGAAATAAGTTAAAAACATTTTCTATTATCCAGATTAAAGAGCCACAGCATGGGATGGGGACATAGGTTGGTGGTAGTATGCTTGTGTAGCATGTGCAAGGTCTTGGGTTCTATGCCCACACTGTGGGGACCAGGAAAGGGGTTGTTTTCTTTCTTCCTTCCTTCCTTTCTTTTTTTTTTGGTACCAGGGATTGAACCCAGGGACACTTTACCAGTGAGCCACATCCACACCCACTCACACCCCCACCTTTTATTCTTTTTACTTTTGAGACTGAGTCTCGCTAAGTTTCTTAGCACCTCACTAAATTGCTGAGGCTGATCCTGAAATTGCCATCCTCCTGCCTCAACCTCTGGAGCTGCTGGGAGGCATGCAGCACCATGCCCAGTTTGGGGGAGGGGGTAATTTCTAAGATTAGGATGAAGGGAGCAAGAAGCCTAGGGGCAAACCAGAGAGTGAGCACCTCTGTAAGTTTTATGCTATAGGCACCTCTCTCCCTTCACCCAGATCTGCTAGAAAAACCAACTCCTCTGGCAATGCCATTCTAAGAGCTACCTTGTCCATTTTAGAAAATGTACTTTAAAGAGTTGCCATGTAGGGCTGGGGATGTGGCTCAAGCGGTAGCGCGCTCGCCTGGCATGTCTGCAGCCCGGGTTCGAGCCTCAGCACCACATACCAACAAAGTTGTTGTGCCCACCGAAAACTAAAAAATAAATATTGGGATTCATTCATTCTCTCTCTCTCTCTCTCTCTCTCTCTCTCTCTCTCTCTCTCTCTTTTAAAAACAAAACAAAAAAACAAACAAAAAAAAAGAGTGGCCATGTAGAGGCTGGGGTTACAGCTCAGCAGTAGAGCTCAGGGTTTTATCCTTAGCACCACATAAAAATAAATAAAATAAATAAAGTAAAGATATCATGTCCATCTTTTAAAAAAATCCTTAAAAAATTAGCCATGTATATGAAAGCATCACCCCACACATTACCTATTCATTATAAATAAGGAGATTCCTTTATAATGGAGAAAACTAGTAGATACCACCTTAACGAAGTGATCAAACTTATTACCAAAAATGAGATAGAGTGACATTTTATGAAACGCTGCACTGAGTACACAATAGTCCTAATCTAGTATTCCTGTCTCAAAATGCACAGCCTGAATCTAATCATGAGAAAAAAATTAACAAATGCAAATTAAGGGACTTTGTGCAAACTGACCCAGACTCTAATAAAATGTTTATGATTCTTTGCCAAAGACCAAAACCAGGGATTTGGGGTATAGCTCAGTAGTAGAAGGTGTGTTTGGCATGAACAATGGTCCAGGTTCAATCCCCAGCACCCCAACAAGAGAAAGAGAGAAGAAAAAAAAAACAGGAAAGAAAGAAGAGGAAGGAAAAAAGCTAGAAATTTTTCTAAATTCAAGCATACTAAATAAATGTAACAGCCAAGCACAGTGACACATGCCTGTGAATCCAATTTGGGAGGCTGAGGCAGGCAGATCACGGAATTCAAGGCCAGCCTCAGCAATTTAGCAAGCCCGTGTCTTTTTTTTTTTTATTTTTTAAAATTATTTTTAAAAATTTTTTTTTAGAGAGAGAGACACACACAGAGAGAATTTTAATATTTATTTTTTAGTTATCAGCGGACACAGTATCTTTGCTTGTTTGTGGTGCTGAGGATCAAACCCGGGCCGCACGCATGCCAGGTGAGCGTGCTACCGCTTGAGCCACATCCCCAGCCCGCAAGACCCTGTCTTAAAACAAAAATAAAAAAGGCCAGGATGTAGCTCAACGACAGAGCACCCCTTGAGTTCCATCTCCAGTACCAGCCAGGTGTGGTGATACAGGCCTGTAATCATAGCAACTCAGGAGGTTGAGGCAAAAGGTTTGCAAGTTTAAGGTCAGCCTCAGCAATTTAGAGAGGCCAAAGGCAACTTAGTGAGACCCTGTCCTAATTTTTTTAAAAAAACCAAAAAGGCCTGGGATGTAGCTCAGTGGTAAAGTGCCCCTGGGTTTAATCCCTAATGCCTATCCCCACCCCACCCCCCACAAAAATCAATCCCCAGTATTGAAAACAAAAAGTATGGAAAAAGGAATATGGTATCAATTTGCCATTTGCCATATGGAACCCTCAATTCAATTCTGGATTGAAATTAACAAAGAAAAAAATTCTGTGGCTGTAAGATATTATTGGGACAAGTGGGGAAATTTTAGTACAGATTGTATAATAGATGATAGATGATAGCATTATATGAATATTAAATTTATTTAGTATGGAAATCGTATCATGGTTATATATGAGAATATCCTTATTCTGAAGACATGCATTTTAGGGGTAAAGTATTACATTATCAGCATCTTATTTTAAAGTGGTTCAGCCAAGGAGTGTGTGTGTGTGTGTGTGTGTGTGTGTGTGTGTGGTGTGATGGTGTATGTGTAAGGGAGGGGAGAGAGAAAGTAAATGAGGGAAAGTTAGCAGTTAGGCAATCTAGATGAAAGGCATTTGAGTAGTTATTCTACCCTTCTATTTACCTATTTGTTTGTTCATTCATTCATTTTTGTGATACTAGGGATTGAATCCAGGGCTTTGCAAATGCTAGCTAGTGCACTACCTCTGAGCGACATCCTTAGCCTTTTATTTTATTTTATTTTGAGACAGGCTCTGGCTACATTGCCCAAGCTGGCCTAAAACTTGTGATCCTCCTGCCTTAGTCTTCTGAATAACTGAGATTACAGATTACAGATTACCACTGTGCCAGGTAGTTACTGTACCATTCTTGCAATTTTTATGCAGGTTTAAAAATTTTCACAATAAAAAGCTGGGAAATTATGTAAACATACATACCTATTTACATATTATGCTTAAAGACTATAGTTTTTTGTCTGTTTAGTATCCCTTTCTTCCTTTCTATACTAACAGACTTATCCCATTACCTCCTCCCAATCATGGAACATCTTCCTTTGACCACAGTGATTTGTTCAAATTAATGGTGAGAACTCAAAAGTATTCAACAATCAGCAAGCTGGTTGAATATAAACCCTGATCCAAAGATAGGCATGTGGGGGCTGGGGATGTGGCTCAAGCAGTAGGGCGCTCGCCTGGCATGTGTGCGGCTCGGGTTCGATCCTCAGCACCACATACAAAGAAAGATGTTGTGTCCGCCGAGAACTAAAATAAATAAATATTAAAAAAACAAACAAACAAAAAAAAAAAACAAAGATAGGCATGTGCATAAGAGGAGCTGATCCAATTACTTCCCCTGGATTTAAGAAAAAAAAAAAAAACATGGTCCTGGAAAACAGAGAAGCTCTTTTTGTATTCTTTCAGTCCCTAATGCCTTAAGAGAGGGAACTGTATATAAAAGGTACAGAGAGGGTTCCAAAGACCTTCAAGTCTCAGGTTCCAGTATTCTAAAGTCAGTTTCACTCCTGCCCCTTCCAGAGTTTGTTTAGATGAGCCAACAGATCACCTGGGGGTTATGCTGGTTTGATATGAGGTTCTGTCACTTCCAAGCAAAGGCATACTTTATTTTCCCAGAATTTAATTAAGGCCATAAAACTAATTCTTTATTTATTATAAAATTAGTCTTGTGGGGCTGGGGTTGTGGCTCAGCGGTAGAGCACTCGCCTCGCAAATGCGAGGCCCTGGGTTCGATCCTCAGCATCACATAAAAATAAATAAATAAAATAAAGGTATTGTGTCCAACTACAACTAAAAAATAAATATTTTAAAAAATTACTCTTGGGACTGAGGTTGTGGCTCAGTGGTAGAACACTTGCCTTGCACATGTGAGGCACTGGGTTGGAGCCTCAGCACCGCATAAAATAAATAAATAAGTAAAACAAAGGTATTGTGTCCATGTTCAACTAAAAAATTTTAAAAATTAAAAAAAAAGAAAAAAAATAGTCTTGCAGTTTTATTAATGTAGTATTTTCTCTGAAACAAACAAAAAAGTTAATGAAAAGGTTGGTTTTCCCACATCATTTGCAGTGGCCAGTTAATACAGATCAAATTAATAAGACACAATCAGACATGCATGTTGAGTGGGGCTTCTGGGAATCTATTGTTTAAAAGAATTTATAGAAAAATAAGCAGTTTGTTTAAGCCTCCTTGCCATCTTTTGGGACAGGCAGAAAGAGCACTGGATGTAGAAAGCCTGAATTCAAACCCTAGATTGGTTTCTTATTGACCTCTAACCTTGGCAAATGATTTAACTCTTACTTCACTTTCCTCATCTGTAAAATTGAACTGAATAACAATCACTATCACACTAAGTAGATACTAGCCTTAGTAGATATTCAATACATATTCTTTGGGGTGCTCTTAAAGTGCTTAAAATCCAGAAGCACTCTGAGTATCACCTGGCCTTCTGCTCTCCAACCTACATCAGCCATACTGAACTCTGTCACACATCCTTCCTGGGAGAGACTATTTAGCAGGGACTGTGAGAAGCAAAAGTGTTCTGATTGTAAACTGTTCCTGTTCTTCAGAACAATAACAAAAATCAAGTGTCAATGCCTGTCTTCTGTCCAGCATGCATTATACTACAGTAATCTAGTGCTAAGGGTGCAACTGGGTTAAAATGAAAAGTATGCACTCATTCATTGGAGGATACCACTTAATCAGAGATCAGTAGCAGCAGCAGAACAAAACTGTACTAGAGTAGTAGATATCAAGGATGCATCCCCAACAATAGGCAACTAGCTGCTAGAGAAAATTTCTCAGATGCCTCACCTCCTTCTAGGCTATCTTCTGAGAACAGGGAAGGAGACAAGGTGTTCCAGAGCAAGACCTGTCCTCCACATGCCCTCCAGGGCACAAGAGTAGGAGGAAGATTGAAAAAGTTAATCAATTTCCTCCTGTTATAAGTCTAACTCGTATTGGAGAGGCTCAGCACTTTGATCCAATTGCGAAATTAATGTTTTAAACCAAATGGAACTGAGTTTTAGCAGTCAAGTAGTAGAATCTGCCTGGGTAGCTAAAGAACAAAGAGAGGGATTTGCCACAGAACAATTGATAGTCAAAAATAACACTTAGCTGGATTATAGGCCCATGCCTGTAATCCCAGCAATTTGGGAGGATGAGGCAGGTAGATCACAAGTGTGAGACCAGCCTCAGCAACTTAGCAAGGCCTTGTCTCAAAATTAAAAATAAGAAATAAAAAGGGCTTAAATGTATGTCAGTGGTAAAACGCCCTAGATTGATTTTCTTTCCTTTTTTCTTTCTTTCTTTTTCCAGTACTAGGGATTAAAGCCAGGGAACTTTACCACTGAGCAACATTTCCAGCCCTTTTTAAATTTTTTAATTTTCATACAGGGTCTCACTAAGTTGCTCAGGCTGTGATCTCCTGCCTCAGCTACCCAAGTCACTGAGATTACCAGGCACACAGTCACCATGCCCCATTAGCACCCTGGATTTTAGTTCCAAAAAACAAACAGGCAAAAAACAACAGCACAAAACACTTAATAAATAATTTCTGAGTATTTACTGTGTGTTCAATCTGGTCAAGAACTTTATATAGTCATTTCTCGATATTTGCAGGGAATTGGTTTTAGGATCAACTCATTTTGCATTTCTGCAAATGCTCAAGAAGCTGTTTTTGTTTATTTGTTTGTTTTAATTTTAGTACTAGGAATTGAACCCAAGGGCGTGCTACCACTAACTACATCCCCAGCCATTTTATTTTTATTTTGAGACAGGATCTAAGTTACCAAGGCTGGCCAGGAACTTGTAATATTCCTACCTTAGTCTCCTGAGTAGTTGAAATTACAGGGCTGAGCCACCAGCTGGGCTTCAAGAATCTTATATAGAGCCGGGTGGTGACCCATGTCTGTAATACCAGCAATTTGGGAGGCTGAGGCAGGAGGATTGCATGTTTAAAGCCAGCCTCAACAATTTAACAAGGCCCTAAAGCAATTTAGCAAGACCATGTCTTAAAATAAAAAATTAAAAAAGGTGGGCTGGGGTTGTGTCTCAGTGGTAGTCGAAAGTGTGAGGCACTGGGTTGGATCCTCAGCACCACATAAAAATAAGTAAACAAAATAAAGGTATTGTGTCCATCTACAACTAAGAAAAAAAAATTAAAAAATTAAAAAGGGGAGCTGGGGGTGTGGCTCAGTAGTAAAGTGCCCCTGGATTCAATCCCTAGTACCAAAAGAAGGTGGAAAAACACACACACACACACACACAAGAATATAATATAAAATAGCATAGGGAGCCAGGCATGCTAGTGCACCCTTGCAATCTCAGCAACTTTGGAGGCTGAGGCAGGAGGATAACAAGTTCAAAGCCAGCCTCAGCAAAAATGACATGTTAAGCAACTCAGTGAGACCTGTCTCTAAATAAAATACAAAATCAGGCTGTAAATGTGGCTCAGTGCTTGAGTGTCCCTGAGTTTGATCTCTGGTACCATCCCCCGACCAAAAGAAAATGGCATAGGGGTTGAGGATATAGCAAGTTTGTCTAGGATGCAAGAGGTTCTGGGTTCCATTCCCAGCACTGCAAAATAAATAAATAAACAAATAAATACATGAATAAACAAATAAAATTATGTACTGTTGACAAGATTAGACACCAAGGAATTAGCAGGAAGCAGATTTATTTATTTATTGGTTGGAACCAGGTTCAGAGGGCAAAGCTTTTCACTGTAACAAATCCCTCTGAACCCCGAGTTCAGGAATTTTTAGAACTTTGCACCCCGTGTATAGGGGGAGGGGCTCAGAGGTTCACAATCTACAGAAGTTCACATGACAACAGGTTTTTTGTTATTTTTTTCCCCCTCCTCTGGATTCTCAGCTCAGGCCAGGTTTTACAAAAATAACCCAAGGACATTTTCTCTCTTCTGTCTGTGAAAATCAGTACCTGGGAAAGAAATATATATGTTTGTTTGTTTGTTTTCTCACACCAGTTGCCCTTAACTCTGAAATGCAAACGCCTCTATGAAAGCCTTAGGTTAGTTTTTCTTATCACACTGTGTTTCTGCAGTAATATCCCCTGCCTGAAAATAGTTCTACAGAGAATCTAAGAACGATTATGGTGGAGGTCTCTAGAGAAGCTTAATTAAGATTTTCTGTGGAGGAGAGTGGTGCCACCGCCACCTCAGTACTGTTTACACATAACCTACACACATCCTACCATGTACTTTTAATCACCTCCAGATTATCTATAGTATGGTTTATGTGTCATGTAGCTGTTGTAATGTATTATTTAGGGAATAATGAGGAGAGAAAAAAAAAGTCTATATGTATTCAGTACAAATGCAGTTTTTGTTTGTTTATTTGTTTTTTCAAATATTTTCTATCTTAGCTGAATACGGTGCTGCACACCTGCAATCCCAGTGACTCAGAAGGCCGTGACAGGAGGATCTCAAGTTCAAAAAGCCAGCCTCAGCAAAAGCTAGGTGCTAAGCAACTCAGTGAGACCCTGTCTCTAAATACAGTACGAAATTCGAAATTGGGCTGTGGATGTGGAACAGTGGTCCAGTGCCCCTGAGTTCAATCCTCAGTGTTCCCCCACAAAAAATATTTTAATCTTCAGTAGGTGGTGGGTGTGGAACTTGAAGAAGTGGAGCCCATGGACCTATGTTAACCTTTCTCATCTTCACAACAACCCTGTGAAGTAGGTCCATTATAATCTCAACTGGACACAGGAAGGAATAGAGGCACAGAGAAGTTGATTTGTCTCATTTGAATCTGGGTAGTTCTACCCCAGAGTCATGCTCCTGACCAATATGCTTACTTGCTTTGTCCCAGACATGAGATTGCTCAGTAAGCCAGCTGCCCACAGATGAGGGGCCCACCACATATCCAGACCCCATAGTACATCACTTCATAGCCCTATTTATTTATTTGTCAATGGACCTTTATTTAATTAATTTATTTATATGTGGTGCTAAAAATTGAACCCAGTGCCTCATGCACACTAGGTGAGCACTCTACCACTGAGCCATGACCCCACCCCAGAGCCCTAATTTTCTACTTGCTTAAAGAATAAAATCTTTGCATGTAATCCCAGCAGCTAGGGAGGCTGAGGCAGGAGGATTGCGAGGTTCAGCCTCAGCAAAAGCAAGGTGCTAAGCAACTCAGGGAGACCCTTTCTCTAAAGAAAATACAAAATAGGTCTGGGGATGTGGCTCAGTGGTTGAGTGCCCCCAAGTACAATCCCCGGTACCCAAAAGAAAAAAACTGAAATCTTTCAGAATATGAATTTCAAGAACTCTTAGCATATTAAAAGGGGACATTTTAAATATAAGGCCCACTTGGATTGTAGAAAAAAGGCCAAACTGATCATCTACCAAAAAGTCAAGAAGGCATTTGCTTCTCTGCTGTTGCCCACTTTTCCATTTTTTACGTGATGTTGAGAATTGAACCCAGTGCCTCACACATGCTAGGCAAGTGCTCTACCACTGAGCTACAACCCCAGCCCTCATTCCATTTTTTAATATATTTTTTTTTAGTTGTACCCAATACCTTTGTTTTATTTTTTTATTTTTATGTTGTGCTGAGGACCGAACCCAGGGCCTCGAATGCACTAGGCAAGCACTCTACCGCTGAGCTACAACCCCAGCCCTCATTCTGTTTTTTAACAGCAAGGATTTTATATTAGAAAACAGTCCTCCAGAATAAAAATGTCTTTCTTAAGCTCATTGCCTCTTGTCAAAGATGTCTGTGTTGTATTTTTTAATAGTTTAATTCAATAAATATTATTGAGTACCTGAATTGTTGTGATAGGTCTTTGTCTCAAGTTAAATCACACTACCAGGAAAGGACAAAAACCACATAACTAACTGTTAGAGTCTGTAAACAAGTCAAAATAACACCTGGCATTTTGTCAGGGGAATGTTAGAGTTCGTAAACAAGTCTGGATGGTGCCTAAAAAAATGCCAGAGGGAGTGGTTTGAGAAGTAACACCAGCAAGCCATTAAGTGTGGAGATTCCTGATTGGTTGACTGATGTATCTAGTTTATGTTAATTAGATAAGCTGTGTGGAATGTATAAATACTGCTCCTGTCCTGCAATAAATGGCTCCTACTCCTGCTGTATCAACGTACACAAGTTAGTCACCCCCCAGTTATTTTGCTGCAGCCGTACCCTGGCAACTAACAATAACTCAAGTCTGATTGTAATAGTACTTGTTCTAGTGGTGCTATGGAAACCAAAAGACTTAAAAGCTTGATGTTCGTGGGGTATGTCAGGACCTTTATGGAAACTTCATGGAGGAATTAGTATGTGATTTGGATTGTGAAAACACGAATAGTATAGATAGGGAGCAAGGATGGGAAAACAGCATTCCAGGGAGGATAGAGCAAACCATGGAGATATAAAGTTCATGATATGTATGTCCTGGGAAAGACAGACTCTACAAGGCTGAAAGAAGGAGGGTGAATATGGGGACAGGGTAGGATTTAGGAAAGAAGCAGAGAATCAGGCAAGAGTGAGGTAGAAAGAAGATGCTACAGAGAAAAGGAACCCAGGGGAGAAGAAAGGAGCATTAGGAAGTGAAGTCTACAAGACTGTGCCAAAGACTAGGTGGGGGTGTGAAAAAAGGTTCAGTTGGGAGGAACTGGTGGTTGAGGCTAAAAAATTAATTTGAGGCTAGATTAGGGAAAAGTTCTGTTTGAGACATGTTCGAAGATTATCTAAGTGGGGTTATTCACTAGGAAAGTAAAAGTTAGGGTCTAAAGCTCAGCCAACTTTATGGCTATGAATAAGAAATAAGGAAGTCATCAACCTGTGAGAGAGAAAAAAACTATGAGAGTAGATAGTTATTCAGTAACTAAGGTAGAAAAAGATGCAAAGATTGTGAAGACAGAGATACCTGTATAGGATAAGTAGAGAAAAGAAAACAGTGAAGAATAATGAGAATAACCTGTTGGAGAAGTAGAAGGAGAATCCATGGAACAGGAATTATGGATTCAAGAGAGAAGAGATTCAAGGAGATTCAAGGCAAGACATGGGGATGCATACCTGTAATCCGAGAAACTTCAGAGGCCGAGGCAGGAGGATTATAAATTCTAGGCCATCCTGGAAGAGAGCTGTTCCATTCATCACAACCAAGAAAAGGGGGTGGGTTAAGGAAAGATGAACCCTTCCAGGACATGCACACAGTGACCCACTTCCTCTAGCTATAGCCCCCTCCCCTGCTTATAGTTACTATCTAATCAGTCCATTCAAACTAGGATAGACTGATTTGTGTTCAGTTTTCATAATCTAATCATTTCACCTTCGAGTATTCCTGAATTAATACAAGAGCTTTTGAAGAACACTTCATATCTGAACCATAACATTCTCCCCCTGGTAACCAAAAGTTCACGTCCATACATTTAGTCCATCTCTAAGAGTCCCATAGTCTTAACAATTCCAACATTTCCCAAAGTCCAAGTCTACAGTCTCTTCTGAGATTTCAGGCAAACTCTTGGCTGTGAGCCCTTGTAAAAATCAAGAGCAACTTAACTTATACATGTCCAGTATACAGTGGTACAGAGTAAACTTTCCCCTTCTGGAGGGTGAAGTTGTTGCTTAGTGGTAGAGCTCTTGTGTAGCTCATGTGAGCTACACAAATTCAATATTCAGCACCACACAAAAATAAATAAATAAAATGTGTCCATCTACAACAACAACAACAATTTTAAATAAATAAATAAACTTTCCCCTTCCAAAATAAAGGAATAGGCACATAGAAAGAAGGAAAGGAGCCCTGTGCAGTGGCACACACCTATAATACCAGGCTCCAGAGGCTGAGGTAGGAGGATTTCGAGTTCAAAGTCAGCCTCAACTAAAGCGAGGTGCTAAGTAACTCAGTGAGACCCTGTGTCTAGATAAAATACAAAATAGGGGTGGGGATGTGGCTCAGTGGTTGAATGCGCCTGAGTTCAATCCCCAGTAACCAAATATATATATATATTTAGCTAGGCAATGCTAGCCAGAGAATATGTTGCAACTCCAGAGTTTCAACACTTGCTGATGTCTACCCAGGATAAGGGGCTAGTCCTTCAGATTCCATTCTCAGGATGACGATGTTCAGTTGCAGAAAAACAATTTATCAGGAAACTGGGGAGATTGGAGCTTTCAGACTAAAGGAGCTCTGTTACAGTCTCCCCTAGTCTTTATCTATCCCTCAGTCTTGAGGGAATTTGGGTGTCATGTCATCTGGCTGGCTGTTTATTGCTGGATCGGTATAGATCCCATTGAGAACCTCTTGCTTATTCCTCTTACTTGTACCATTAAAAATTTAGAAAGTGTTAAAGTCTTAAATATTTAACAGTTCCATCTAGGAGAAGGATTTTAGTGTTAGGCAATCTTCATGTGTAAGAACTCTCTATAGGGCTGGAGTTGTGGTTCAGTGGCAGAGCATTTGCCTCGCACATGTGAGGCACTGGGTTTGATCCTCAGCACCACATAAAAATAAAATAAAGATATTGTGTCCACCTAAAACTAAAAAATAAATAAATAAAAAAATTTAAAGAAAAAGATATTATATCCATTAAAAAAAAAAAAAACTCTCTATATAACCTCCCAGCCCAGTTTAATTTTGGTTTGCTTTCACATGTGACTTCCTCATCCCCCCAACTCTAAACCCATCTCTGAATAATTTCCTCTGAGGACATTACTGATTATTCATCAAGTGGTTCAGTCCCACATCATACGAATTCTTTCCTGTTCTTTGATATGATTAGTCTCATGTTGGAGGTACATACCTCCCAGTGATTTGGGATGCTAAGGCGGGAGAATCGCAAGTTTGAGGTCAGCCTCAGCAATTTAACGAGGCCCTAAGTAACTTGGTGAGACACTGTCTCAAAATAAAAAATAAAAAGGACTGTAGATGGGCCTGTAACTCAGTGGAAAAACACCCCTGGGTTCAATCCCTAGTACCACAAAAAAAAAAAAAAAATTTTTTTTTTTCTTCCTGACCTAAGCCATGTTATCTGTCCTTCAGCTCAACTGCAGACAAAAATTAAGAAATTCTGGACTTGGAAACTGGAACAACAGCTCTCTCAAGGATACAAGTTGAACAATTAATTTGATTACTGATAATGATACTTGAAGAATAGTCCTTGTACTCCCCTTTTATTTACTTATTTTTTAGTTGTCAATGGACCTTTATTTTATTTATCCAGTGCTGAGAATCAAACCCAGTGCCTCACACATGCTAGGCAAGCGCTCTACCACTGAGCCAAACCCCAGCCCCCCAAATCCTCCTTTAAAAAGCCCTCTGTTCCCCATGGCACTTAAAATTATAGCCTCTGAGACTTGAGTCTCCTGATTTTCATATTTGCCAGCAAATCAATAAAACTTTTTCCTTTTTCTCAAAACGTTGTCCTTGTTATTGGACTGGCCCAGTGACAAGAACTGAGCTTTTAGTATCATTTTGAAAAGAAAGAAAGATAGAAAAAAAAGAGAGATTCATCTCACTGGAGTTACTAAGTAGGTACAGTGTAACCTGGAGCTGCTGGGTGGCCATCATTTTTATTACAACAGTAGAGTCTGCCAGGAAGTGAAGTGAAGTCAACTCAAAGGAAATCAAAACTGAAAGAGAAAGGCATATTTGTTGTGACAGTAATCCAATCCTTAAGCTAGAACATCACCAGTGAACTCCATGATTCATTAATCAACATGTTTACTTTTATTGTGTAAATCAGTATGAGTCCGATTTCTGTTAGAGTTGGATTTCTGTTACATGCAATTATTACAGCTGGCAAGAGAGACTGATTAGTATTTCCTTTTTTTTCAAAATGATACTAAAAGCTCAGTTCTTGTCACTGGGCCAGTCCAATAACAAGGACAACGTTTTGAGAAAAAGGAAAAAGTTTTATTGATTTGCTGGCAAATATGAAAATCAGGAGACTCAAGTCTCAGAGGCTATAATTTTAAGTGCCATGGGGAACAGAGGGCTTTTTAAAGGAGGATTTGGGGGGCTGGGGTTTGGCTCAGTGGTAGAGCGCTTGCCTAGCATGTGTGAGGCACTGGGTTTGATTCTCAGCACTGGATAAATAAAATAAAGGTCCATTGACAACTAAAAAATAAGTAAATAAAAGGGGAGTACAAGGACTATTCTTCAAGTATCATTATCAGTAATCAAATTAATTGTTCAACTTGTATCCTTGAGAGAGCTGTTGTTCCAGTTTCCAAGTCCAGAATTTCTTAATTTTTGTCTGCAGTTGAGCTGAAGGACAGATAACATGGCTTAGGTCAGGAAGAAAAAAAAAAATTTTTTTTTTTTTTTTGTGGTACTAGGGATTGAACCCAGGGGTGTTTTTCCACTGAGTTACAGGCCCATCTACAGTCCTTTTTATTTTTTATTTTGAGACAGTGTCTCACCAAGTTACTTAGGGCCTCGTTAAATTGCTGAGGCTGACCTCAAACTTGCGATTCTCCCGCCTTAGCATCCCAAATCACTGGGAGGTATGTACCTCCAACATGAGACTAATCATATCAAAGAACAGGAAAGAATTCGTATGATGTGGGACTGAACCACTTGATGAATAATCAGTAATGTCCTCAGAGGAAATTATTCAGAGATGGGTTTAGAGTTGGGGGGATGAGGAAGTCACATGTGAAAGCAAACCAAAATTAAACTGGGCTGGGAGGTTATATAGAGAGTTTTTTTTTTTTTTAATGGATATAATATCTTTTTCTTTAAATTTTTTTATTTATTTATTTTTTAGTTTTAGGTGGACACAATATCTTTATTTTATTTTTATGTGGTGCTGAGGATCAAACCCAGTGCCTCACATGTGCGAGGCAAATGCTCTGCCACTGAACCACAACTCCAGCCCTATAGAGAGTTCTTACACATGAAGATTGCCTAACACTAAAATCCTTCTCCTAGATGGAACTGTTAAATATTTAAGACTTTAACACTTTCTAAATTTTTAATGGTACAAGTAAGAGGAATAAGCAAGAGGTTCTCAATGGGATCTATACCGATCCAGCAATAAACAGCCAGCCAGATGACATGACACCCAAATTCCCTCAAGACTGAGGGATAGATAAAGACTAGGGGAGACTGTAACAGAGCTCCTTTAGTCTGAAAGCTCCAATCTCCCCAGTTTCCTGATAAATTGTTTTTCTGCAACTGAACATCGTCATCCTGAGAATGGAATCTGAAGGACTAGCCCCTTATCCTGGGTAGACATCAGCAAGTGTTGAAACTCTGGAGTTGCAACATATTCTCTGGCTAGCATTGCCTAGCTAAATATATATATATATTTGGTTACTGGGGATTGAACTCAGGCGCATTCAACCACTGAGCCACATCCCCACCCCTATTTTGTATTTTATCTAGACACAGGGTCTCACTGAGTTACTTAGCACCTCGCTTTAGTTGAGGCTGACTTTGAACTCGAAATCCTCCTACCTCAGCCTCTGGAGCCTGGTATTATAGGTGTGTGCCACTGCACAGGGCTCCTTTCCTTCTTTCTATGTGCCTATTCCTTTATTTTGGAAGGGGAAAGTTTATTTATTTATTTAAAATTGTTGTTGTTGTTGTAGATGGACACATTTTATTTATTTATTTTTGTGTGGTGCTGAATATTGAATTTGTGTAGCTCACATGAGCTACACAAGAGCTCTACCACTAAGCAACAACTTCACCCTCCAGAAGGGGAAAGTTTACTCTGTACCACTGTATACTGGACATGTATAAGTTAAGTTGCTCTTGATTTTTACAAGGGCTCACAGCCAAGAGTTTGCCTGAAATCTCAGAAGAGACTGTAGACTTGGACTTTGGGAAATGTTGGAATTGTTAAGACTATGGGACTCTTAGAGATGGACTAAATGTATGGACGTGAACTTTTGGTTACCAGGGGGAGAATGTTATGGTTCAGATATGAAGTGTTCTTCAAAAGCTCTTGTATTAATTCAGGAATACTCGAAGGTGAAATGATTAGATTATGAAAACTGAACACAAATCAGTCTATCCTAGTTTGAATGGACTGATTAGATAGTAACTATAAGCAGGGGAGGGGGCTATAGCTAGAGGAAGTGGGTCACTGTGTGCATGTCCTGGAAGGGTTCATCTTTCCTTAACCCACCCCCTTTTCTTGGTTGTGATGAATGGAACAGCTCTCTTCCAGGATGGCCTAGAATTTATAATCCTCCTGCCTCGGCCTCTGAAGTTTCTCGGATTACAGGTATGCATCCCCATGTCTTGCCTTGAATCTCCTTGAATCTCTTCTCTCTTGAATCCATAATTCCTGTTCCATGGATTCTCCTTCTACTTCTCCAACAGGTTATTCTCATTATTCTTCACTGTTTTCTTTTCTCTACTTATCCTATACAGGTATCTCTGTCTTCACAATCTTTGCATCTTTTTCTACCTTAGTTACTGAATAACTATCTACTCTCATAGTTTTTTTCTCTCTCACAGGTTGATGACTTCCTTATTTCTTATTCATAGCCATAAAGTTGGCTGAGCTTTAGACCCTAACTTTTACTTTCCTAGTGAATAACCCCACTTAGATAATCTTCGAACATGTCTCAAACAGAACTTTTCCNCTTTTTTTTTTTTTTTTTTTTTTTTTGTAGTGCTGGGGATTGAACCCAGGGCCTTGTGCATGCAAGGCAAGCACTCTACCAACTGAGTTATATCTCCAGCCCCTAGTATTTCCTTTTTCTTTATCAGATGCGTAATCCTCTAGAGAAGAAACATACTAAAGAAAAGTAAGTTGACAAAATAACAAAAAATAATGTATGCTAGGGGCTGGGTATGTAGCTCAGTGGTAGAGCACTTGCCTACTATATGTGAGGCCCTAAGTTCAATCCCCAGCATTACACACAAAAAGTATTATTTCACTGTCCCTTAAGAAAAACAGCATAATGGGCTGGGGTTGTGGCTCAGTGGTAGAGCACTTGCCTAGCACGTGTGAGGCACTGGGTTTAATCCTCGGCACCATATAAAGATGAATAAATAAAGCTATTATGTCCATCTACAACTAAAAAATATTAAAAAGAAAGAAAGAAAGACAGCATGAGCACTGCATACACTTGTAATTCCAGCAGCTCTGGTGGCTGAGGCCAGAGGATTGCAAGTTCAAATCCAGCTTCAGAAATTTAATGAGGCCCTCAACAACTTAGCGAGACCCTATCTCATAAAAAAAAAAAAAAAAAAGAGTTG
>NW_026000174.1:22686390-22732999 GCF_001458135.2 Marmota marmota marmota
AAAAAAAAAAAAAAAAAAAAAAGCATGATACCCCAAATATGCAATCTTAGGAGCCTATCACAATACTATTTGAATCTTAAAATCTCTTATTTTCTTATTAAGTACACTGGACATGTTAGTTAATCCTGAGCTTCTGTTTCTTTTTTTGTAAATTGGGAACAGCGTTATCTACTTCCCAGGGTTACTGTAGGAATAGATATAATGTATATAGTACCTGTAACCAGGAGTCTTTTAATAAATGATAGTTATTTGGGGCTGGGGATGTGGCTCAAGTGGTAGCGTGCTTGCCTGGCATGCGTGTGGCCTGGGTTCGATCCTCAGCACCACATACAAATAAAGATGTTGTGTCCGCCGAAAAACTAAAAAAATAAATATTAAAAAATTTTCTTTCTCTCTAAAAAAAAAAAAAGTAAAAAAAAAATAAATAAATGGTAATTATTTATAATACCAAATATTGGGCTGGGGTTGTAGCTCAGTGGTAGAACGCTTGCCTAGCACGTATGAGGCACTGGGTTCAATCCTCAGCACCACATAAAAATAAATAAATAGAATAAAGGTACTGTGTCCATCTACAACTAAAAAAATATAAAAAATAAATAAAATTAAATACAAAACACCTTGACTTGCAAAGACTTTGGGCTACTGTTTTCTAGAGAGATTAAAAACAAAATCTAAACTTGTTTTCTATCTCTAGTCATTTAAAATCTAGATTGGAAGAGGAGAAAGAAGTATTAAAAAGAGCATTGTGCTGGGGTTGTGGCTCAGTGGTAGAGTACTTGCCTAGCATGTGTGAGGCACTGGGTTCAATTCTCACCACCACATATAAATAAATGAAGTAAAGGTCCATTGGCAATTTTAAAAATCTTAAAGAGAGAGAGAGAGAGAGAGAGAGGCGCGCAGTACAAGCTGTCATGTGACAGGCCCAGACTTTGTTTCCTTTGGGCTGATCACATAAGCCTTCATGGAAGAAGTGGGATTTGGGTCCCAAAATATTAACAGAATTTTTGATAATAAAAATTGAGAGAGAACATGAAAGAAAGAAAGAAAGAAAGAAAGAAAGCAAAGTGAGAAAATGCACTGCTGTCTTTGGGCATTGTAAAACTTCTCAACATGGCTAGAGTGTGGAATCCACACAGGAAGTAGAAGAAGGAAAGTCAGTACCATAACCTCACATGAGAACTGTGGTTTCCATTCTTAGGCAGGGTGAACATATTTTTTCTTTCTTCTTTTTTGAGTTGTGGTATCAACCCCAGTTTCAACTCAAACTTGTGATGCTCCTGCCTCAGCCTCCAGAAAATTGGGATTACAAGAGTATACTACCATGCCCAGGTTAGGCAATGGAAATCTTTGAACATAAAGTGTTTGTACAAGATGAAAGTTATAATTGTTCAGGACTGGATCCTTATTCAAATTGTGCAGGTCTACCAGTTTTCCCTAGAGTTCTGTCTGGGTGAACTACTATAACTGAGGAGAGTGAGTTATATGGTGGAACATGAAAAATGTTCGGGAAATATCAGCCCATAGTGGAAAGACTATTTCAGACACTATTGTGTATGGTCAAAAGGACACCTAGATTCTTAAAGCTATAAGAGAGATGAGGAGTGTAGCTCAATGATATAACACCTGCCTAGCATGTATGAGGTCCTAAATTCAATCCCCAGCAGTGCCATAAAGAAATACAAAAGAAAGTCTACAGGAAGAGGGGACTGGGGTACTTACATTCACTCTTCTCTTGGAATACTATAATTCATTTATTCCTACCTTCTTTTGCTACCTCCAGACTTCCATTTCAAACTCTCATATTTTCTCCATTTTGAATGCCAATAAAACTTTACCTGTACCTTTCTTCATGCACACTGTTTGTTTTTAAAAATATCTATAATTGGGCTGGGATTGTGACTCAGTAGTAAAAGGCTTGCCTAGCACATATGAGGCACTGAATTTGATCCTCAGCACCACATTAAATAAATAAATAAATAAATAAATAAAGCTATTGTAGCCATCTAAACTAAAAAATATTTTTTTAAAAAACTCTCATATTTCCTGTGCAGATTAATCTTGTTTTGATTCTGTCATCCCAATTCCAAACTCATTCATTACAATGTACTATCTACAAATTAGACTGAAATTCATTGGTTTTCCATAGAAGATACCTTTTTGATGAGATGACAACCACCTTTTAGACTTGCTTCCTGCTATTCATCATCAGGTGTCTTCAAGTCAAGAACTACTCAAGGGGCTGGGGATGTGGCTCAAGCGGTAGCGCGCTTGCCTGGCATGCGTGCGGCCCAGGTTCAATCCTCAGCACCACATACAAACAAAGATGTTGTGTCTGACGAAAACTAAAAAAATAAATAAATATTAAAATTCTCTCTCTCTCCCTCTCTCTTTCTCTTTAAAAAAAAAAAAAAAGAACTACTCAAGAGTTCCTTGCTTTTCTGATTTCATGAATCTTTCATGATGCTTATTCCGCCTGGAATACCACTCCACAGTCCCTTTCTGAGCTGTCTTAATCTTCTGGGTCCTGAAGGATCAGTTCATATACCTTTCTCATCTCTCTTTCTCTCTCCCATTCTGACTTTGATAACTTCTCCATTTTGAATGCCAATAAAATTTGTATCTTTCTTCATGCACACACTATTTGTTTTTAAAAATATCTATAATTGGGCTGGGGTTGTGGCTCAGTGGTAGAGCGCTTGCCCAGCACGTGTGAGACATTGGGTTCAATCCCTGGCACCACATAAAAATAAAACGAAATAAGATAAAGGTACTGTGCCCATCTACAACTAAAAAAATATTTTTAAGAATCTATAATTGTTTATTTTAAAATAAAAATATTAGTACTGGGGATTGAACCCATGGGTTTATTATATCTTTAGTATTGAGCTATATACTCCATCATTTTTATTTTTTATTTTTATTTTATTTTATATTTTAGTACTTGGGGTTGAACTCAGGGGCACTCGACCACTGAGACACATCCCCAGTACTATTTTGTATTTTATTTAGAGGCAGGGTCTCACTGAGTTGCTTAGCCACCTCACTTTTGCTGAGGATGGCTTTGAATTAGAAATCCTCCTGCTTCAGTCTCCTAAGCCGATGGGATTACAGACACATGCCACCACGCCTGGCTAATACTTTTTATTTTTCATTTGAGACAGGGTCTAGCTAAGTTGCTTAGGACCTTTCTAAGTTGCCCAGGCTGCCCTCAAACTTGTGATCCTCTTGTCACAGCCTCCAGAGTGGCTGGGTTACAGCCACCATGTCAAGCTAAATCAAATTTTAAAACAGTATGATGAATAAAATATCAATCACACATATTCCCACCATCCAAAATCATCCATTTCTAACAGTTTCATATTTGCTTCTCCCATGTTTTTAAAAGAAGTGAAGCATTATAAATAAAATTTCAGTCCCCTTCAGCCAGGCTCAGTGGTGCACGCCTGTAAGCCCAGTGGCTCCAGAGATGGAGGCAAGAAGATAGAGAGTTCAAAGCCAGCTTCAGCAACTTAGCGAAGCGCTAAGCAACTCAGTGAGACCCTGTCTCTAATAAAATACAAAATAGGGATAGGGATTAAGTTCACTGGTTGAGTGCTCCTGAGTTCAATCCCTGGTACCCAAAAACAAAAATTAAAAAAAGAAAAAAAAAATTACAATTCCCTTCCATTATACATCCTCTGAGTTACATTTCCCCTTTCAATGCGCAATGACAAGTGCCACCATAAGTATCATGTGTATCATTCCATTTCATACCCTATAATTTTACATGCACACATTTATGTATTTATCATTAATAGATTGTAATTCTATGTGTTTATGTTAGGGCTGGGTGTGCTATTATTCTTTCCTACAATCCGTGTTTCTTTAGGGTTTGGGTGATTGTTTTTGTGATGGTAGAGATGGAACCCAGGGCCTCAACCACTGAGTTAAATCCCTAACCCCTGATGTTCTTTGGGACCACTGCAGCAGAGAAATTCAAGGGATGGGGTTAGATATTTCATGCATTCAGTAGCAGCCAATAAGACAGAGCATAATGATGACTTCCAGGTTCTAGAGGAATTAGGGCACTCTGATCCTGATAGGATGTCCTTCAGAGTTAACCTCCCCCTCACTCATCAAACTCCTTTCCAATGTCACCTCCTCTGGGAAGCCTTTCCTCTTCCCCCTCTGTCCATTGGCTTTCTCCTTCTCCTGTTTATATTTTGATCAGAGCACTTATTACACAGTATTATAATTATGTGATTATGTGTTTATCCCCTGCCCCCACTAAAGCTCCAGGAGGGCAGGAATGTCCATACCATGAGAGAGAGCAGAATCGGCATAAAATATGGGAGGCATGAGTATTTGGACGAGCAGGCCATGACGTAGTGCCAGTCAAAACAAAAGGCAACTGGGCATTGAATTTTCTTGTGCAAAATGACTCAAAGGACTTACTGTGCTATAAAAAATGTACCTGGTCACTGTGAGGAGTGTTGAATAGGAATGTAGCAAAACCAGTTAGGAAGCTCTTGAGGTGACCCTGCAGTGAGATGTTCAGAACTGAGTCCAAAGGATCACTCCCGCTTGAGGAGAAAGAAATACATCTGAGGGCCGGGGTTGTAGCTCAGTGGTTAGTGTGGACTAAGACAGTCTCGCTAAGATGGACACAGAAATCATCGTTGTTTTCCGCCTATGTATAAGTGAGATTTAGGCAGATTAAATGACTCTCTGTGAGTAACAGAACAGCAAGTGGCAGAGCTGAGCTTCCAAGGTAGGTATTTTGGGCTACAAAGGGTGTGAGACTAACCAGTCCTCTCTCTGCAAAGAGGAGGGAGGAATGTTTTCCAGTGTTGAGATTCCAGTTCCTCAAGAAAAGAGCTTTGCAGGGCCTAAACATTAGAGCTCAGATTTATCAAGCTGCCACTCCCTTTCCTGGACTTAGAGAAGTGCGCATAAGGGTGGAAGCAGGCGCGTGGCGCCCGTCCCAAGGCAATGAGAAAGCGGGCGAGGCCTCAGCACCGCGACCTTGGAGCGGAAGCGGCTGAGTCACGCCGGGGACAGGAACGCAGCCCTTTCCGAACACCCCCGCCCCCCGCGCTCATGGCTGCCATTCTCTTCTGCGTTGCCGAGCTGTGACTCTCAGCGTCGGCATCTTCAGGGCTGTGGAGAACAACTAGTGACGGCGGTGACCGGAAGAGCTGAGTCAGAGCTACCAGCGCGAGCGACGCCAGCGGGGAGGGGCCGGAGCGCGCCCCTGCTCCAGGGCCCGCGCCCAGGGCTGCGCGCCACCGCGGTCCCTGGCAGTCTGACGGTCCCTGGCAGTCTGAAGGCCCAGCCAAAGCCAGATTAAGTGTGAGATTTCCGATATCCCACTCGGACCTGGAATCGTAGATTGAAAATTTAAATCCTGAAGGGGCCTCAAGGAACAATTACTGTTCGGCTCCAGGTCTGCAAACAGTATGTCTCAAGCATACTGTTCACTTATCCGAAAGAAAGAACGGAGAGGTTTTGATGAAATGGAGGGCCTCACCGCCCATAATGACACGGAGAATATATATAGGATCGGTTGCATGCCGACTGCATAGATGGATTTTGTCTGCTGTTTATGAGTACATTCCTTTGCTTTACAATCAAGGTCACTGTTTTTGATCTTCAGCTAAAAAGATTGTAGGGAATGGAATAGCTGGTATTCCTGCTCCATTTCCTTCCTTATCACACTTTTCAGAGTCTTTATCTTACTGCCAGCTTTCCTAGGCACTGATTATTGTTTAACTAAACTCTGTATGCAGGTTTCGGTGGAAGCTACCGACCTTGTGACAGAAAACTCACAATACCTTGAGGTAGATGTTAAAGATCAAAGGCACGAGGCCAGAATCAAAGGGATTTTCCTGAATCAGTGCCAAAATATGGTAAATAATAATTTAACACACACAAACACGATTATTACTATTATTTTTAATGCAATAGCAAAAGTTCCAGAATTCCAAGAGATTACATGGCTTTCAAGCTGAAGTTCTAAGAGGATGGGAGCTTTTCAGAGGAAGAAATGTTCCATAGGTCCATGATAAAATTAGTAAGAAGGAACCAGTTTCTTTCTGAAGATTTCCCCACTCTTACTAGACTACTGAGGCCTCTCTCATTTTCATATAATAATCCTTTGTTGGTTTTGCTTTAGACAAACTCCAGCATGCCATATATAGTTCTTAAGGATGAGAACCACATACCTACTTAGAGGCCCTAAACCAGAAACCACAGTTACTTTTATTTCTCTCCCTACATTTTTTGTTCACCTGAAGAGGTTTTTGCATAGCTATGTTAAAACTATCATTTTTATTTTACTATTTTCAGACAACATTATAAAAGCATTCACCCATGTCTCACATATCTACAACATCATTATTTTTTGTTGGTGCTGGGAGTTTTACCTAGGATCTCACACATGCTAGCAAATCCTCTACCACTAAGCTACATGCCCAGCTACTTTAAGTAACTTCATTATGCTCACCACACAAACTCCTAAATTACTCTCCTAGGTGTGTTTTAGGGTTGGTTATTGGATGGAGTTGCTTTTTTTCTGGTTGTCAGGTTTTGTCCTCCATCAGGAAATGTTCTCAATGAGCAAAATGGCCAAGTCTTATGAGGCAAAGTGGCTGCCAAGTACCCTACTCAGAAAAGCTCATTTTTTAAGAGTTGGCATCATTTCCCCAAATTTCTCATGATATTTTATCCCACATGGGTAATCACAACCTTTCTTTCAAGCTGTAATTCATTAAGGGCACAAACCCTAAAAAGTAGCCCTTTCTAGGTGTCCTACAGAAGTGAAATCCAGAATTGTGTGTGTGAGATGTTTAGATTTTCATTAAGAAATCTAGTATTTTTAATTTAAATGCCACTGTAAACTAACTGTATGACAGGTTTTGTCATACAGAGCAAATGTTTTAATCTCTGTTTCAGTTTTCCTACCTGAAAAACGAGGATAAATAATTGTGAGAATTAAGTGGGATCATATTTGTGAGTCCTAAGAATGATATCCACTTGTACTTGGTGCTCAAAAATGTTTACTTATAATAGATATTATTGTCTTTTGCTGTTGAAGAGAACTATGGCTCTGCACTCAGTAACGAATGGCATGCCTGCCATGGTTGTCAAAGCTGAAATGGTACAAGTGTTTCTTTGCAGACTCTCTCCACCATTTGAAAATCAACTGAAAGTGTATAAGTCCTTCTTAATCAGATCAGTTATTTCATAAAGAGAAAATGGCTAAAGCTGAAAACAGATATAATGTCATAAGATCTTTTGAATAAAGTTATATATTTAGTTATATATTTAGAAACTTGGACCTGCCTAAAGCATTATGGGACTGAATATTGAGGGAAAAGAAGATCAAGAAATTATTCCTTTTCCTCTTAAGCTCTTTGGCACTACTTTCAAACTACATGCATATGTTGCTTATTTCTTTTTTGTTATTTTGTTTTGGATATGTGGCCTGAGTGCTTGCCTTGGAGTCAGTCTGCTTGACAGGTCTTCAAACCGAAGACCAAGAGTCCCAGAGCTGCTTCTGATATAATACAGAATTCTTGGTATTTCACCCTGCTGTCTTAGGCACAGTTTTCAATAGCTGTTATTCATTCATCCATCCAGCACATTTATTATTATTATTATTATTATTATTATTATTATTATTATTATTATTATTATTATTTTGTAGTTGTAGATGGACAGAATGCCTTTATTTTATTTGTTTATTTTTGTGTGGTGCTAAGGATCGAACTCAGTGCCTCACACGAGCTAGGCAAGCACTCTGCCACTGAGCTATAATCTCAGCCCACACCCAGAACATTTGTAAAGTGACTATTACATGCTGGGCACTATGCTAGGTACTAAAAATATTCTTCAAATAATCAACCAAAATTTGAAACCTGCTATGAGCCAGCTTTAGCTGTGGATCATTGAACTTGTTGCTAACGAATCTTAGAATTATCTAACAGTAATATAGATTTCTTTGTAACAGAACTGAACCTAGAACACTATTTTAGACTCCAGGGACTTGTGCATGTGAATAAGACATAGAACTGATTTGGGCCCTCTCATGAAGGAGTCTTTTCCACTAATACTGTTTTCTTTTCTTTTTTTTTTTTTTTTTTTTTTTTTTTTTTTTTTTGGTTCCAGGGTGTTTAACTACTGAGCCATATCCTCAGCTGTTTTTGTTTTTGTTTTTGTTTGGTACTGAGGATTGAACTCAGGTGCACTTGACCACTGAGCCACTCCCAAGCCCATTTTTGTATTTCATTTAGAGACAGGGTCTCACTGAGTTGTTCAGCACCTCTCTGTTGCTGAAGCTGGCTTTGAACTTGCGATCCTCCTGTCTCAGCCTCCCAAGCCGCTGGGATTACAGGCATGTACCACTGCACCCAGCTCTCAGCTGCTTTCATTTTTTTTTATTTTGAGACAGGGTCTCATTAAGTTGCTAAAGCTGACTTTGAACTTGTGATCCTCCTACCTCAGCCTCCCAAGCTGCTGGGATTACAGGCATGGGCCACAGTGCCTGGCCCTAAAGATGCTTCTTATTTAAATACTTCTTTTTAAAAAATCTTTAATGGGTCTCTGTTTTGGTCAGTTTTCTATTAGTGTAACAAATATCCAAGATAATTCAAAACACCGAGAAAAAAGGTTTATTATGGCTCAGTTTTAGAGTTTTCAGTCTATGATCAGTTGAGTCCATTGCTTTGGGCCTGTGGCAAAACATCATAGTATGGAGTGTATGGTAGAGCAAAACTGCTTACCTCATGATCAGGAAGTAAAAGCAAGAAAGAAGAAGGGACTGAGGACCTACTTTTCCCTTTAAGAACATACCCATTGGGGCTGATGCTGTGGTTCAGCAGTAGAGTGCTCACCTAGAATGTGCGAGGCCCTAGGTTTGATCCTCAGCACTATATAAAAATAAATAAAATAAAGATACTGTGTCTAGTTACAACTAAATAATAATAATAATAATAATAAAAAGAATATACCCCAATGACCTAAAGACCTTCCACTATGCCCATCTCTTAAAGTTTCCATCACCTTTCAGTAGTGCCAAGTTGGGGACCAAATCTTCATCACACAGGTCTTTGGGAGACATTTAAGATGGATAGAAGTCCAGCATGAGGAAGTAACCACTTGAGCTAAAGTCAACCCTTTGGGATATTTAAAATCCAAACTATGACACTCTGGCTTTCAGATTTTTTTTTTCTTTTTCTTTTTTTTAACTTGGAAACACTGCTTTTTAGGGTTCTTTTTTTTTTTTTCTCTCTCTCTCTTTTTTCTTTTTCTTTTTTTAAAAAAGGAAAATGTTTATTGCTTTGCTAGCAAAGGAGACACACAGGGGACTCCTGTCTCAGAGCCTGTGATTCAGCCCATCATGGGGAACAGGGTTTTTTTAAAGAGGTAATTAGGGAGGAGAGATTAGAAAGGAGAAGATCAGGAAAAAGAAGATCAGGGAGGAGAAAGTTAAGGAAAAGAAGGTTGGGAAAAAGAAAAAAAACATGTAAGTTTTAAAGTGACAAGGAATATAGTCAAAGCATCAAGTGAACCCCTGTTACATTTCTCCACTGTCAATTTCTAGCTTCCATTTCTATGGAAAGTTGTTTTTGTTTTTTCAGAGTTGGGGACCAACCCCATGTTGCACATGCCAGGCAAGCATTCTACTACTGAGTTACACCCTCAACCAAACAATGCATTTTAACTGTGTATCTCAGATACTGAACTTGGGGTTGGTATACTATTTTAGAAAATTGCATTATTGATGGCAGTAATATTACTGGTATTTGGCATCCACACAGTATACTTGTATCAATCTGAATTTGTAGCTGTAACATGTATGCTTTTGCAATGAACAGTTGCCAGCATCTGGCTACAGCATTATGAATTCTAGTGTAGCTGTGCATGAGGAATTACATATTGAAATATGTATTATTACAAATCACTTTCTTTTCTTTCTTTCTTTTTTTTAGTACCGGGGATTGAACTTAGGGGCACTCACCACTGAGCCACATCCCCAGCCCTATTTTGTATTTTATTTAGAGACAGGGTCTCACTGAGTTACTTAGCGCCTTACCATTGCTAAGGCTGGCTTTGAACTTGCAGTCCTTCTGCCTCAGCCTCCTGAGCCACTGGGATTACAGGCGTGCACCACCATGCCCAGCCCTTTTATTTCTTTATATTAAAGTTAGAACATTATATATTTTTAAAAAATATGAGTATAGTTAGTTTGACTATAGCATCTATGGACCTCATTTAAAAAATGTTGGAGGCGCTGGAGTTGTGGCTCAGTGGTAGAGCACTTGCCTAGCATGTGTGAGGTTCTGGGTTCAATTCTCAGCACCACATATAAATAAATGAATAAAATTTAGGTCCATCAACATCTAAAAAAAATTTAAAAAAAAATAAAAATGGGAGAGAGGAGATTATAAAAAGGGTATTGTAGGATTCAGAAGTACTGGCCTACTCAAAAAATAACCAAATGACTTATGCTAGCACATATGGTCATCATCATCATGTCCAAGATTTATTCCTCTTTGTGATATCTAAGATCAATTTTCTTTACTTGATTTCCCAGTATTGGAACGGTGCCTTCCACTTCCATGGCCCCACCTGAGTTCACCTTGCTTTATACCTTGTCACCTGTGGCACATCCTAATTGACCTTATGGAGTTTATTCATAGTCTGTCAAATTGCCCAAGAGAGTTGTTCAATAGGAATGATGAATAACTAACGAGCTAATCAGATTTTCTCTTGCAAAGATTAAATTTGAAACCCAGATAGTGCAGTAGTTAATAGCAGGGTCAGAAGCTGGAAACCACACTGAGAAAATGCTCTAACTAGGTGTTATGACACAGCAGAAGTCAAGGGTAGATAGAAGCCTTGATTATTCAGAAGCATAGAGAAAACTGGTGGCAGAAGCAGGAGCAAATAGATGCAAGAACATCCCTACGTAGTGACAGACCACAGAAAAGAATCCAGATAGCATACTTGATTCCTTTAGCTTCCTGGAATCCAGTATAGCCTCCCTATTCTCAGATGGAATTTAATGCCCTGCAAGTCTTCAATCCTACACGATTGAAATTCCTGTCTTCTTTATTTTCCAACATAGCTTTGGAATAAATCTTTGTCATGTAGAGTAATGTGATCTTTGTAACTAAGGTTCCAAAAAATTGTCTTTTCCAAACTATGTTCTCCATTTCTGTAGCTTTGTCATCTCCTCTGCTTGGAATGCACTTGCTCTCACGGTATTTGTTCTGAAACCAGCTCAGATGCCTCTTCCTCTACAGCCAGCCCTAATAACTTAGCAGCAAATTATTTCTAACCTAATGGATTACATTTTTACTTTTTTAAAGAATGTTTCTAACTTCCAACTCTGTGTTATTATCTCTAAAAATAAAATCAATGACTATTTCAACTCTGTTTTCTTCACAGCAGAGGGAAGCGCAGACCATGCACATAATCATTGCTTAATTATTTTCTACTTCTACTGACACAATGCTTTTATTTTCTCCATTTCTCAGGTCCTAATTTTTTCATGGTGTCAATTTTTAAGAACTTGGCATGGATCCAAATCTGGCAGGCATACGGTAGGATCCCAATCTGTGCTTACCAATGGAAGATCTGGCTTTTACCTGATATCTAGGTCAACACTATCCTACTCATTGGGCATCACAAGGAGATACACAAATGTTCCAAATGAAATGTTCATAGTAGCAAACATGCTTCTCCTGCTGCATTGCTGATTTCTTCTGATAGCATCACCACATTCTAACTCACTTAGGCTTAAAAATTACAAGCCATCTTTCTTTCTTTCTTTCTTTCTTTTTTGTACTGGGGATTGAATTCAGGGGCACTGAACCACTGAGCCACATCCCCACCCTATTTTGTATTTTATTTAGAGACATGGTCTCACTGAGTTGCTTAGCACCTTGCCATTTCTGAGGCTGGCCTTGAACTCACAATCCTACTGTCTCAGTCTCCAGAACCACTGGGATTACAGGCATGCACCCTGGCTTTACAAGTCATCTTCTTTCCACATCTAAAGTTCCATTGCCATTGTCTGAGTTTCCCCAAAAGTAGAATCTGAGATAATTTGTAGTTGGAAGTATAATTTCAGAGGGCAGGAATGAGGTATAGATGCCATGAAATTAAGAAGGAGAAAGAGCCAGTACAAGGAAAGGCTTTTAGTTGTCCTCTACTGAGAGAGACTGGAGCTTGATATGTGGAATTTGAGCAGATTTATAAAATGTATCTTAGGACCAGAAAAGAGATGAAAGAATCAGTTTCTCGTTCTCTGGTTGTCAAGGATTGTCTTACAGAGTATTAACCTCCCCATATTTCCAGCTTGGGCATGCAGAAGAACCAAATATGTTTCTATGGGTATACGATAATATAGCATCAGGGAAGCCCTGGGGTAGGAAATGATAGGCCTGAAGAGAGGACTGGTGATACTCACAGGTTGCTCATGAATATGTCAACATTTAGCTTGTAAATACAGGTAAAAGCAAGCCACCGTTTCATTTACAGTTTTATTGATTCTGACAGAAGACGTGAGACCTCGGCTAGAGACAAAGGACTTTTTTACTCAATACAGCACAAGTGCTGAACAATGCGGTTATACTCTGTGCCATAGGGATGCAATCACAATCTCTTTTAATTTAATCTCTTTTAATTCTTTTAGCAGAGTTCCTATATCCTTATCCTTAGGTAAGCATCTGGGTTGCTGCTTACTTAAGGGGTCTCATCCCAGTTTCCTCATCATGATTGGGTGATGGTGGCTGCAATTGGCTATTCACCATTGTCACCAGACACAGAGGCATTATATTAATGAGTGTTGGTTATACTGATCCTTATAGCAACTTTTTTTTTTTGCCTGCTGTTTCATTTGTATAAGTGCAAAGTGACCAAGGTGAAAATTGTAACTTTGAATTTGAATTCACTGTGTCTCAATCAAATGGAGAATATCCTACTTTCAACATTTGTTCCCAGATATAGACTACATATCAGCATTAGTTCAGTACATAAATACATCCTAGAGGATAGTGTCCCAAACACAGGGTGCTATGTCCAAGTTGATGCATAGAGTGAGACATTAACAGGCCACTGTAATGAACTTCAAAAACAGCTTTGAGATGGGAAATATGGAAAGATCAATGGATTTGTGTCCATCTTCTTACTGTTGTACTTTCTTTGCTATAGAGTCCCTCTCTCTTTCTTTTTTGCTGTGCTGGGGAAGGAATTCCATGCCTTGTACATCTGGGCAAGAACTCTACCAACTGAACTACATCCCCAGTCCAAGAGTCCCTATTCTAAAGCCAAGAGAGCATGATTATGCATAATTCCAGATACTTGGGAGAATAAGGCAGAAGGATCATAAGTTCAAGGCAATATCTTATACCATATTTCAAAACAAACAAACTAGGCTCAATGGTAGAATACTTGCTTAGGATGTACAAGGTCCTGGATTAGATCCCCAGCACTACAATAAAGAAAGACAGAGAAAAATTCTGTAAATATTAAGTGGTGCTGGCAGAAGCATTGTGGGTAGCAACAACTTCATTTCTGGAGGAGTTGTCAATCGTACTAAGACCACATTGCTACTCATTCAAGGAAGGAATGGGTTTGATATAATCAATCTGACACCAAGGAATTAACTGGGCCCTCCAATGATGGAATAATATTGAGGTCTCAGCAATAGTCTCTTATGCTAGGGTTTGGGCATTCATCAGTGGCAATAGCCAGATCAACATTGATTGAAAGGAACCCATGTTGGGCCTATGCATAGCCTCCAATCCTACTAACATGACCACTCCATGAATAGATTCACTGAGCACTGGGATGGCTAAAAAGAGTCTGACTGCCATCCATAAAGCAAGTCATCCTGTATTCCTGGACTCAGTGTATCCTTTGTGATATTTGTTCTGTAGTAGACATTATCCTGAGACACAAAATTCTATACTCTTTATGCCTATTTCTTTAAATTCATCAATTTACCTCTTCCTCAGGCCCTTTTTGTCCCATCTTTCAAACTTCTTCAAGGATCCTGATTAATCAGACAATACATACATTACTGGGAGTCCATATTATATCCCTACTCAGGCCACTTATCCCTCCATACAAATCAAATGAACAATAGCCAGGGACAGTGGTGCACCCCTGTAATCCCAGCTACTCAGGAAGTTGAGGCAGGAGGATCACAAGTTTGAGGCCAGCCTTTACAACTTATTGAGTCCATGTTTCAAAATAAAAAATGAAGAGGGATGGGATATAGGTCAGTGGTAGAGTGCTACATCCCTGATTTGGGATGTCCATGGATTCAATCCTCAGTATAAGAAACAAAAACAAAACAAATTGAATGACCAAATGTACTATTCTCAACTCTACCCTCTGGGAGGATATTTCTTGATCATTGTCCTTTATGGTCACCCCCAAGTAGAAGCAGGGGTATGGTTTGATCCATTCTTTTTGATGTTGTTGTACTGGTGATTGAATTTGGAGTCACATCCCCAGCCCCCTCCCCCTTTTTTTTTTTTATTAAGAGACAGGTCTCTTTGAGTTACTGAGGACCTTGCTAAGTTGTTAAAGTGTCTTTGAACTCATGATCCTCCTGTCCTCCTGCATCAGCCTACTGAACCACTGGGATCACAGGTGTGCACCAAAGTCCCTGGCTTAAACCTTTTTTTTTTTTTTTTTTGGTACTAGGGATTGAACTCAGGGACACTGGATCACTGAACTACATCCCCAGCCCTATTTTGTAATTTATTTAGAGACAGGGTCTCACTGAGTTGCTTAGCACCTTGCTTTTGCTGAGGCTAGCTTTGAACTTGTGATCCTTCTGTCTTAGTCTCCCAAGGTGCTGGGATTCAGGCATGCTCCACCAGACCCAGCTAGGGATATAGGTCAGTGGTAGAGTGCTACATCCCTGATTTGGGATGTCCATGGGTTCAATCCTCAGTATAAGAAACTATACATCCATCTATTCTTTATTAATGCCAACATAATACCTGACCCTTCTGTAAATAAGGCCTGTTTCCTGTCCCCCCATCATTAGAGTGAATTGAAGGAATTGAAGTGCAATTAACATTAGCAACATAGGAGTTAGAGTCATTTGAAATTTATTCATGTCTTCTGTTCCTCCTTAGACCTAATCCCAAATGTAGCATTTCCATTGTAAAAGGAAATTCTTGACCATATGGCATGATAGACTATGTTAGTCCTCTTTTCATTGCTATGACCAAAATACCTAACCAGAACAACCTAGGGTAGGAAAAGTTAATTTTGGCTCATGGTTTTAGAGACTTAGTTCATGGATGGCTGACTCCCGGGATGAGGTGCATGACTGGGAGTTTTGGTTGCATTGTCCTTGGTGAACTATAGTAAAGTATGCAGGCTTCATTGGGTCCTAGTTACATACTAAATACTGTTTCTTGAACAGTTACGTAAAGGGCCAGAGAGTAAATATTTTATATTTATAGAACATATACAGTTTCTGTCGAATATTTTTTGCATTTCATTTTTTATTTTCATAATTTTTATTATTAGAGTTCAAAATTGTTTACATATTTAACTTTTGTCTATTTTCCTTTTTTAAATTTATTTTTTACATACATGACAATAGTAGAATGTATTACACTCATTATTACCCATTTACAGCATTTTAACTGTAAATGGGTAATAATGTTTTCTTAACTCTGTATATAAAGTATGTTCATGCAAAATTATGCCATTATACATGTACTCTCTCTTTTTTTTGCATTACAATTCTTAATACACAAATATACCACAATTTATCATATCTCTGTATATAAGGTATGTTGACACCAAATTCAAATCTTCATATATGTATTGTGTATAATGATGACAATCACCTTCCACCATCCTTGCTATTCTCCTTTCCCCTCCCTTTCCCTCCCACCCCTCTTCCCTACCCTCTTCCCTTCCTCCCTTGCTCTCCCTCCCTACCCCACTTTGAGTTACCCCCCTTATATCAGAGAAAACATTCGGCATTTTTTGGGGGGATTGGCTAACTTCACTTAGCATAATCTTCTCTAACGCCATCCATTTACTTGCAAATGCCATGATCTTGTTCTTTTTTAGTGCTAAGTAATATTCCATTGTGTATCAATGCCACATTTTTTTAATCCATTCATCCACTGAAGGACACCTAGGTTGGCTCCACAGTTTAGCTATTGTGAATTGTGCTGCTATAAACATTTTTGTGGCTGTATCCCTGTAATATGCTGTTTTTAGGTCCTTTGGGTATAGTCCAAGAAGAGAAATAGCTGGGTCAAAAATGTAAAAACCATTCTTAGCTTGTTGGCTGTAAAAACCAAAAATATGATAAAGAACAACAAAACCGCTGGGCATGGTGGTGCACACCTATAATCCCAGCACTTTGGGAGGCTGAGGCAGTAGGATCACAAGTTCAAAGTCAGTCTCAGCAACTCAGTGAGGCCCTAAGCAACTCAGGGAGACCCTAACTCTAAATAAAACATAAAAAAGGGCTGGGAATGTGGCTCAGTGGTTAAGTGTCCCTGGGTTAAAATAAAGAAAGGAAGGGAGGAACAAAGGAAGGAAGAAAGAAAGTTATTAAATGGTATGATACAGTGTATAAACTTCAAGATTAGCTTTTCTCACTCAGCAACCTGCTCTGGAGATTCATCCAGGTGGTTTTGTGTAACATTTTTTTCTTTCTTCTGCTGGATACAGGTGATGCATACCTGTACTCCCAGCAACTCAGGAGGCTGAGGCAGGAGGAATATAATTTAAGGTCGGCCTGTGCAAGACTGACTCAAAATAAAAGTGCTAAAGATCTAGCTCAGTGGTAGAGTACCTCTGGGTTCAATCCCCAGTACTGGGGAAAAAACAAGATTGGTCCTTATTGAGTAACACCATGCTATAGGTGTACCATAGTTTATTTAACTGTTCACCCACTGAAGGACTTCTAGTTTCCAATATTGGACTAGTATTAATAAAGGATAAATAAACATTTATGTACAGGTTTTATGTGAACATAGCTTCATTTCTCTTCAATTCTCCAGACTGCAATTTCTTGATCATATGGTGGTTTCATCTTTAGATTTTTTTTTTCCCTTTTTGCAGTATTGGGGATTGAACCCAGGAGCATTCTACCACTAAACTATATCCCAGCCCATTCTCTTTCTTTTTTTAAGTATATATTTCCCTGTTATTTATTTATTTATTCTGGTACTGGGGATTGAATCTAGGGTGCTTTATCATTGAGTCACATCCCTAGTCCTTTTTATTTTTTATTTTGAGACAGGTTCTCTCTGAGTTGTTCAGCTGGCCTTGAACTTGCAATTCTCCTGTCTCTGCCTCCTGAGTTCCTGTGATTACAGGTATGCACCACTGTGCTGGCTCTATTTATTTTTAAGTTTTATATATTCTTTTCTATCTTATAATAATTTCTCAATAATGATGTATGAAACAAATGAATAATGGAAAAAGTGATTGACTTATCTTTTTATTCATTGCAGTCTCATACTAGGCCTCTGGATCTAAATTAATAATAATTCTCAATTATCAAATCTTTGGTAAATTCCACCACTATGTGAATATTTGAAAACCATTCTGGGTGAAATGTCTTGAAACATATCATTTGTTCAACATTCATTGTGTACAAAATTTGGGCTAACTGCTTGATATATATCATCTTACAACAATCTAATGATAGAAATGCGGTCATTCCTATCTCACTGAAGAGAAAATTAAGCCCATAGTCATATAAAAGCTAAAAATTATAAGTCAAGATTCCACCCAAGTCTGTCTGCCTTTACTAAGCCACAATAGAAATGAAACCCTATGGTTTGACTAGTATAATTTTTACTGCTTAAAAGTTGAATATTTCTGAATCAGCTGTCAATTAGATTGCTGTACTAGTCTGTTTTCTGCTGCTATAAAAAAATTCCTGAGGCTAGGTATTTTATTAAAGACATCTACTTAGATCACTAAATAGGAGTCTGGAGGATCCAAACAGTATGGCACTGCCTCCTGATGGGACTCCCTGGCTGTATCACTACATAGTGAAGAAAGGAAAAAGAACCAGACATGTATATAAGGGGCCAAATGGTGGTATCCCTCACCTGTTCTCATAATAACTAACTTGGGTCCAAGGAAAACTATTTTAATCTCTTCCAAGAGTGATGCCTCTGATGACCTTCCAGTAGGCTCACCTCTTAAAGTTTCCACCACTTTGAACCATATCCAAACATGATTGATTACCTTCCTAGATAATGAAGGCTGCCAAATCCCCAACCACAGTTCTCCTTCCTGGTGACGGGATGGGGCTGATCTTAGGTCAGAGTTTTCTGAGTATTGGAGACAAAGCTACCTCAGAGTTTTTTTTTTTTTGTTGTTGTTGTTTTTTGGTGGTGCTGGGGATTAAATCCAGGGCCTTGTGCATGTGAGGCAAGCACTCTTCCAACTGAGCTATATCCCCAGAACCTACCTCACATATTTTGACTTCTTTTTGTGGAATCTTCCTGTTTGCCATCACATGACCATGCAAAGTGGGTGGTATATCTCTCCCACAATATGAGTGGACAGGTAAAAGGAAACTTTTCTAATGTGAATTAAAAGGATAAATGTAGCGTGGTGGTGCACACCTGTAACCACAGCTGCTTGGGAGGCTGAGGCAGGAGGATTGCAGGTTCAGAACCAGCCTCAGCAACTTAGCCAAGCCCTAAGCAACTCAGTGAGAGCCTGTCTTTAAATAAAATATGAAAAGGGGCTGGGGATGCAGCTTAGTAGTTAAGTGCTCCTGGATTCAATCCCTAGTACCCCAAAAAATTAATTAATTAATTAAAAAAAAATACAAACCTGATGCATGATTTCTCTTTTGACCCTCATGGTTACCCTGAATACTTTAGGTGATAAAAAGAATATCCAGCTAGGAATGTACTCCAAGGTACAATGCTTGCCTAGCACGTGACACTGGGTTCAATCTCCAGCACCACAAAATAATTAAAAAAATAAAATAGGCCTCTCAGTGTCACCAGTTGCTGTGTGCGTGCAGAGGAGCGAGCTAGCTCGCAATAAACACCTCTTTGTTGCTTACATTGATCTTGGTCTCTGGTGGTCTTTTGGGAGTCCCAAATTCAAGCATAACATATGGGGGCTTGTCCGGGATCCCCCTTATAAGCCTACCCAGACACCCTGATTGAGAGGTAATGAAAATCCGGCCGAAACACCCATCCCCAGATGACAACCTGTTTTTCCCCAACCAGACTTCAAATGGAACTGACTTCTAAAAGGGAACTCACGTCCCCCATGTTGTCGAGCCCCCTCATGTTAGACACCGCCTTTCAGCTCTGAAGCAGCCAGAATGAGCCGTCGCCCCTTCTCCTTATAGCAATAAGGAGTTCCTAAAATTAGAGCGGGGAAAGAAGCCAGAAATAGATAGACAGTGTAAATCGAGTCAGGTTGGATCTAGGAGGCCAATTTTTTTTTCATTAATTTTTTTTTTTAAAGAGAGAGGAAGAATTTTTTTTAATATTTATTTTTTTTAGTTCTCGGCAGACACAACATCTTTGTTTATATGTGGTGCTGAGGATTGAACCTGGGCCACATGCATGCCAGGCTAGTGCACTACCACTTGAGCCACATCCCTAGCCCTAGGAGGCCAATTTTGAGTGAGTCTGGGAAGTTGAAGACTGTCCCCTGAGGGTTACTGTTTACCAAGATGTAGAGCCTGCCCAAATAGATCCCCAATGGAGGGAACCATGATTGGTTTCCAATTTTCCAGACAAAGGAGGGAATGAAAAACCAGCCTCTACCTCAGAGCAAAGCCTGTCCAAGGAAGGGGGTGTGACCCTTGTCCTTGGAAAGACCCACTGAGGACTCCTATGAACATACCCACCCTGCTGAGTTGTTTATCTACAAATAACAGGAGAGATCTGCTGCGCCAGGTGTCCCGACTCAGTCAGGCTAGATGGGGACCCATAGCAACCCCCTAGCAGCCACCAATCAGCATGAGACAGGGAAAATACCTGGGATCCCAGATGACCCTCCCAGTAGTTTTTGGTGGTTGATAACATGTTGGGAAACCATGTAGTTCAGCATGTACTCCCCTTGTGGTTTAAACCAATCAGTACAAACGAATCCCCCTCTTGTTACTAACCAATCACCCCTACCCAACTTGTTCCTGCCAGTGAATGTGCTAATCATGTTTTAGAGTTGTTTTATGATTTTCCCACGGTGTGTGATGATTTGCTAAGAGATACTATGATGTATGTGAAGTCCCTGCCTTCCCCAAAGAGTGTATAAAACTGCTGCAAACCCTGGGCTTGGAGCCTCTCAGCGTCACCAGTTGCTGTGTGCGTGCAGAGGATCCAGCTAGCTTGCAATAAACACCTCTTTGCTGCTTAAAAAAATAAATAAAATAGAATCAAATAAAAATTAAAGAGGATCTACCTTTCTATTGTAATGAAAATGTCTTCTGTTTCTAACCATGGCAGAGTAACAGCAAACACCTCTTGTTGTAAAGACCGAGAAACTGAGTAAAATACATCAAATAACTATTTTTAGGTATTAGACAAGATATGTGGGTACATTGGTGACTTAGGAAGCTGAGGCAGGAGGATTTCAAGATTGAGGCCAGCCTCAGTTTTAGTGAGACCTTGTCTCAATAAAGGGGATGGGGTGTGGTTGAGTTGTAGAGGATTTACTTAGCATATGGAAGGCCTTGAGTTACATCCCCAGTAGCTGAGCAGAAAAATATTCCAATCATATAAGTCACATTCTCTATATTAGTAACTTTATAAAATAAAATCAAATCTACATATAAGTTGGATATACTACTTACTCTGTCACCTAGCTCCCAAATGGTCCTGGGGCCAAACTATTTTTTAAAAAATATATATAGACTATTTTTTAAAAATATTTTTAGTTGTAGGTGGACACAATACCTTTATTTTTATGTGGTTCTGAGGATCAAACCCAGTGCCTTATGTGTGCTAGGTGAGCGCTCTACTATTGAGCCACAAACCTAGCCCCCAAATTGCTTTTGTATAGAAAGGAACTCTGTATTCCTAGATAGGGTCATGCACCCAATGTGTTCTTTTTTCTCTAAAGTATGAGACACAGGCTCTTGTCCAGCTATACACTTGCAAGACTTTTTTTTTTTTTTTAAATATTTATTGTTTAGTTTTCGGCAGACACAACATCTTTGTTTGTATGTGGTGCTGAGGATCGAACCCGGGCCGCACGCATGCTAGGCAAGCGCGCTACCGCTTGAGCCACATCCCCAGCCCACTTGCAAGACTTTTTGTCTCCCAGTTCTTGGCACTATCTCTTTAAAAACATATGTATGTTTTTATCACCACCCCTTCTCCTTTTCAGTTTCAGGGAAGAGTATTAATATTTTTAGATCACTGTCTACATGCCAGGTGCTTTTGCATACACTATGCTGTGCTGTAATCTTCACAATTCCATAATATATGTCATTTTTGGAATCTAAACTATATATGTAATAGTACAAAGAGAGCCAGGTGAAGTGGTACACTGTAATCCCAGCGACTCAGGAGTGTGAGGCAGAGGGTCAAAATTTGAAGCCAGCCTTGGAAACTTAGTGATATCCTAGCTCAAAACAAAAATAAAAAGGACTGGGGATTCAGCTCAGTGGTAAAGCACCCCTGCGCTCAATCCCCAGTACCACCAAGTAAGGAAGGAAGAAAGGAAGAACCGATTGGTTCATGAAGAGATTTAGATTCTGGCTCAACCATCTAAAGTCTATTCATTCTTTTCAGTATTTGCTCACTAAAGTATTTACTGAACTTCTCTAGTCATTTGAGCCTTGTGGTAGGAATGGAGGATGCAAAGGTAAATAAAACATAATCCTTTTTTTAAAGGCTCTCATATTAAAGTGGTGAAGGGAGAGGAAAATTCTTTATTTTTTTAAATTTTTCTTTCATGATTTTTTTCTTTTAAATATATAAATATTTTTAGTTGTAGATGGATACAATACCTTTAATTAATTAATTTATTTATGTGGTGTTGAGAACAGAATCCAGTGCTTCACACATGCTAGGCAAGTGCTCTACCCCTGAGCTACCAGCTCAGCCTGAGAGGAAAATTCTTAAACATTATATCAGTACAATGCTAGAGAGTTCTACAGATCTTTATTATGAAGATTTTTTTTAATATTTATTTTTTAGTTTTTGGCAGACACAACATCTTTGTTTGAATGTGGCACACATGCCAGGCGAGCGGGCTACCGCTTGAGCCACATCCCCAGCCCACATCCCTAGTCCTTTTTGTTTATTTTTGAGAAGTGTTCTTACTAAGTTGCCCAGGATGACCTTGAACCTGACATTCTCCTGACTCACCTCCCCAAGTATCCAGGATTACAAGTGTGTGCCTCTTAACCTGGTGGCTTTTACTTTTTTTGTGTTTGTGTGTGTGTGGTACTGGAGGAGATTGAACCCTGTGCCTCACACATGCTAGGTACACACTCTTAACACTGCGCTACACCCTCAGGTTCCTGAGAAAAGTTTTAGTGTGCACTCCTCCTTTCTGTAAACTAAAAACAACAAATGATCAGTTAACAAATTATACTTGAAGCTGTTTACATAATTTTATCACAATAACATAGATATGAAAGGAAATTACCCCCAATCTCCTAGAAAACAATTTTTTTTTTTTCATTTGCCAAACTTGCTTCCCAGTCTTTGTTCATGTTACAAAGCTAAATCTTTGCATGAATGCTTTCCTGGTGATACAAGGTATATATTTGTAATCTGGGAAAGGGCAGTGTCTCCCCAGTTGCCTTGGGTACTGGACTTCATCTTCTGTGCACAAGGAATCCTGCCTCAGTCTCCTAAGTAGCTGAGGCTGAAAGTGTGTGCCACTGCATCCAGCAATATTTGCAATTTTTAATGGCTGTGACATATTTAATTAACTGGATTCTTATAATTTGCTCAACCATTTTCATATTGTTGGACATTTCTCTTGAGATGTAGTTTTTCAGTGGAGAGAACGAAAACTTTGAAAGCAAACCTTTGTTGGAAAGCATAGTTGAACATCTGGTTAAGTAATCTTGTAAAAGTTATTTAATCTTTCTGAAACTGCTTTGATGAATGAAGATGAATTTTTTAAAAAAAATATTTATTTTTTAGTTGTAGTTGGACACAACACCTTTATTTCACTTGTTTATTTTTGTATTGTGGTGCTGAAGATCAAACCCAGGGTCTCAGTACCTGCCAGGTGAGAGCTCTACCGCTGAGCCACAACCCCAGCCCTGAAGATGTATTTTACTAGGGCCTACACTTTTACTCTGCATTTAGAGGTGATTTATAAAAAGTCCTGGCAAACATATGGATATTCAATAGACGTCATTATTTCAGTATTCTGTAATTACAAAAAAAGTAATGTGAAAAATAGCATTCACACATAAAGCTTAACATTTTGTATTATAGTATTTCCTTAGCATAAACAGTCTCATAAAATGGGATTACTGGGTCACGGAGTATAAACTTTTTTTTTTTTTTTTTTTTAACATTTAGAAATACATCTCGGGCTGGGGATGTGGCTCAAGCAATAGCGCGCTCGCCTGGCATGCGTGTGGCCCGGGTTCAATCCTCAGCACCACATACAAAGATGTTGTGTCCGCGGAGAACTAAAAAAAATAAATATTAAAAAAAATTCTCTCTCTCTCTCTTTGAAAAAAGAAATTTAGAAATACATCTCAAATTGCTTTTCAAAAAAGTTAATTCAGAAGGGCGTGGTGGCACACACCTGTATCATCAGCGACTAGGAAGGCTGAGGTAGTAGGACTGCAAGTTGGCGGCTAGCTTCAGCAATTTAGCGAGTCCCTGTCTTAAAAATTAAATAACTAAATACATAAAACTGGGAACATAGCTCAGTGGTAAAGCGCCCCAGAGTTCATCCCCAATGCCCGCCACCCTCACCAAAAAAAAAAAAAAAAAAAATCCTTTGATTACACAGCTATTACAAGGATTGCATCAAACATTGTATCAGATTCCCTAGGTATATTATATGAAATCTTTGTAACTCATTGTCTTAATTTTCTTTCCGTGGTTTAAACGTTTTTTTCTCGAAGAGCAGGACTCATCGGTGGGAACCAGCCACGTGGGCTGCGTCTGCGTCCGCGGACTACATTTCCCGAAGCCCTCCGCTGGCGCGCCGACAGGAAGTGGCCGGAGCATCTCCCGCCTCCACACCGAGGCGAAGAGGTTCTATCCGGGGCCTTGGCGCTTCTCTTTCCTTTCGCGCCGGTTGCCGCTGCGGAGCGCGGCGGGTCCATGTGCGCAGTGAGTGGCGCTACTCTTGCCCCAGTAGCATCCGTGCTCCGGGTTTGACCGAGTCCGCGCTACAATGGACCCCAATACCATTATCGAGGCCCTACGGGGCACCATGGACCCAGCCCTGCGCGAGGCCGCGGAGCGCCAGCTCAATGAAGTAAGGACGCCCGGCCAGCGGCGGTGGCGGCGGCGGGCGGGCTGACTCTGGCAGGCAGAGCCCTCCCGGCCTGGCCAGAAGCGCGGACGGTGTCGCCAAGGGGCCCATATGGAGGGGTCGGGTGGAGACCTGACGGCAGTGCCACGCCGGGACGCCTCAGGCTGATGTGGTGGAGGTGGCAGCCGCCAAGGCTGCCTTTGCGTCTGATCCCGAGCTGGGCCTCTGGCTACGGTCTAGGCGTGAGGAGCCGGCCCGGGCGAGGCGGGCGTGACGGGCTGGACACATGGCTGGCTCCGGTGGCTGGCCGCCCTCTGGCTCACATCCAGCTCTTTCCTTGAGTCCAGGAGGGGGCGAAACTCACTGGAAGGTTTTCAGACGTTTTCGTGAGCAATCTTGTCGGCGCCGAGTCTGGAGGGGCTCCTGGGAATACATACTGGTTTATGGGGGTCTGTGCATGTCGAGCCTTGTCACTTCGCTGGGCTGATCAGTGGCCTGCCTCTTGGTCACAACTTATTTCTGGCGAGCTGCTTTAAGAGGGAAGCCTGCGCCTCATTGGTAGGCAGGAGTAGTGTGGGTTAACATATGAATCTGATCCTTGGTCTTCTCCTGTCATAATGCCACAGTCGAGAGGCGGGGTGATGTAGTGGAAAGGGTCAGGTGAAGTGCACCCTTCTAGGTGTAGCTGCATCACTAATTTCTTGAGTGACCTTGGGCAAGTTGCTTAACCTTTTGATTCTTAGTTTTTTCCATTCATAAAATTAGGACACAGGATTGCTGTGATGGTCAAGTGAGATAATGTAAATCTGAGAGCTTTGAAACGTGCTCCACTTGCAGATCATTTTAGATGCTGCATTTGCTGAGGGTTAGTTTCTTCTTGCCCTGTGTTTTTTGGAGAGCACCCCTTGGAAAGCATTACCACGTGGGTGTCTTATTGTACTGTGTTCATCATCATTCCTTGTTTCTTAACTGGTACAGTTTTAGATGTTAATGATTCCTATTTCAAAGGCTTCCTCAAAGGACTATTGTAACTTCTGTTGCCAGTTAATAACCGTATTTTGATATATTGTTGAATCTGTCAGTTTTAGTTATTTAGCATACATTTTTGAACTTAAAAAGAAGTTCCACTTTAAAGAGATTCAGTTATTATATGCTCGTCTTAGCTGACATTTAAAACATTACTTTTTGATTTATCAGAAGCAGCAGGAATACCACCAATTGAACAACATCTTGTACAATGTTGTACTACAGAAACAGTTCAAGAAGACTACTCAGTTCAGATGAATTAAGTGTAAAATTTCAAACCAAAAAGTTAAATCTTTTGTATGTTAAGATCATCATACTATGCTTAACAATTGCATGCTCAAAGTCACCTTGGGAGGAGCTTAGATTTCTTTTGGTATAAAAGAGGAAGTTGAAACAAATTCCCACTTCGAACCATTTACTAAACTATGGGGGCAGTTATGGATCACTTTTTGTTTTGACTTGTGTTATGATAGACACGCATTTTGATGAACATTATTTTCCTTATGAAGTATTTATGCAGGTGTGAGCCTAGAAAAGCAAAAAGTAATTTGTGTTTGTAGCTTTGCTCTTAATAGCACATTACTTTGACTAAATATACTTGCATGTAATTATTAATTTAAAACACTGTTACTTGAAAGAGTTGATTCCCTTACATAAAAATTGCATAAATAATATTTTGTGCAAATTTGAAAATCACTTATTCTTTTTAAAATTAAATTAAAATTTTTATTGGCACTTTGTAATTATACATAATAGTGGGATTCATTATGTCATATTTCTATGTGCGCTTATGAATCATTTTTTGGGCAGGTATTTCATGTCTTGTTATATGCACTAACATAAAAGACCTGGGGTAAGTATTTCACAAGCTAGTTTTTGGAAGATAAATAATCAATGGTATTCAAAGCCTTTTATTACTTAACCATTGAGTTGCTGTTTTGTAATACTATGGAACAGTGGACACTGTTGATCTTTTCTGGCAGAAAATGTGTTTTATAGCTTTTATGTCTGTGATTGTTAGCTGTTTACATTTCATATGTCTTTCAATTATTACATTAATATTTTATAGTAATTTTCCTAAGGTACCTTTTTAAAAAATATTCATTTATTTACATGTTTATTTATTTACTAACATACTTACTTGTTTTGTGGTACTGGGGATTGAACCCAGAGCACTCTTACACAGAGCTACATCCTCAGTCCTTTTTATTTCATTATTGTATTTTTTAAATTTTGAGACAGGGTTTTGCTAAGTTGCTGAGACTGGCCTCTACAATCCTACTACCTCAGCCTTCAGAGTTGCTGAGATTACTTCTAGAATATTTACTAATTTCTAATCTTTATTCTATTTTAATGCATTAGTTCCTCCCTCCCTTATATGTGAGTACTTTTTGCTTTTTTTTAAAAAAACTATTTTTTAGTTGTTGATGGACCTTTATATTATTTATTTTTATATGGTGTTGAGACTCGAACCCAGTGCCTCACACATGCTAGGCAAGTGCACTTTCACTGATCTACAACTCCAGCCCTTGCTTTGACTTTTTGTGACTGAAACTTGATTTAGGGAGAAGATTCTAATTGAGTCTTGAAGTTTGAATATAGTAAGAATGAGGAAGTAACATTTTTATTCTTGAGAGACTTTAGCTTTGAAAACTATTGATCATTCTACATGTCTTATCATTTTACTGAAGCTGTATTTTGGCTCATTTAGTTAAAGGAAAAAGATCTTTAACATGTGAATGAATTTTTTCTTCACTAAGTAATCACTGACTAAAAATTGCAGATGTTTTCAAAGTGTTTATAATGTAGATAGTATGAAAACAAAACAGTGCTCTGGCCATAGAGTCTTTGCACTTAGCTGTTACATTTGCTTGGAACTCCTTTTATTCAATTATCTCCCTGACTTGTTCTCTTATTTCCTTTGTCTCCTATCACCAGGGAGTTCCCTGGCTACCACACTCCCTGTCTCTCTGCATTTGTTTGTTTTTCTCTGTAGCACTGATTTATTGTACATTTTATTTCTGTTTCTCCCCCTATAATTTTTAAGTTTCATGAGGAATGGAGTTGTCTTTTGTTACTATTATTCTTTGATTTGCCAGTGTTAGACTTTATTCACTGACTTAATATTACAATATATAATAGTATAGAATTTAGCTCTGTTATACCCCTTTCAACTCAAGGATGTTTCATCTATTTATAGTACATAGATCGTTAGAAACTGCACTGAAGTCTCCATTTTTAACAGGTATTATCAAGCTACATCTACTTAGTATGACTTATTCTGTAGTATGTTTTATGTTTTGATGGCTCTTTTTACTTTTTGGACCACTGTTACAATTTTGGAACTTATTGTCAGATCCCAATTCTAATTATCTTCATGTAGCAAACTTTGCCTTTATTATTGGAGAAAACAATTGAAAGGTACAAGTTGGAAATTCCATTGAAAGCCCTTTAGATGTTTTAAGTACTGAGAAGTTTTGACCAGTCCTTCCTAGGTATTTTTGAAAGATTGGTTCCAGAACCACCTTGGTTTAGAATACCAAGGATGCTCAAGTCCCTCATAAAAGGTAGAATTTCCACATAACCTGTGCATATATATCCTCCCTCTACTTTCTTCTTCCTCCCCCTACTCCTCCTTCTCCTCCTCCTGCTCTTCTTCTTTTGAATTGGGGTTTTGAATCCAGGGCAGTCTGCCTCTGAGCTATATCCCCATCCCTTATCTTTTACTTGGAGACAGGGTCCTGCTAAATTACCCAGCCTGACTCTGAACTTGGAATCCTCCTGGCTCGACCTCCCAAGTCACTGGTGTTACAGGTGTGCACCAGCCAACATGCACAGCCATAAACTGAAGTTTTTATATGTAATGCCAAGAAAAAAATCTTGAAATATATTCTGAATGATACTCCTAGTCTGGTTCATTTAACACCAACTATCTGTATGCTAAATAGTAAGCAAAGTTAGAAATTGAATACTTACCTGCAGTCAGGACTGTAATGGAGCTCTTTGTATGTTTTAAGTGAGAAAACTATTATGTATGACTTTGGTAAAAGACAGATATGATATCAGCATCCCTCTCTGTCACATTTGTAGCCAAGAGAAATGCCCTAAGTGGAATTTGAAGGCTTACCTATAGATGCCATTTAAACCTTCAGTTCCTAAGCTTAATGTGCCATGAAATGGTTATATAGGCAAAAATGCTGCTGCATCCTTACATGTTTTATGTGAAAAAGCAAATGAACTTAGTTTTGATATATTTCTTTATTTTATGTTTACAAATGGTGATGGACAAACTAGTGTTGTGATGGACCTTATTTATACATGCTAATTTGATTTTTGTTTTTATTAAAAGACAAAATCAAGGCTGAGGATGTGGCTCAAGCGGTAGCGCGCTCACCTGGCATGCGTGCGGCCCGGGTTCGATCCTCAGCACCACATACAAAGAAAGATGTTGTGTCTGCCAAAAACTAAAAAAAAATAACCCAAATCTTTTTTTTTTTTTTTAAAGAAAGGGTGAGAGAGTGAGAAAGAGGGAGAGAGAGAGAATTTTTTTAATATTTATTTTTTAGTATTTGGCGGACACAACATCTTTGTCTGTATGTGGTGCTGAGGATCGAACCCGGGCCGAACGAATGCCAGGCGAGCGCGCTACCGCTTGAGCCACATCCCCAGCCCCCCTAAAAAAAAAATAAATAAAATAAATAAAAATAAAGACAAAATCAAGTGCAAAATAATGGCATATTTGTAGGCCAATTTGCACATTAAACAAAATATTTAAATGTGTAGGGTGTACATATATGCCCTAGTCTGTCTGGGTACAAAATAACCCAGCCGCCACAAAGCCTTGTAGGTTCAAACAGCAACTCTTTATTCCTGAAATCTCACCGGCACTCTACACACACTTCCTGGGAATACACTCCCTCCACCGGGCTCTGCGCTCCAATTTTCCTGGAACCCTGCGAGAACTCAACCCGGGGAGAATTCAACCCGAACTCCAAAGTAGCGGGCTCCCGAGGCAGCAGGATCTGCCCTAATCCCGGAGCCACCCTAATCCCAGAGCAGGGTCACCTTTCAACCATTCCCTCTAGCAAAATATGGGGCGTCATTCCGACTAAACTGTGGCTCTCAACACATATATATGTATGTGTACACACACACATACACACTTTTTTTGGGGAGGGTACCAGGGATTGAACCCAGGGGCACCTAACCACTGAGCCACATCCCCAGCCCTTTTTAAAAATTTTTTATTTTGAGACAGAGTCTTGCCAAGTTGCTTAGGTCCTAAGTTGCTGAGGCTGGCTTTGAACTTAGAATCCTCTTGTCTCAATCTCTCAAGCTGCTGGGAGTACAGTTGTGTGCCATTACGCCTTTCTAATAGTGTATATTTTTAGAAGACCAGAGTTTTCTGTAGGTTGAGTAGCTAACATTCCTTAACCAGGAATATTGAAAAGTAGATACTATTTGGAATCTGGGAGTGGGAAAGTCTCTGGATACTTTGGCTTTTAGAAAATTACTCGGTGACAGCATATTGAAGATCTGAAAGATAAAATATGAAAGATTTTATATATATATATGTATTATTTTGTACTGGGGATTGAACTGAAGGGTATTTTACCACCACTTTACATTCCTACTCCTCCCTTTTTAAAACTTAAAATTTTCAAGGCTGCCCTTGAACTTGTGATCTTCCTGCCTCATCCTCACAAGTCAATGGAATTATAGGAATTTCTCACTACATTTGGTTCAGTATTAGTATTTGTAATAAAATAGTCATTTTCGGATGTAGTAGATGGATATATAATTTTTTTATTGTTTCTGTCAGTTACATATTAATGATGAGTCTGAGTAAAGTGGCATTTTTTTCCTTTTGATCTCTAAATAATTTATAATGAAGTTTTTGTTTGAAGCAGGAGAATGTAGTGAGAGTCTCAGCCTGGTCCTAACTTTCCCCCTATAACTTCATTTTGCTTCATATTTCATGTAAAACAGGTATAGTTATTTGGCATTGTCAAATTATTTAGTAAAAGGAAAGGTCAGAAATTCTGTAGCTTTTAAAATTATTTTGTATTCATTTTACGTAAAAATTTATTGTGTCAATTCCTTAAGTCTCCCTCCTTTTCATTATAAATGGTTTAACTTAGACTAACTAATTGAAGTCTCTCTGCTTGCATTTAACAAATAAACTTTCAAGATATTGAAATTAGGTGATTCCATTGAAAAATGTGGGTCCAGATGGAAAACTGACTTTGGGAGACAGGGATTTCTCTTCATGAGTTAAAATTTATGTCTGGTTTGAGGAGCTGATAAATAAACATCATTGACAAACAGTGTAGCAGGCAATTGGAATGTAGAACTGAAGTTTAGAAGAGAAAACCACAATGAAAAGTCATTTTCTTTTGCAGGTTACTATAGAGAAGAAGAAAGTATGAACCAGAGGTGTGGGGTGGACTGGAGGGCCAAAGTTTGGGTTATGCCCGTTTTTTTGGGTCTTGGAGAAATGGGGAATTCTGCATAAAAGTAGGAGAGATACAAAGAAAAAATTTACAAGTGAGAAGGATGGTTGTGATTAATTAATTAATTAATTAATTTTAAAAATTTGTCCTTTTTAGTTATATATGACAGTAGAATGTATTTTGACATTATACATACATCAAGTATAACTTCCCATTCTTGTGGTTGTACATGATGTGGAGCTACACTGGTTGTGTATGCGTATATGAATATAGGAAAGTTATGTCTGTTTCATTCTACTGTCTTGTGGTTAGATTTAATTTAGCTTCATTTTTCTTACACTATTTTCATAATTTTTCTACCAGTGAGCATGAATTATTTTCACAATATTTTAAAAAACTATTTGAAGAAAGGGATATTGGCATTTCTGGGATTTTTTTGTTTATTTGTTTTTCTAGTGATGGGCATCAGTTGCAGGGCCTTGTGCATGCTAAGCAAAAATTCTACTGAGCTTCATCCCCCGTGGCCTAGGTATTGGCATTTCTTTTTCTGTTTTTAAAATATTTTATTAGTTGTTGATGGACCCAGTGCCTCACTCTACCCCTGAGCCACAACCCCAGCCCCAAGTGTTTGCATTTCTGAGAAATTAAAGTGAACTGAAGACTTTTCAGGGGTAGGAGAGTGGGGAACAATTTCTGATTACAGGATCAGTGAGTGGAATCCTAGTAAAGGAGTAGGATAGATGGTAGATTAAAAAGGTATCAGGATTAGAGAATTTTGTAGTTTTTGTAGTTTCCGTTTTTTGCCCTGTAAACTTAGACCTATGGGAAAGGCGGGGAGGCACAGTAACCCGTGGGGAAACTGGCTGTGGAGTAGAAATAAGGGACTAGTATGCCGCAGTCTGGCTGGGCACAAATCACGAGCCACTGAAGCAGAATCAAACTTTATTTCTGAACTCCACCAGCACACTCCACACCCGCCCCACGGGAACTATCCTGAACCCCACAAGGCTCCTCAAGGAACTAGCAACCGGAAATATCTCCTCGGAAATCCCTCCTCCTGCACTTCCCCAACCAATGGGAACTCTCTGGGAATCCCCACGAGAACTCCAAAGTAGCCCATGAAGCGGATAGTAATGCCTTGCCTGTCAACCAATACTGTTGACAAAATGCCAGGGGCCATTCCGACTGGGCTGTGGCTCTCAGCACTAGTAGGTATTTCTGGCCTGTTATTGTGCTACCTGTTATAATAATTTTTCCATTCATCTTGTTTTATAGTCATCAGTCCTTGAATTAGATCCTTCACATTGCTTCAAGATCTCCTCCTATAGCGTCAGATCTCCTCCTATAGCGTCAATCTATCTGGTCATTTAAAACTCTTTTTAAAAAATTCACATTTAATTAGATTTTTTTTTTTTGGTACAAGGGATTGAACCCAGGGGCACCTAACTACTGAGCCACATCCTCAGCCCTTTTTTAATATTTTATTAGGGACAGGATTTTGCTGAGTTGCTCAGGGCCTTGCCAAGTTGCTGAGGCTGGGTTTGAACTCATGATTCTCCTGCCTCAGCCTTCTGAGTTGCTGGGATTACAAGTGGTGCACCACTGGCCCAAATTAATTAGATTTTTTTGATATCTTTTTCTTTTTCTTTTTTTTTTAAGAGAGAGAGAGAGAGAGAATTTTTATTTATTTTTTAGTTTTCGGCAGACACAACATCTTTGTTTGTATGTGGTACTGAGGATCGAACCCAGGCCGCATGCATGCCAGGCGAGCGCGCTACCGCTTGAGCCACATCCCCAGATCTGATATCTTTTTCTTAAATATTTTTGTTGTAGTTGGACACAATACCTTGATTTTATTTTTATGTGGTGCTGAGGATAGAACCCAGTACCTCATGTGTGCCAGGGGAGTGCTCTGCCGCTGAGCTATAATCCCAGCCCTTAATTAGATCTTTGTGTAACAATTTACTTCTTCATATTTTATCTTTCACCATTTGCTTTCATTCTCCTAATAATCTGTTTTATAAAACTCCTACTTTTCCTATTTAAAATTTTGTCCTTGCATCTCAGAGTTTAAGCCCTTTAGGGTTTACTTTGAGATTTAATTGGTTTGTCCAGTTACAACTCTTCAGTATAATATTAAAGTATGTGGCAACTGTAATTCTAGTTAGAAGTGTAGAGTTAAGAGATGGACAATGGTGTTGGGATTATTGAAGAATTTTGATGAGATGAATTAGGGTGAAAATTGAAATTATCTGGGTTGATGACAGATACTGAGAAGGCACAAAGTTTTGAAAGGTGGTTTTATGTTAAGACTAGCAGCTTTTAAACTTGAGTATTAGGAGTTTTATGTGTGTATGCCTTAATTAATAATGGTGTATAATGACTTGTCTGTTGCTTCAGTTCTCTGGTACTCTGACTGCTAGAATCCAAGAGCTTGAAGAGAGGACTTAGTCCTGTAATTAGTGTCAGCATACAAAAGTTACATTTAGACTTTGACTCACATAAAAGATCTATTATGACTTTTTGAGGCCCATGTCAGTATTTGCTATATGCTAAACTGTTGAGAATACCATAATTTTGTAAAATTTATAGTTTTGTGATAAAAGATTGATGTTAGTGGCATTTTTACTTTAGTTTATTTTTTAAATTGCCTTTAAAAATATGAAGAAAATTCTTTTTTACTATGTGATAGTTTGCTGTACTCAGGAATGTCAGAAAGTTGTTAGAGATTTGGGTGGGGTTGTGGCACAGTGGTAGAGTGTTTGCTTGACATGTGTGAGTCAATGGGTTCGATTCTCAGCACTGCATATAAATAAATAAAGGTCCATCAACAACTAAAGAAGAATTTTCTAAAAAAGTAAGTTGTTAGAGATCAATGCTCTTAGAATAACAGTTTTTCCTAATTTGGAGAGTTAATGTATGTCTTTTATATATAGATCTTTGGCCTTTTGTTATTTGTATATCATAAAATTCACCTGTTTTAAGTGACAATCAGTGATTCACACCCCACATGCACCCCATCCCCCCAGTCCTGGGGATTGAACTCAGATCCTTATGCATGCTAGGTTAAGTTCTGTTCCACTGAATTACATTCCCAGTCCTTTTTATTTTTTGTTTTGAGACAAAGCATCATTAAATTGCTGAGACTGGCCTTGAACTTGTGATCTTTTAGCCACAGCTTCCTGAGTTGCTGAGATCACAGGTGTGTGTCATCATGCCTGCCATATTTAGTTATTTTTAGTAGACTGAGTTGTATAACCACCACCCCAATAATATCCCTTATGCCATTTTGTTATTTATCCCCCATCCCAGTCTCAAGCAATCACTAATCTACTTTCTGTCTCAATTTTACTTTTGATTATCCAATATTTATTTCTCTCATTTCTATCATTAACTTTGGGAGAATGCAGTGCTTCTTCTGCCTTAGGAATTTCAAATGGATGGAAATTTGTATGGAAAAGGTAGATAGATGTCCCAGGTTGAGGTTATTTGTGTTAACCCCTCTTACAGAAATTTTCTTTTTACTGTAAGACTAGCTCAGTTGCTTGAAAGACAAAAGGCACTTTTGAATTTATACCTGTATTTTTCAAGGCAGTATAGCATTAATAAAGTAATAAGTGCTTATTTTTATTGTTGAGTGTTGTTGATTTATTTTTAAATATTGTTTTTAATTGTAGATGGACAAAAATTTATCTATCTATCTATCTATTTATTTATTTATTATGGGGTGTTGAGGATCGAACCCAGGGCCTCACGCATGCAAGGCAAGTACTCTACCACTGAGCTACAACCCCAGCCCCAGTGTTGTTGATTTTTAAAGACTAACTATTGAATTCACTCATTTAAAGTATGCAATTCAGTGATTTTTAGTATAGTCACAGAATTATGCAAACATCATCACACTCTTTAGAACACTTTCCTTGGTGTTCTAAAAAGAAAATCCATACCAATTAACAGTCACTTCTCATTATGCCCCCCACACACTCCTGCCCTAGGTAATCCAGGCTTTCTGTCCATATAGATTTGCCTATTCTGGACATTTTATATAATTGAAATCATATAATATGTAGTCTTTTGTGACTGGCTTCTTTTACATAGTGTACATTTTCAAGATCCATACCCATGGTTAGCATGATCGCTATTTCTCTTTTACTAATTGTTAATGCTGTTAATGTCCATGGAATAATAGTTTTTTGTTTTTTTTTTCAAATCAGAGTAATTTGCATGTAGTACAAAGCTAAAATAACTGTATAGGTCATTCACTTTTTGCCTAGTTATTTTACCAGGGTAGTCATTACCCAGACCAACATGTAAATAATATTTTCATTAGCCTAGAAAGTTTCCTTGGTAATCTTATTGAGTACCTTTCCTTCTCCAGGTTACTATTATTCTGATTTCTGTTACTATGGTTTAAATTTGCCTGTCCTTGAATTTCGTATAAATAGAATGACATGGAATGTATTTAAGGAGTTTGACTTCTTTTTCAACTGTGTGTGTGTGTGTGTGTGTACACACACACCAGGGATTGAGCCCAAGGCCTCCACACTTAGGCAAGTACTCTGTCACTTATCTTCATCCCCAGCCCTCAATGCATGTTGTTTATTTTTAATTTTTTTCATAGCTGTAGGTGTACAGCATGTCTTTGTTTATTTTTATGTGGTGCTAAGGATTGAACCCAGTGCCTCGCACATGCTAAGCAAGCACTCTACCACTGATCTACAGCCTCAGACCCCCTCAACATGTTTTGAAGATGAGTGTTACTGATTGATTTTGTAGGTTGGTTTTACTTCATTTTTTAATTACTGTATAGTATTTTATTATGAACGTTCCATGGTTTGGTTCATTCTTTCACTTGTTAATGGTTGAATATTATGGATATAAGGACTCATTTCTCTTATATGTATGCTATAAGGGTAAAATTGCTAGGTTATTAGGTAGTGCATGTTAGAAACTGTCAGTTTTCCAAAATGGCACCATTTTCTACACCATTAGCATTGTAAGAATATTCCATCTTTTTATATCCTTATCAGTGCTTTGTCATATTTCATATATTGTTTTGGCATAGGATTGACTATTGTCTACTAATACTAATTGTTGTGAAGTTTACATTTTTTTTTTTTTCCTTTTCCTTTTGGTACCAGGAATTGAACCTGGAGCATTTTACCACTGATATATGTCCCCAGCCCTTTATATTTTATTTTGAGAAAGAAAGAGTCTTGCTAAGTTCTTAAGGCTGACCTTGAATAGGAACTTCCCATCCTCCTAACTCAGTCTCCTGAATCAGAGGGATTATAGTCACCCACCCACCATGGTCCCCAGGGCTGATCNATGTTTTGCCTTGGTTTCCTTGAAGTACCTTTTGTGATCTTTTTTATTTCATGTCCAGGATGGCTGCAAACTGTGCTCAAGTGAACTCCTGGGCTCAAGGGGGTCTTCTGCTGTAGTCTCCCAAGTAACTGGGACATTCTGTTATTTTATTTACCCCAAAGCTGCTTGACACATTGACAGCATATTAAACTGTAAACATTGTGAAAACGTAAGAAGAAGAAAAAAAGGTGCTTGACACAGTATCTGTCTTTTTTTTTTTTTATATTAAAATCTTAAGAAGAGAGTACCAGTTATGCTGTAGGAAGATACAGTGGGTAGCATATGCTACTTTTAACTCAAATAATGTACCTTTGTATACGTAAGACAAACAAAAATAGTGGTGATTGTGATGGATTATGTTGGTTTAACATGACTCCTAATTATAAACCAACAACTTCATCAGGACTTTTTTTTTTTGGTATCAGAGATTGAACCCAGGGGTGCTTAACCATCGAGCCACATCCCCATCCCTTTTTATTTATTTTTTATTAGAGATAGGGCCTCCCAAAGTTGCTGAGGTTGGGTTTGAACTCACATTCCTTCTGCCTCAATCTCTCAAGCCCCTTGATTACAGGTGTGCATCACCATGCCCAGCCTTCCTCAGGACTTATCATAGAAAGTAATCTGTTTCAAGTCTGAAGGACAAACTTCAGCATTGGGACCTCAAAAGAGATTGTTTAAATACACAAAGCCACATGTGCTGTGTTTTATGGATGATTTAAAGAACTAATGAGTAACTTGGCTACATTCAGTTTACATCTTTCTAATGTTAGATCATACTCTTTAAGAAAGATGAACTCCTACTGAGTATGGATATATAGAACATACACATTTGTTATGTGGTGTTTTGCTGGTTTGTTGTTTTTGTTGGTGTTGAGGATTGAACCTTGGGCTTTGCACATGGTATGCAAGTGCTCTACCACTGAGAGCAATCCCAGCCTGTTATATCTTCATAATTTGTTAAAATATTTTCTGTGTCTTTTTTATTTACTTCTTACAAACATTCTATGTAGTGAATTTTAGTACACATTTTGTAATTGAGACAGATTTTCTGAATTAGCTTTCTCAAGGCTTAACAATATAGGAAATGTCATTACTTAGAATTACACCCAGGACTATCTGATTGCAGCAGTCCATTCCAGAAGCTCCCAGTTTGATATTGGAGACTATATATTATAAATGGCCTAAAATTACATTAGTAATAGTATGGATAGTGGTGTTCGTTATAGGTCTTTCTATCTATCCCTTAAGTATAAATATCCTTTCACACTCTACTATGCTCCTAGGCAATCATGTCTTCTTTCAAGGCATTTATTTCTTGTCTCTTTCAATTTATTCAGTAAATAGTTTGACTGTCTGAAATGCCATGCATCATAATGAGGATTAGGTATATAAACAGTATGGTCCCTATTTGATCGAACTTAAAGTCTAGTTAATGGTAGAAAAAGGGATAAAACTGGTGTGGGTTACAAATATGGTAGTTACAAATATGTAATAAGTATTTTGAAGAAAAAATAGTTAAAATTATGAGCATTCTAAGGGAGTCTTACTTTAACTTGAGTGATTAGATAGGAAAGACTTCTTTAAGGAAATAATGTTTAAACTGAGACATAGAGTGGGACATTGGGAAGCAGTTAACTCTGCTGAAGCAAGGGGAGAGTAGAAACTCACAGTATGTACAAAGACTCTGAAATGGGGTGACATTTATTATTGAAAGAACCCAAAGAAGGATGGTAAAGTAAGGGCAGGGGAAAAGCTTTTTTATTATTTTATTTTACTTATTTTTATTTTTTATTTGTTCTTTCTAGATAAACATGACAGTAGAGTGTTTTTTGACATATTATACATATATAGATTCTTTTTTTTTTTTTTAGAGAGAGAGAGAGAGAGAGAGAATTTTTTAATATTTATTTTTTAGTTTTCGGCAGACACAACATCTTTGTTTGTATGTGGTGCTGAGGATCGAACCGGGGCCGAACGCATGCCAGGTGATTGCGTTAACGCTTAAGCCACATCCCCAGCCCCACATATAGATTCTTAAGTATAATTGTTTCAGTTAGGATCCCATTATTGCAGTTGTATATGATGTGGAGTTACATTGGTTGTTACATTCATATATAAGGATAGGAAAGATATGTTCGATTAATTGTACTGTCTTTTCTATTCCCAGAGAAAGTTTTTTTTTTTAATTTTAAAATTTATTCTAATTAGTTATATACTACAACAGAATGTACTTCAACTCATTGTACACAAATGGAGTACAACTTCTTATTTCTCTGGCTGTACATGATACAGACTCACACTTTTCATGCAGTCATAACCGTACATAGGGTAGTAATGTCTGTTTCATTCCATCATCCTTCTCACTCACTCCCCTCCCCTCACTCTCCTCTGTTCAATCCATAGTTCCTTCATTCTTCCCTAGTGCCCCGCCTTGATCCCATTATGGATTATCGTCTGCATGTCATTTGGCCTTTGTTTTTTTTTTTTTTTGTGAATTGGCTTATTTCACTTAGCATGATATTCTTCAACTCCATCCATTTACCTGCAAATGCCATAATTTCATTCTTCTTTAAGGCTGAGCAATATTTCACTATGTACACATACCACATTTTCTTTATCCATTCATCTGTTGAAGAGCATCTAGGTTAGTTCCATAGTTTAGCTATTGTGAATTGAGCTGCTGTAAATATTAATGTGGCTGCTTCACTGTGGTATGCTGATTTAAGTCTTTTGGGTATATGCTGAAGATTGGGATAGCTGGGTCAAATGGTGGTTCCATTCCAAGTTTTCTAAGGAATCTATCTCCATACTGCTTTCCAGAGTGGCTGCACCAACTTGCAGTCCCACCAGCAATATATGAGTGTACCTTTTCCCCTACATTCTTGCCAACGTTTATTGCTACTTGTAATCTTGATAACTGCCATTCTGACTGGAGTGAGGTAGAATCTCAGTGTAGTTTTGAGTTGCATTTCTGAGATGTTGAACACTTTTTCATATATTTGTTGATCAGTTGTATATCTCCTGGAAGTGTCTGTTCAGTCCCTTAACTCATTTATTAATTGGATTATTTGTATTTTTTTGGTGCTATTTTTTAGAAATATTTTTTACTTATAGATGGACGCAATATCTTTATTTTGTTTATTTTTATGTGGTGCTGAGGATCGAATTCAGTGCCTCACATGTGCGAGGCATGCACTCTGCCACCGAGTCACAACCCCAGCCCCTGGTGTTACGTTTTTGAGTTCTTTGTATATTCTGGAGATTAGTGCTCTACCTGAGGTGCTTGTGGTAAAGTTTTTTTTCCCATTCTGTAGGTTCTTTCTTCACATTGTTTCCTTTGCTGAGAAGAAGCTTTTTAATTTGAATCCATCCCATATATTGATTCTTTTTTAAAAAGTGATTCAAAGGAGTTGTCCTCCATTATTATTATTATTATTAGTATTAGTATTATTATTATTAGTATTTAGTAGATGGACAGAATGCTTTTATTTTATTTGTTTATTTTTATGTGTTGCTGAAGATTGAACCCAGTGCCTCACATGTGCTAGGCAAGTGCTCTGCCATTCAGCCACAGCCACAGCCCCCATATATTGATTCTTGAATTTATTTCTTGTGCTTTAGGAGTCTTGTTAAGGAAGTCAGGTCCTAACCTGACATGATTGGATTTGGTCCTACTTTTTCTTCTATTAGGTCAGAGTGTCTGGTCTAATTTGTAGGTCCTTGATCCATTTTGAGTTGAGTTTTGTGCAGGGTGAGAGATAGGAGTTTAATTTCATTTTGCAACATATAGATTTCCATTTTCCCCAGCACCATTTGTTAAAGAGGGTATCTTTTCTCCAATGTTTATTTTTGGTGCCTTTGTCTAATATGAGATAACTGTATATGCGGGGTTTGTCTCTGTCTTCTGTTCTGTACTATTGGTCTACATGTCTATTTTTGTGCCAATACCATGCTGTTTTTGTTACTGTAGCTCTGTAGTACAGTTTAAGGTCTGGTATTGTGATGCCACCTGCTTCACTCTTCTTGCTAAGGATTAGTTTGGCTGTTCTAAGTCTCTTAAAAAAATAAATCCTCAAAAAAATGAAAATACTTGGGAATCGGGGCTGAAGTTGTGGCTCAGTGGTAGAATGCTTGCCTAGCATGTGTGAGGTGCTGGGTTCGATCCTTAGCACCACATAAAAATAAATAAGTAAAATAAAGGTATGGTGTCCAACTATTTAAAAAAGTATTTAAAAAAATACTTGGGAATCAATCTAACAAAAGAAGTGAAAAATCTCTACAATGAAATCTAGAGAACACTAAAAGAAATGGAAGAAGATCTTAGAAGATGGAAAGATCTCCCATGTTCTTGGATAGGCAAAATTAATATTATCAAAATGGCCATTACTACCCAAAGCGTTTTTACACAAATTTAATGCAATTCCTTTTAAAATCCCAATGTCATTCTTCATTGAAATAGAAAAAGCAATTGTGAGATTCGTTTGGAAAAATAAGAGACCCAGAATAGCCAGAGAAAGTTTTTTATTTTTTTATTTTTATTTATTTATTTATTTATTTTTAAACAATTTTATTTTTAGTTTTAGGTAGATACAATATCTTTATTTTATTTTTATGTGGTGCTGAGGATTGAACCCAGTGCCTCACACGTGCTAGGCAAGCACTCTACCACTTGAGCCACAACCACAGCCCTGGAGAGAGAAAGTTTTTTAAATGAGCCTGACGAAGGGGGCGAAATATCTTCTTGAAGGGCATCAAAAATTGTAATAGAATGTTTTTAAAAGAGATTAATTTACAATCTTATTTTCAATTAATTCATTATTTTGCTGTACTTTTAAAAATATTTATTTTTTAGTTGTAAGTGAACATACAATATCTTTATTTCATTTTTATGTGGTGCAGAGGATTGAACCCAGTGTCTCATGCATGCTAGGCGAGCACTCTACCACTGAGTCACAACCCCAGCCCTATTTTTGCTGTACCCAGGGATGCTTTACCACTGAAATACATCGACAGCCTTTAAAAAAAATTTTTTTTTAGGTGTAGATGGACACAACACAATGCCTTTATTTTTATATGGTACTGAGAATCGAACCCAGGTCCCGCCTGTGCTAGGCGAGTTCTCTACCGCTGAGCCACAATCCCAGCCCCTCAGCAACCCGTTTTATATTTTATTTTAAGACAGGGTGTTGCTAAATTGCCCAGGCCGACCTTGAACATGGAATCCTCATGCTTAGAGTCTAGGATTATGTTTAAATCTGGTTGGCTGATAAATGGAGAATGGTTAGGAGTGAGAATAGTTAATTTAAGAGGGATATGAGATGGGGTATAGTTTAGTGGTACAGCTTTTGCCTAGCATGTGCAAGGTTCCAGTTCTGGGTTTGATTGATTGCCATCATCACAAAAATAAATAAATAAATGAAAGGATGGTAGTTACTTGGACTAGGTTGGTATCGATGGGAATGAAGAAAGTGGGTATATTTTAAAAATGTACATTTTAGAATTAGGACTGGATGTGTTAAATTGGGAGTAGGAGAGGAAAGTGTGAGGATTGCCAAGGATGGTGATGATGGAAGTTAAGAGAGTTAGTATAGACAGTAGCATAGAAGTTTATGGGAGAAACGATGCTTTAGATACTGAAATAGGAATGTGTAATAGATAAGTCTTTTATAATGATCTGGGTTGGAAATAATGTATGTAAATATAAATTATATATATATACACACACACGTGCGTTATTTTTTATTTTTCATTGTCTTTTGGTATGGAAGTATTGAATTCAGTAGTGATGTTTAACCACTAAGCCATATTCCCAGCCCTTTTTATATTTTATTTAGAGACAAGGTCTTGCTAAGTTGCTGAGGCTGGCATTGAACTTGTGATCCTCCTGCCTCAGCCTTCTGAGCCGCTGGGGTTAATTGGTGTGCACCCCATGCCCGGTTATATAGATAGTATTTAAAGACAGAAATTAGATGAGATCAGCTGGAGACTGGAAAAGATGGCATAGGACTGGGTCTTGGTAAGTTCTAGCATTTATAGATTAAACAGAATGGGAAATCAGCAAAGAAAGCCTGCGGAGAGAGATCAAGAGTGGTGTGATAAATGGTGTTGATGAAAGGTTTCTAAAGACAGTTATTTACTGTGTTGATGATCTAGTTGGAGTAAAGGAAAGGGGTTATTAGTACCTGCCCTTCATCTACTTGAATCTTCTGTAGTGTCTACTACTTCTTCCATTAGCTGTTTGATTATTTTATATTCCTTCAGTACACTATATGTTTCTATGAGGTCATGGAACTTGAGTGTAATATTCAGTCCTGTAATCTCAGCTTCTTGCATAATGTCCTGCACCAAGAACATGTAACTGTATAATTTTCAGACTATATAATTATCACTCTAGATGTTAATGTGAAGTAAATTTTTTTTGTATTCAACAATAAAATTCTCTGAGAATGTGTTTGCAGAATGTTTTTGGGGAAAGTCTTTAAAGAGGAAATTAAAATAAAAATCAGTAAATTTCATGTGAACACCTGCACAAAAATACTAAAACTTAGGCTGAAAAGAGATGACATTTATAGGTGGTGATTTTGTTAGAATGGAGGGGAATTAAATGGCAAAACATACAAGAAGTAATTTAACTTGAATGTTCAGTATTGTAATATAAAACTTGGAAAATAGAAAATGTGTAAGGAGTAGCTCTTATTACTCAATGATAACTGGTTTTAGCATTTTTGGTGTGTTTTAGTTTCAGTCTTTTCTGTGGGTTGCATTGCTTATCATATATTTATTTAAGTATGATCATATAGTTTTTATTCTACTGTTATTATGTTAAAGCTATTGGTTTTCCCTCTTCCATTGAAATATAAAATGTACAGAAAAGTGTTTATAAGGATACAGTTTTCACAAACAGCACACTTATATAAAACAGCAACCAGATCAGGAAATAAACATTATTAGCACCTTGGAATCATCCCAATCTACTCATTATTCATTTTTATTGACTTAGGATGTATCTAGCTACTTAACAGAACATGTATACAAAGAAATTATTACTGAAAAGTAGAAGTAGATATCATCACAGATCATATTGTTTTTGAGCTGCTCCTACCAATGTAGGTTAAGAATGCTAGTTGAGAGAAATGGAAAGGGCAGTGCAGACAAATGCAAACATACAAACATTTTTAGGATTTGTCATTATATGTTCAAGTTCAGTATAGGAGAGTGATGGGCAATAAATCTGGGATCAGGTGACAAAGTCCTTTGTACAAGCCAAGCAATGGAAGAGTATTAAAGTTCTTTGGCTCTGTTATTTTAAATTATATTTATTTATAGAAACTTTAAAAAGTTTATTTTTCCCCCATTTGTTTGTAGGCACACAAGTCTCTGAATTTTGTTTCAACATTGCTCCAAATTACTATGTCAGAACAACTGGATTTACCTGTAAGACAGGCAGGTACGTTTCCTGAATTATTTTCTTGATTGTAAAGATATTGTTTAAAAGATTTGTAAATTGAATAGCAGAAATATTTTTGGGGTGGCCCTTCATGATTTTCCTGAAAACAAATTTGCCCTCAATAAACAGCAAGTGTCTTGATATTTGGTATCAATTTCAAAAGATTGATTGATTGATTGATTGATTTATATTTTTTCGTGATGTTGGGGATTGAAACTAGGGCTTCAGGCTTACTATGGGTAGAGTGCTTACTCGACGTGTGAGGCGCATAGTTCAATCCTCAGCACCACATAAATATAAATAAATAAAATAAATGTATCGTGTCCATTTGCAACTAAAAAATATTTTAAAAAAAATGCTAGTAATGTCAATTGTCCTTGTTCCAATGTGTGCAGGACTTCCAATAAGAATTGCTCAGTTGGTAGAGTGCTGCCCAAGGCCCTGGTTTCAATCCCCACTACTACCTCAAAAAAAAAAAAAAATTGCTAATCAAAGAACCAGAATTTAAGAATTAATTAAGTATGAATAATTTCCCTTGCTGTATCTCTTCTACTTTTGTGGTCCATACCCCACTAGCCTCCCTGGCTTAAGGGCTGGGTTAAAAACACCACCACCACCACCTAAATTTTCCCACATCAGTTTGGTCACTTCATCAAATAGCGATGTACAAATGTAGTAATATATAATAGTTGACAAGAAATTGTAATCTCTTTTTTTTTCCCTCCTGTACTAGGGGGTTGAACCCAGGGCTTTGTGCATGCTGGGCAAGTGTTATATCCATACCCCTTTTTAAAAACATTTTTGTCTTGAGACAGGATCTTGCTAAGTTCTCCAGGCTGGCCTCGAACTTGTTATCCTCTTGCCTGAGCCTCCCAAGTCTTGGAGCTGCAGGCATGCACTATGGCATCTGTGATCTGTCATTTTTGAGCATAGCAAATTCTCCCATAAAATAACATGAATTTAAATTACAGGTAGCACTCACCTGTAATCCTAGTGGTTCTGGAGGCCAAGACAGGAAAATTGTGAGTTCAAAGCCAGCTTTAGCAGAAGTGAGGTGCTAAACAACTCAGTGAAACTCTGTCTCTAAATAAAATACAAATAGGGCTGGGGATGTGGCTGCATGGTCCAGTGCCCATAAGTTTAATCCCCAGTACCCCACCCCCCAAAATGAATTTGAAGTGCTGTGTGATTGAAACACTTGGGATTTATAGATTTAAGAACCTTTATATACTATGATTTTTCTTTTTTTTTTTTTTTAAAGAGAGAGGGAGAGAGGAGAGAGAGAGAGAGAATTTTTTAATATTTATTTTTTAGTTTTCGGAGGACACAATATCTTTGTATGTGGTGCTGAGGATCGAACCCAGGCCGCACTCATGCCAGGCGAGCGCACTACCGCTTGAGCCACATCCCCAGCCCCACTACTATGATTTTTCTTTGATATACATTTATTTTTTATCACCTTTGTGAGATTATTTTAGAAATTATTTTAGTGTGAGATACTTCTGTCTTCAGGTTTTTCTTGGTTAGAAAACTGTTAAAATTAGTTTAACTATTCTATAGAAAACTGATTATTGCCGGGCATGGTGGCACAAGCCTGTAATCCCAGCCCCTCAGGAGGCAGAGGCAGGAAGACAACAAATTCAATGCCAGCCTCAGCAACTCAGCAGGATACTAAACAACTTAATGAGACCCTATCTCAAAATAAAATATTAAACGGGCTGGGGACATTGCTCAATGGTACCCAGCATTCAATTCCCAGTAACCCCCTCCCCCCAAAATAACAGTTTTGCTTCTAGTGTTTATTTGCCAGGTTCTCTTAGATTTAGTGTTCAATTATGTTGGTTATTGCTGTCACTGAGTAGTAATTGCTGTAAATGAGAGTTAATTTTGTTTTTTGATTATTAACTTTTAACATACTTGAAAAAAGCTGGATACAGTAGTATATGCCTATAATTCCTGCTGTTTGGGAGGCTGAGGCCAGCCTGGGCAACTTGAGGGAGACCCTGTCTCAAAATAAAATGTCTAGGACTCGGGATATACCTCATTGGTAAAGTACCCTTGAGTTCAATCCCTTGTACCACCAAAAAAAAAAAAAACAACAACAACAAAAACCCAATATTGATTGTAGTATTTTGTTTGTAATACAAATTTTTTTTTGTTTGTTTTATGTTTGTAACTAAAAATGATTTGGAAGAAATAATTGAGGTATGTGTTGAGAGCCACAGCCGAAGGGGCCCCAGCAAACTTCCAGCTGCCAGCAAACTTCCAGCTGCCGGCTGATGATTGGCTCACAGCGGCCCCAGCAACATCTAGCTGATTGGCTCCTCTGCGGTGATGCTCATTGGGCTGTTTCCCTGCCCTTTCAGACCACGGAGCTGCTCATTGGGGGACTTTTTTGGCTCCGCCCACGTGACCCAGCCAATCGGCCTCAAGAGCAGGAGGATTGTGGGAGGTGGAGAGAAGTTTGTGGGGGAGAGCGAGGCTTGTGGAAAGCCGGTGGTGGCAGTTGAGGCTCTGAGGATTTTTCCTGAGAGGCTGTTTTGTTTGGCGTGTGTGGTTCTAAAAATAGTTAGTTTCTTTTGACAAGTGGCTTCTGATTGTGCCCAGCCAGACTGCGGCATTTGGTGGCTCGCACGGGGAGCGACTGAGGGTAAGTGAACTGCTCGCCCCTGAGGGCAGGGCAAGAGGATGGGTAGCCATTTTAAGATTCCTCTTTTGTTATTTTGTTTCACTTTTGTTTTAAGTTGCCTGTCCCTGGAGATGTGTAAGATGGAAGAAAAACCGGCTCACATCTGAGGAACAGATAGGGAGAAAGGACGGATGGACATTTCAGGAGACTATATAATGATTTGTGTGTCCAATTTTGTTTGTTTCACTC
>NW_026000174.1:22733350-22799406 GCF_001458135.2 Marmota marmota marmota
AGATGCAATTAAGGCATGGAAGACTTTACAAGGACATGGAGGTTTACAAGGTCAATTATCTAAGGTAATACAAGGAGCTAATGAACCTTATGCTGAATTTGTAGATAGGCTTATTCAAACAGCTACCAGAGTTTTTGGGAATACAGAACAAGCAATGCCATTACTAAAACACCTGGCTTATGAGCAAGCGAATCGTTGGTGCAGAGATATCATTAGACCATGGAAACATGAAGATTTAAACACATATATTAAATTATGTAGAGACATTAATGAACAAGAGCAAGTCGTGGCAGCTGCAGTAAAACAGGCTTTAGATGCCAGAGACATTAATGAACAAGGGCAAATTGTGGCAGCTGCAGTAAAACAGGCTTTAGATGCCAGGCCAAGAACATGCTACAATTGTGAACAAACAGGACATTTTAAAAGGAATTGCCCCATTGGAGGAGGGTTTAACAAAACTAGGTATCAAAGGAGTAGAATACCAGGTATTTGCCCACGATGCCGTAGAGGGAGACATTGGGCTAATGAATGCCGCAGTCTGGCTGGGCACAATCAGAAGCCACTTGTCAAAAGAAACTAACTTTATTTTTAGAACCACACACGCCAAACAAAACAGCCTCTCAGGAAAAATCCTCAGAGCCTCAACTGCCACCACCGGCTTTCCACAAGCCTCTCTCTCCCCCACAAACTTCTCTCCACCTCCCACAATCCTCCTGCTCTTGAGGCCGATTGGCTGGGTCACGTGGGCGGAGCCAAAAAAGTCCCCCAATGAGCAGCTCCGTGGTCTGAAAGGGCAGGGAAACAGCCCAATGAGCATCACCGCAGAGGAGCCAATCAGCTAGATGTTGCTGGGGCCGCTGTGAGCCAATCATCAGCCGGCAGCTGGAAGTTTGCTGGCAGCTGGAAGTTTGCTGGGGCCCCTTCGGCTGTGGCTCTCAACAGGTATGGACTTTGTAAAGGGACATTAACATTGCTTTCATAGTAAATATTCTTTTGTCAAACTGATCCATATTTTAGGTGTTATCTATTTGAAAAATATGATAACACAGTATTGGCCTGATCGAGAAACAGTACCAGGGGATATATCCCCTTACACTATTCCAGAAGAAGATCGACACTGCATTCGAGAAAATATTGTAGAAGCCATCATTCACTCTCCTGAGCTTATCAGGTATGTAATTTTCAGGTTCTTTTTTTTGGCGGGGGCGTGTCTATTTAGAATACGCAAACCTACTTTTTTTTTTTTTTTTTAACTTTATTGTATTTATTTATATGTGGTGCTGAGGATCAAACCCAGGGCCTTTCACGTGCGAGGCGAGCGTTCTACTGCTGAGCCATAACCCCAGCCTGCAAACCTGCAATTTTTACAGCAGAAAACTTATCCAAAAAATGTTTTTATATGACAGTGTCTTTGATTAATTTTCTTACTACAGTTAAATATTACAATCGTAAAACTTGGAAAACATCCTGTTGTCAGATGAAATGGCCGGGTATGGTGGTGTATCCCTGTAATACCAGTGGCTTGGGAGGCTGAGGCAAGGAGGGTCCTGAGTTCAAAAGCCAGCCTCAACAACTTAGCCAGACCCTTTCTCTAAATAAAATACAAAAAAGGGCTGACGATGTAATTTAGTGGTTGACTGTCCTTGGTTTAATTCCCAGTACCAAAAAACAAACAAACAAATAAAAAACAACAAAACTGTGAAATGCTGTCATATACTATATGTATGTACATACATATAGTATTTTGGTACTGGGGACTGAACTCAGGGGTCTTAACTATTGAGCCACATCCCCAGCCCTTTTTATTTTTTTGAGACATAGTCTCACTATGTTGCTGAGGCTAGCCTCCAGATTTCGATCCTCCTGCCTCAGCCTCCCAAGTCGCTGGGATTATAGGTGCGTCACCATACCCAGCTCGTATACTTTATATTGTGTAGTCTTTCAATATTTGAAAACTCTTTTCTATTTATTATTTTATTGAGGTTCTGGAGTGAACCTGGGGCCTCCCACATGCTAAGGAGACACTCTACCATGGGCTATACCCGCTGAAAGCTCTTATATTTATATTTTGCAAAATTTATAACAAGTGTGGTTGTTCTTAAATGATACTTACTAGTTTCAGGGATTTAAAAAAATCTGCACTCATAACAATTTATTCAGTTTCTTTTAAGTTGGTAGGAATAGTAGGTTTTGCTGAATGATTTATTTTGAATTAGTATTTTGAATTATTTGTATTGGATGTATATACAAACATCAGGTAGATTATTTGAAATTAGGTATTATCTGTATAGCCCATTTTCCCTTTATGAGTCAGTGAAATTTTATCTGTTAGTATTTCTTCCTTCTTACTATATATATTTTTTACTTTCAGGGTACAGCTCACTACATGCATTCATCACATCATCAAGCATGATTATCCAAGCCGCTGGACTGCCATTGTGGACAAGATTGGCTTTTATCTTCAATCTGATAACAGTGCTTGTTGGCTAGGAATTCTCCTTTGCCTTTATCAATTGGTGAAAAATTATGAGTAAGTGTCTTTCTCATGGAATTTCAAGAAGTAGAAAGAGTTTTGAAATTTTACATACCAATTTGAAAATGTAAAATTATATTTGACATAGCTCATGAAATTAGTGAACTAAATGGTAATTTTAATTAATTAATTTATTTTTTAAATTTTTTTATTTTTTGTGGTAATAGGGCCTTGTAAATGCTAGGCAAGCACTCTGCCACTGAGTTAAATCCTAGCTGTATTTTATTCTTCTTTAATATAGAGTCTCGCTAAGTTGCCCAGGTTGGCCTCAAATTTGGGATCCTCCTGCCTCAACCTTCTGAGTAGCTGGGATGACAGTCTGTGCCTCCCACACCTGGCTCCTTTTAAAGCTATGTGTATTGAGGGATTCATACTTAGCTATTTCATTGTTTGCATATTTAAGCATATTATAAATCATGTAAGGTAATTAGTATCAGAAATATTTCTGGTTAAGGAATCATTTTAGATACGGGTTTAGGAATCAGAAAAAAAAAACCTAAGTTGTAAGTTAAGGTATAGCACTAACAGTGCTAAGCGAAATGTTGAAGGGGCTTTCCTTTAAGCATATGGTAACAGTAGTAAAATTGGTAGGCAATTGAAAGTCTTGATGTGGAAAAATTATGAGGAAGGCTTTTTAAATTCTATGATGGTGATTTTATTTCCAGTCCTAACAGCTACACAGATGCCTTTGTGATACCTCCAAATCTAGGAGTTGTAGTTAGCCTCCAATACCATTTTTGGTTCCCATTTCAAAGTAGCTGATAAACTGCTGCTGTTGTTCTGAGCAGTAGAGAAAATATACCATTTACAGCACTGGTGCTGGTGTTTTCTTGTGTTCCCACTAGCTGCCCATCTTCCTGCTAAGGAATGTTCCAGCTGTTGCTCCAACCTCTGTCAGAATGCCAGTTGTTGTAGTTCTGGTAAGTGAGTGACTAAAATCAGAGAGAATAACAATGATAAGCTGTCAGTTGTCATTGAGGAGGCGCAAGTCTCTCCTGTTTTAAAATCTTAGCAGGAGGGAATTTGATAGGCATTTTCAAGTGGGAAGTATAGGAGGCTGCTACAATACTAGAAGTCCAGGTTTTTTTTAGGCAGTGTTTATGGAACACAGGTATTCAGAAGGGATCTGTGTGGACTGATGCATTTCTAAGAAAATTCATGGAGATACTTGAATTTGGTGGCCTTCAGGAGCATAGATTCTCAGGAGTTGCTTGTCTGTTGAAGGAGCACAAAGAGCATTTGAAGAGGAAGGCATGTCGCACTGAAGTGAGTAGTATGAACAAAGAAAGATGCAAAGGTGGAAATGAGACACTGTATTAAATGGGTAGAAAGGAAATCACTTAATAGTATGCATAGTTTCTTATGAAAGGTTGGGAATAATAGTTTGGACTATTGGGACCATATTAAATAAGGTTTTATATGACAAAAGAAAATATGGATGTGATTTGTTTTTAATATTTATTTTTAATTGTAGTTTGACACAACACCTTTATTATTTATTTATTTATTTTTATGTGGTGCTGAAGATTGAACCCAGGGACTTGCACGTGCTAGGCAGGTGATCTACCACTGAGCCAAAACCTCAGCCCTGGATGTGATCTTTTAGATACTGAGGAAGCATTGAATAGTTTATGAACAGAAAAGTGATAGTAGACTTGTGTCAGTGTCACATTTTCACACTTTCAGGAATTTTCAGGCCTTGGAGGGAAATTATATGTTTGGCATTAAAATTTACTTTCTAGGGGCTGGGGCTGTCATTCAGTGATACCGCACTTGCCTGGCATGTGTGAGGCATTGGGTTCGATTCTCAGCATCACATATAAATAAATAAAATAAAGATCTATCAACAACTAAAAAAATCTTTTTTAAACGTTTGTTTTCTACTACCTCCCAACTTCTAGCACAGTGAGGGGAGGTAGCAGAGAAGAAATTCTAACATGGCATGAGTATTCACATTCACAGTCACCTGGGATGGATAAGTGGAGAGTGCTGCATAGTATAGTTTTCTTTTATTAAAAGAAAATTTTGTCTATAGACATTTATAGTTTGTGTAGTCAGACTAGAGAGTGCAAATGGCTTTCTTTCATAAAATGTTGCTGTTTTATTGACTCAAAGGTATAGGTAATCCTTTTAAAATATATGCTAAGTATAATTTCTTAGTATGTTAAAATAACGTCTAAAATGAGTTTTCAATTTTGTTATTTTTTTAGTTGTAGATGGATACAGCATCCAATTTGTTTATTTATTTTTCTGTGGTGCCGAGAATTGAATCCAGTGCCTCACAGTTGCGCTAGCCAAGTGCTCCACCACTGAGCTACAGCACTAGCCCTGAGTTGTCAGTTTTGTAAATAGCCTTACTAAGCATTAATGTGAACCTTATTTTTGGTGATACTGGGAATTGAACTCAGGGGAGCTACATTCTTGAACGCCCCCTCCGCCCCCCGCCCCATGCTTTCTTTCTCAGTTTCTAATCTTCCTGTGTCCGTCTATCTCCTAGTTGTGGGGATCACTGAGATTACAGGCGTGCACCCTGAGCCCGGATCTTTCTTTGTTAGATTTCTGCCTGCCTTCCCTTCTTTGTTTCCTTCCCCTTCCTTCCCCTCTTTCTTGTCTTTCTTTTCTCTCTGTTGGAGATCCAAATCCAGGGTCTCACACATGCAAGGCAAGCACTGTACCACTGAGTTATATACATCCCAGTACTGAACATTTCTTTTTTCTTTTCTTTTTTTTTTTTAAAAGAGACCCCCCCCTTTTTTTTTTAGAGAGAGAGAGAATTTTTTAATATTTATTTTTTAGTTATTGGCGGACACAACATCTTTGTTTGTATGAGGATCGAACCCTGGTCGCACGCATGCCAGGCGAGTGCGCTACTGCTTGAGCCACATCCCCAGCCCCAGTACTGAACATTTCTTTGAAAATTTATCTTGGTTCTCATGTCACCCAAATAGAAACAAAGAATATACCTTCATTTACTTTAAAAAAATGTACTCAGATATTCAATTCTTTTTTGGTACTGGGTTTGAACCCGGTGGTATTTATCACTGAACTATATACACTCCCAGACCTTTTTTTTTTGAGACAGGATCGACCACTAAATTTCTGAGACTGGCCTTGAACTTGATACTTGGGCCTCAGCTTCCTGAGTTACTGGGATTACAAGTGTGAGCCACTGAGCCTGGCTCAGATGTGTAATTTGTAAATAGATTTTCTCTGAGAGAAGAAGGGTACAAACAAATAAAACTGGGACCATTGATGAGAACTATTTTAAAGCAATTTAAAATAATCATGTATTCCAAAAAGACAAGCTTTGGTTATTAATTCTATAACCAGTAATTTGTATTTTACAAATCTAGTTTCCCTGATGTCTCCTTAGTAATAGAAACTGGAATTTCATTTCTATAATTTTAACCTATAAAATGATTATTTGATTTTTAAAATATAAACTAACAGATCTTTAAAAAATTTTGTTAAAATGATAAGTAATATATACAGAAATGTCCCAAGTAGGTCAGCAGTTGTTTACCCATAATCCCTAGAGCAAAGTGGAATTTAGAATTTTTTGGATTTTAGAAAGGTAATAAGGTCATCATACTAGTTAAATAATACTGGTACACAGTAGCACCCAGTAGTCCAACATATTATATATCTGCTGAAAAAATATGTGAATATTGACCCCAGATGGGATAAATGAAGATTGTATATAGTTTGTTGAGTATTTTTTGTTGCCACATGGATGGTAGAACTTCTGGTTTAACAATGCTTTTAGACATTTATTTTCTGCTTTGTACATGCCATTTCTGCCTTAATTTTGTTTGTAATGTGAATAACTTACTGATGGTAAAATTTAATTGGTTTTGTTTATTCATCAGCTACTACTGTTTAAGTTAGTTTGTTGTAGCTCCTTATTTGTACCAGTATTCACACTTAGAGACTATATAGTGATTTGGATCTCATTTGGTTAGATTTATGCCTCCATGTGTAATACTGGGAAAGATATTTAACTTCAGGGACTCATTTCTCTCAATTCTAAAAGGGAGAATACTAATGGGGGACTTGAATATTATTGACCTCATTATAAATGTTCAGTCTATATTAGATATTCTGTTTTTGAGTTGCTTTTGTTTGTGGTTTTGTTCCAGAATAGGTTTTTTTCTTTTTCTAGATGGATTAGAAAGTGTTTACTTATATTTGTGTAGAAAAACAGGTAGTTTTTATGTATATATAAATTGAGGAAATAAATTCTTACAGAATTAGTTTGTATTCCTATCCACAGGTACAAGAAACCAGAAGAGCGGAGTCCATTGGTTGCAGCAATGCAGCATTTCTTGCCAGTTCTAAAGGATCGCTTTATCCAGCTTCTTTCTGATCAATCTGATCAATCTGTCCTCATCCAGAAACAGATATTCAAGATCTTCTATGCTCTTGTTCAGGTAATTTGTATAAAGTAGATTTTATATATAAAGTCAGTCTACACTTACCACATTAAAAATTAAAGAATTTTGGGCTGGGCCTGTAACTCAGTCACTCAAGGTGCTTGCTTGACATGTGTGAGGCACTGGGTTCAATCCTTAGCACCACATAAAAATAAATAAAATAAAAAATAATTTTAAAAAATTTTGAAGTATATGAGTATATAAATAATGATTCAATGGATGATTTGCTAGTAAGATAATACTTGCCAGAATTAAAAGGATAAAGCCTAATTCACAGCATACATAAACAATCTCAAGTTCTCTTAAAAGTGTTCAGCACTACAAAAGTAGTCTTTTTTTTCAGGGTCATAAAGTCTTGCTCTGCTGTCTACATTGGTCTTGAACTCATGGGTTAAAGTCATCCTTTTTCCTTAGCCGTCTAAGTAGCTGGGAATATAGAGAGCACCACCATTCCCACTTAAAACATCTTTTACCCTAAGAATTTGAATCCTGGCCTGGGGTTGTGGCTCAGTAGTAGAGCGTTTGCCTAGCACACGTGAGGCACTGGGTTCGATCCTCAGCACCACATTAAAAACAAACAAACAAATAAATAAATAGATGTATTGTGTTCACCTACAACTAAAAACTAAATATATTTTAAAAAAGAAGAAGAAAAATTCGAGTCCAACTTGGTGTGGATGCATGCTTGCAGTCCCAGCACTCTGGATGCTGAGGTTGGAAGACCTGCAAGCCCAGGAGTTTGAGACCACCCTGGAGAACATAGCAAGACTCCATCTTAAAAACAACAACAAAAATAATTCACGAGTCTAAAACATATGACTTGATTACAGTTAAAAAAATATCTTTTGTACAGTATTGTTTTTAATCTTCCTTGAATACAAAATAACCCACTATGGTATTGGTTGAATTTGTATTGTCAGTGGAATGTAATTACTTTTAAAATAGATCCTTAAAATTCAAGTTCTGCTTTTTTGTGTTATGTTGTTGCATCTTATCAGGATCTTTTGGTTCAAGTCATACCATTATTAAAAATCTTAAGACTTGTGATTATACCTCTCCTAAGATGTAGTTGATTTTTGTTTTGTTTTTTTGTAGTACTGTGGGATTGAACTACATCCTAGTTCTTTTTATTTTTGAGATAGGGTCTTTCTGAGTCACAGGGGCTGGCCTCAAACTTGTGATCCTCCTGTTTCTGCTTCCTGAATAGCTGGGATTATGGGTACATACCACCACACCTGGCTTTTTAGGTCTTTAAAGATATTCTAATCATCTCCCAGTCTGGATCTTCCTTACATAATTCTTTTTCTTTTTTTTTTTTTAAAATATTTATTTATTTATTTTTCGTGGACACAACATCTTTGTTGGTATGTGGTGCTGAGGATCGAACCCGGGCCGCACGCATGCCAGGCGAGCGCGCTACCACTTGAGCCACATCCCCAGCCCCCTTACATAATTCTTTAGTTAAATGCCACTTGAATGGAAGATACCTGAAGACTTTTCATATTTTCCTAGCTGGTATAATCACAATTTTAGATTAAAATAATCCTTGAAAATTTTCAGAGCATAGGACAAAATAAGTATGTTATCCTCCCAACTCATTCTCTTAGCCTAGCACATCCTTATATCAAAATGTCTCACTTGTGAAAATAGATGCCTTAAAATCCTCATAGGATATTTATTTTATCAGCCTACTGAAAGGATGTATACCAGGGATGGAAGAATGAATGAGCAATAAGAAATTAATTTTTGCGATTACCTCATTAAGAGAGAGAGAGAGACCTGTAATTATCTTTGGGGATCCCAGAGAAAAGCACTTGATAAAATTAAATAACAATTCCTGCTTTAAAAAAAACAAAAACAAAAAACTGTTTGAATTGTAAAATAGAAATTTCCTTAACTTGATAAAAGGTATTTACTAGAAATTTACAGTAAATGTCATACTTATATATGAATATAAGATTTAATCCCAGGAAGTTGGAACAAGACAAGGATGCCCATGGTCACTGCCAGTGTTTTCCATTATAGACAAATAAATCAAAGAAATTTACTTATGTCCTAATGGGAATACATTGATTGAATGAAATACTCTTATAAGCAGGGTATGGTGGCCTATGCCTGTAAACTCAGCAGCTCAGGCGGCTGAGGCAGGAGGATCATGAGTTCACAGCCAACCTCAGCAACAGTGAAGTACTAAGCAACTCATTGGGATCCTGACTACAAATAAAATACAAAAAAGGGTTGGGGATGTGACTCAGTGATTGAGTGCCCCTGAGTTCAATTCCTGGTAGCCCCCCTTCCGTTAAACAAAGAAATACTTTTACATGGTATTGTATGAAGAGTAAATGGAAGTGGAATAGTAGAATTTTCTTTAGTAAGATTTAAAAATATTAATTCCTGATTTTTATTTAGTATACACTGCCACTTGAGCTGATAAACCAACAGAACCTGACAGAATGGATAGAAATTTTGAAGACCGTTGTGAACAGGGATGTTCCTAATGTAAGTTTCTATGTGTTATTATAATTATAAAACATAAATATTTAATAATCTCTTGGATTTTCACTGATAGTTCCTATAACATTCTTTATGAACTTCTGTAATTCATGATGCAGTTTTTTCTAGATACATGGATTTCTTTTCTTTATATGTATACTAAGTAAATTGTGAAAGGTTATTTCAGGGGCTGGGGATGTGGCTCAAGCGGTAGCGCACTCGCCTGGCATGCGTGTGGCCCGGGTTCGATCCTCAGCACCACATACAAACAAAGATGTTGTGCCCGCCGAAAACTAAAATAAATAAATATTAAAAAAAAAAGGTTATTTCATATATTATTGGTTAAGTGCTTGTGTGTATTTGCTTATTTCATCCTAATTTTTCTGTTTCTTAATTTCTCTGTTGTTTATGGTACTGGGGTTTGAACATTCTTGGCAAACAGTTTACCACTGAGCTACATCCCAGCCCAACTTCTCACTTCTTAACTAAATTAATTTAGGGTTAGCTGGGTATGGTGATGCAAGCCTATAATCACAGTGACTTGGGAGGCTGAGACAGTAGTATGACAAGTGAGGCCAGCCTCAACAATTTAGTTGACATCCTATTTTAAAATAAAGAATTTTTAAAAGAGATAGAGGTATAGTTTAGTACTGCGTTCCACCCGACCCCTCATCTTTATGGCTGGATTTTAGCCCAGTAATTTGTCAAACATCTGTGGACAGAGGGAAAACCTGATTCATAATTTGGCAAGACATTGTACTTACATTATTTTTAAAAATTTATTATTATAATTTATGCCATAAAATATATCCATTTACAATGTATAACATAGTGGGTTTTGGTACAGAGTTGTTACATTTTACATTTTATCATAAGTTTTAAAATTACCATAATATTTTTATATTATCTAATTTTTATTTTCCACATTTTTTTTAGAGAGAGAGAATTTTTTATTTTTATTTATTTATTTTTTTAATATTTATTTTTTTGGTTTTCAGCGGACACAACATCTTTGTTTGTATGTGGTGCTGAGGATCGAACCCGGGCCGCACGCATGCCAGGCGAGCGCGCTACCGCTTGAGCCACATCCCCAGCCCTAAGCAGACACTTTTCCACTGAGCTATATCCCCAGTCCTTATTTAAATTTTTATATGTGTGTGTGGTAGTCCCCCCCACCCCTCCCAGTACTGGGGTTTGAACCCAGGGGCACTCCACTACGGAGCTACATATGTTTTTTTTTTTCATTTTGAGATAGAGTTTCACTGAGTTCTTAAGGCCTCAGTAAGTTGCTGAGGCTAGCCTTGAACTTGCAGTCCTCCTGCATTAGCCTCTTAAGTTTCTGGGATTGGAGGCTTCTGCCATTATATTCAACTAGATTTGTTTTTTAAAGATTTGAATCCGTGCAGAAGACAAAATATTTTTCCCCCTCCACAGGAAATCAGGTTGGTGTGTATTTTTAATTGGTACAAAATATAACTAAAATGTCTTATATATTTTCCACCTTTTTGTGGTATAATTTATATTCAGTAACATTCACCAGATTATAAGTAAATACTTAAGTGGGTTATTTCAGTTTTATGATCAGTATAACAGTCACCCCAGAATGTTTGTTCATGGCTGGTTCTTATCATCTGTTATTGATTTTTGCCTTGTATATTTCTTTTTTCTTTTTCTTTTTTTAGAAGTAATTGAATACAATATCTTTATTTTATTTATTTTTATATGGTGCTGAGGATCAACCCCAGGGCCTTACACGTGCTAGATGAGCGCTCTACCACTGAGCCACAACCCCAGCTTCTGTCTTGTATATTTCTTTTTTTAAAAATATTTATTTCTTTTTAGTTTTAGGTGGACACAATATCTTTATTTTACATTTATGTGGTGCTGAGGATCGAACCCAGTGCCTCATGCATGGTAGGCGAGTGCTCTACCACTGTACCATAGCCTACAGGTCTAAAATATTTATTTTTTTAGTTTTAGGTGGACACAATATCTTTATTTTTATGTGGTGCTGAGAATTGAACCTAGTGCCTCATGCATGGTAGGCAAGCATTCTACCACTGAGCCACAACCCCAGCCCTGTATATTTCTTTCTTCTTTTTTTTTTTTAATATTTATTTTTTAGTTTTTGGCGAACACATCTTTGTTTGTATGTGGTGCTGAGGATCGAACCTGGGCCGCACCCATGCCAGGCAAGCGCGCTACTGCTTGAGCCACATCCCCAGCCCATGTATATTTCTTGATATACAAGTAATCTTATGTTTCTTCTTTTGCTTAATATATTAATGAGATTCATTCATATTGTATAGGAGATTGTTTATTTGCTGTAAAATATTATCCCTTTGTGTAGATATACCTGAATTTATGATATGTTCTCATGTTGATAGATAATCAGGATGGTTTTCACATATAAGTATTTTAGATAGAACCACAATGAACATGTTTGAGACTTTTTTAGTAATTTCCAAAATGACTTTCAAAGTGGTTGTAGCATTGTACTCTCTGGCAGTGTATGACAGCTTCTTCTGTTCTTTATTTTTATTTTTCTATTGGATCAGTGTAACAGCTCATTATTTGAATGGTTGAATAGTAGTCTTATGAAAGTGATGTGATTAAACATTACCTTATTAGTAAATATTTAGGTTCTTTGTACTTTTTTGCTATTATGAATAGTATTGTGAATACTCTCATACACAAAACATTGTTTATCTATACTGATATCCAAAACTAGATTTTGAAAATGGAGTCTCTTATGTCCTTCCCATTATGAACTATTCTGATTTTTTTTTTTTTTTGCGGGGCAGGGAAGGGGAGGGTACTGGGGATTGAACTCAGGGTCATTTGACCACTGAGCCACATCCCAATCCCCCTTGTTATTTTATTTAGTGACAGGGTCTCACTGAATTGCTTAGCGCCTCACTTTACTGAGGCTGGCTTTGAACTTGCAATCTTCCTGCCTCAGCCTCCAGAGCAGCTGCAATTCCAGGTGTGCACTACTGAGCCCTGCTATTCTGGTTTTGATTAAGATACTATTGTCTGGGCTGGGGTTGTAGCTTAGTGGTACAGCACTTGCCTAGCATGTTCAAGGCACTGGGTTTGATTCTCAACACCACATATAAGTAAATAAAATAAGTTCATTGACAACTAAAACAAATTTTTTAAAAAGATACTATTTTCATTGGCTTGACTTTATATGATTAAGATCATGGCTAAAATTGTTGATTTTAATTGTCTATAAGAGTTTTTAAAAGCCTTTAGATTAAAATAGGGGTCAATACTTTGTCAAGTCTGATCTATTGCAAAAGGCCAGCATTAGAAGCACATGCACATGCACAAGCTTTTCCTTGTAGATAGTATTATCTTTTACTAACATTAAATAAATGTTTCTTTAAAGGAAACTCTTCAAGTTGAAGAAGATGATAGACCTGAGTTACCGTGGTGGAAATGTAAGAAGTGGGCTTTACATATTTTAGCAAGACTTTTTGAAAGGTAAGCTTTTCTCTGATTTGGTGATTTCAATTTAGTTTTTAAAGCTTTTGTTTTTATAAGTGCAGATTTAAAGGATTATAAAGAAATAATGGGCATGTTAATGTTCTGTTAGATATGGAAGTCCTGGCAATGTTTCCAAGGAATATAATGAATTTGCCGAAGTATTTCTGAAAGCATTTGCTGTTGGTGTCCAACAAGTAAGTCTCAGATAAGTTTTCCTAAAGTTAATTTCTGTCTTGCTTATTTCTAGTTTTCTTTTCATCTGAAGGCTGCATGTTTGAACCCTATAGCAATTCTCAAACATTTTTTTGGTCTGAGGACTTCTTTCTGATCTTTAAAAAATTACTCAGGAGAGTTCATTTACAGGGTTGTACTTACTGATATCTATCATTATAACTTAAAAAAAAAATTGAATAGATAAGTGGGGCTTGATGGCATACACCTATGGTTCCTGTGACTTGGAAAGAAAAGGCAAAAAGATCACCTGAGCCCAGAAATTCAAGACCAGTCTGGGCAAGATCCAACAACATCCATTATTATATTTTAATATAAAAAATTTGTCTTCAGTAAAAAATAGCTGTTTTCCAAAATGAAAATGTTTTAGAAAGAGGACTTATTGTTTCTTACGCATTTTTTTTCATAATATCTTTAATAGAAAGGACCTAGATATTTACCTGCTTCTGTATTCAGTCTGTGTTAATTCACTATGGTTGACATTAAAAACAAAATATTGGCCTCACAGGTATGAAGTTGAAAAATGGAGGTGTAATAGACTTCAGATAATTATGGAAATTCTTTAAAATCTCACCAAAATTTGACTACACATTTCTTCCAAGTTCATTGCATTATGGAGCTTCTAAAGTGGCTGGGTGTGGTGGTATACTTTATAAACTCAGGCTGAGAGAAGGATCACAAGATCAGAGCTAGTCTCAGTAATTTAGCGAGGCAATTTAGTGACACCCCGTCTTAGTACTTAGACAGGTCTGGGAACCGTAGCTCAGTGGTAAAGCACCTTGAGTTTAATCCTCAGGACCCAAAACAACAATAACAAAAACTTTTTAACAGTGAACATTTTCCATTAAAATATTTTGGTGTATATTGCAGTCTGAGTCTCTTATGTACACACTTTTATAACATCTTGGACTTGGCATTTGGAAAGTGTTTATTCATTGAGTTAGTGCAGGCTTTGCAAATGTCATCACCTCACTGTACAATTTCAAAAGAAACCATGCTTGTTAATATCACCACTAGTCTTAGCATACATATCCTTTCTATTGGAAAGCGCTCAAGCTAATGGTGGTGAATCCAGGATGCCTAGAATTCTAATTTTTGCTTGAAAACTGAAATTTAAACAGTAACATGTTGTCAGTTATTTTCTTTCAAGTGACAGGATTATTCTGTTTATTTTAGAGAAAATTCTGCCATATGCACAAGTCTAATAACCGTAATTTGTTTTTTAGTTCTATCATAAAATAGTCTTTCATGAATGAGTAATTATTTTAGTTTGCCTTTCAGTCTCAAATAGCTTTTCTTCCTACCTTTGTACTTTGTAATATTGTAGGTGACCTCTATGTGTACTTTCTCATTTAATAATTTAGTAATTATAATTTTTTCTGGTTCATCAGAGACATTCTTAAGGAAAACTTGTTCTACATGTATGTGGTTTAGTGCTACTTCCTTGATTCTTTTAGGTATCAAGGAACTTTAGTTGATTGATGCAAATGTCAGCCCAGTTTAAAAAGAAGGGCATATACATATAGCATTTTGGCATTATTATGAAATAGCTTTAATCTGTTGGGTCCTCTGATGAAGATCTTCTTAGGATTCACAGAAGTCTGAATCATAATGAAAATTGATGTTGTGAAATATTAATTAGAGTTAGAACTCTTGACCACAGTTAAATAGGTGAGTGGTTTGGTAGGTTTTCCTAGAAGATGCTCAATAAGACAGGGCTATCTCAGAATATTGTGGTAATTCAATAGGCAGCATATGTTTTTCATTGTATACTGAATCAGAAACTAGGCCTTTGATATATTCTTACTTAAATTTGTTTATGAAATAAATGCCTTGGGAGTGAATGTGTTTCTTCACATAATTTCAAAAATTACTACTTATTAAATGAATTTGGTTGTTTTAATGATGATCTGGACATTAAGTTAAATGTCATATTGAGCTGGAGATGTTGCTTAGTGCTAGAACACTTGTCTAGTATGTGTGAGTCCCGTGGTTCAATCCCCAGAAATGCAAAGGTAAAGAAATAATGTCAGATTATTTTATTTCATAAGTGGTTAAAATTTTTATTTGAACTTCAGTTTTTGATGGAACTTGTTTTCCCCCCAAAGGTTTTATTGAAGGTGTTATATCAGTACAAGGAGAAGCAATACATGGCTCCTCGAGTTTTACAACAGACATTAAATTATATAAACCAAGGAGTTTCCCATGCCCTTACCTGGAAGAACCTGAAGCCTCATATACAAGTAATATTTTTGTACCTGCAATGGTTTTCGTAAATATAATAGAAGTAACATTAATTTCCACAAAGTTTGAAAATTTGTGTTTTTTAATTTTTTTTCCTATTGTAGTTCTGTTGATTGTTTTGATTGTATACTAGTAAAAGGAGAGATTGTTTTCCAGGATAATTGGCTGACCTACAATAAGTAATTTATTTGTTTATTTGTTTTTACAGCTGTAGGATTTCAGAGACTTAAAATTTTAAATTGAATTCCTTCAGAATACTTAATGTGTACCTATATATGCATGTCTTATTTTATAATCGCTTCTTACAGAAAAGGTAAAAAGTTGTAGTTGATCTGGAAGTGCATTAGTAAAGTTTGGATTAAACTTTAAAACACACCAAGTTTTGTGGTGCATGCGTGTAATCTCGGGAAGGCAAAGGCAGAAGGATCCTAACTTTAAGGGCAGCCTTGGCAATTAGTAAGATCCTATCTCAAAATCAAGAAATGACTGGGAATATGGCTCAGTGGTAAAGCACTCCTGGGTTCAATCCCCAGTACAAGAAAATAAAATTCGTGTCATATTTGGCACACACTCATAATCCCATCCTGTCTGGAGTTTGAGACAGGAGGATTGTAAGTTTGAGGCCAGCCTCAGCAAATAAGTGAGGCCCTAAGCAACTTGGCAAGACCCTGTCTGAAAACAAAAAATTGAAAAGCATTGGGGATGTGAGTCAGTGGTTAAGTGCCCCTGGGTTCAGTCCCTGGTACCAAAATAAACACACACACATTCACTCACACACACACACGAAACATAGTTATTTATTTTTTTTAGTACTTAAAGGAGATTTGTCAGTTGAAATTTGAAAGCTGAAGGCTATTACTTTTCTTAATTTTTAATTTGCAGGGCATTATCCAAGATGTTATTTTTCCATTGATGTGCTATACAGATGCTGATGAGGAACTTTGGCAAGAAGACCCTTATGAATATATACGCATGAAATTTGGTGAGGAATTTTAATTTTTAGAAACAATATGTCAATAGTAAAAGTTAAAGTGATTATCTGTAGCAAACCTAAGTGATGTTATAGCCTCATCTTTGGTTCTTTCAAACAACAGTTTATCCCTTCTTAAGATGATTCATTAATTATAACATTATGATAATTTTTATTTTTAGGAGACATAAATTGTAGAAGTGTTAAATTATTTAGTTATGAGGATTGCATGTGCTTCTGACACATGTCAAAACTGTTAGATAGTCAAGATTATTCCTTAACACTAAGTGTCTAACCTGTGCTTTTGGATCCAATGTCAGTCATAATATGTGAGGGAATTAAAAAGATGCATACTGAAACCTGGAGTAACATGTACTTCCTGCATAAAACTAAAGAATTATAATTTGGCTAATGTTGAGTTTTTGTCTTTTTTCCTACCAGAATACTCTGTACTTTTGCCAACCCTATTTTGAAAATTCCAGTAGTGTTTTGTGTGAAAGAATTTTTTAGGAAAATTAGGTGTGTTACCATTTAATTTGTTTAAAAAGATTAATTTTCTTATTTACTTTATATCAGATATAGAAAATTTTATTTATTTATTTATAAATGTACATTGACTTTGTCCACAATTTTTTTTTTAAGAGAGAGAGAGAGAATTTTTTTAATATTTATTTTTTAGTTCTCGGCGGACACAACATCTTTGTTGGTATGTGGTGCTGAGGATCGAACCCGGGCTGCACGCATGCCAGGCGAGCGCTACCGCTTGAGCCACATCCCCAGCCCATAGAAAATTTTAAATGCCCTTTTTACGCAGCATAACCTATAAATTACTTATTATGAAATTTAGAAAGAAATTGTTGTCAATGGACCTTTAATTATTTATTTAATGTGGTACTGAGATTTGAACCTAGTGCCTAACACATTCTAGGCAAGCGCTCTACCCCTGAGGTACAACCCCATCCCTGAAAATGTTTTTTGATGAAATTAAAATTATTGTTTTCTGTTGTAATTTTAAATTTGTTTTCCAGATGTATTTGAAGATTTCATTTCTCCTACCACTGCTGCCCAAACACTTTTGTTTACAGCCTGTAGTAAGAGGAAAGAGGTAAGTTATTTAATTTGCAGATAACTTTTGCTACAGTACCTAAAATCTGTTCAGATATACTCAGTTACAAATGCCAGACATGTTAGTCATCTGTTAAGTGTATTTTTAAGGAGCATTGGAGTAAAGTATTACTTATCTCTCAATCTAGGTACTACAGAAGACTATGGGATTTTGTTACCAAATTCTTACAGAACCAAATGCTGATCCTCGAAAAAAAGATGGAGCCTTACATATGATTGGCTCTTTAGCTGAAATACTTCTGAAGGTATTTTTTTTTTTTGAATATGTGTCTTATGCAGGTAGTTCATTTAAATTAACATGTTTATTGAGGTACAGTAAACATATGATGCAGTTTGCCCATTTAAAGTATACAGTTCAGTGGTTTTTAGTTATATTCAGAGAATTATACAATCATTACCCCTGGATAATTTCAAACATTTTCATCAATCCCAAAAGAAACCATGTGGACATTAGCAGTCTTTCGCCATTTCATCCCAAACCTCCTAGCCCTATGCTGCTCTTTGTGTACAATTGCGTCTGGATTTGTTCTGGATATTTCATATAAATGGAGGTGTAATGTATGGCCTTTGGAGTGTTTTCTTTCATTTTGTATATATGCAAGGTTCATAATGTAGCATTTGACAGTTCTTTTTGTTGGTACATTTTGTTGAAATTTTGCATTTCATTTGTTCATTCATCAGTTGGTGAACATTTGCTTTGTTTCCACTTTTGAATATTATGAAAAGTGCTGTGAATATTTGTGTACAATTTTCTATGGGGATACAGGTTTTCATTTCTTTGGGGTATGTACCTAGGAGTTTAAATTGGTGGTCATAGTTGAGAAACCACAGGATTCTTTTCCAAAGTGGGTATAGCATTTTATGTTTCTACCAGTACTGTATGAAGGTTTTCGTTTTTCCACATTCTTACCAGTACTTATATTCTTTTTTATTATGACATTTTAGTTAATGGGAAATGACATCTCATCATGGTTTTGATTTCCATGTTCCTGTCGGCTAATAGTATGAGAATCTTTTTTTTCTTTTTTAAACAGAGAATTTTTTAATTTTAATTTTATTTGTCAGTTTTTGGTGGACACAACATCTTTATTTTATTTTATGTGGTGCTGAGGATCGAACCCAGCGCCCTGCGCATGCCAGGTGAGCATGTTACTGCTTGAGCCACATCCACAGCCCAGTATGAGAATCTTTATTGGCCATTTGTATATCTAGTTTGGAGAAATGTCTATTCAAATCATATTTCCCTCTTCCCTTTTATTCATTTATTTATTTATTTTTATGTATCATGCTTACATGTTTTTAAACACCTTTATTTTATTTATTTTTATATGGTGCTGAGGATGGAACCCAGGGCCTCACACGTGCTATGCTAGTGCTCTACCACTGAGCCTCAGCCCCAGCCTTCCCTCCCCCTTTCAATTGGATCATTTTTTAAAAAAGTATTTTTAGTTTTACATGAACACAGTACCTTTATTTTGTTTAGGGTTTTTGTGCTTGTTTGTTTTTTTTGTTTTGTTTTAATGTGTTGAGGATTGAACCCAGTGCCTCATGCAAGTGCTCTACGATTGAGCCATAACCCTAGTCCAGGTCATTTGTTTTTTACCATTGATTGGTTAGAGATCTTAAATACTAGATGCTTGCTTGCTTATTTATTTTTTCCTGTGTAAATGCTCTATTAGGTTTCATGATCAACTGAGATACGAAAACAAAATTATGGTTTATAGGTAGAGTTTAGATTTTGGTTTATTGGCTTAGAGTAGTTGCTTAGAGTAGATATTATCAATATAGATTCTATAAAAATATGCTCTTTTATAAATATGATTTGCAAATATTTTCTTCTGTTTCTTAGGTTATCTTTTCATTTCCTGGATGGTGTGCTTTTTTTTTTTTTTTTTTAAAACAACCTTTGTGATATGGGGGGGTTGAATCCATGGATACTGTACTCCTGATCTTACTTTTTTTTAATTTGGCCATCCTTTTTTCTTTTTAATTTGAGACTTGCTCTGTTTTCAGGATGGCCTGGAACTTGGGATCCTCCTTAGTCAACCTCTTGACAGCTGGATTTATATGTCTGGGCCACCACATCTATCTCCCTTCGTGATGTCCTTTAATGTTTCAATAGGATTTTGATACGATATCCAATTTATCTACATTTTCTCTCCTTGCTTGTGTTGAAGATATTTGTTTTCATATGAGGTTTTGTGCCCGTATACCCATTAGCTACTGGCATACTGGGGTTTGAACCCAGGGATGCTTTACTACTGGCTGTGTCCCCAGCCCTTTCTATTTTCTTTGAGACTGGGTTTCACTCAGTTATCCAGGCTAGAACTTGCAGTCTTCTTGCCTCATCCTCCTGAATTGCTGGGATTACTGGTGTGGCAACTACATCAGGTTGAGTTTTGTTCTGTACATATTGCAGGATAGTTGTTAAAGAATGTTTTTCTTCTAAAATTTATGGATCTTTAGGACAATTTGCAAACATGAAACATCCATTTGCAGGCTAGGCACCTCATGATTTTGTCACAAATATTGTGGTAAAGAGTAACAAGTCAGATTAGTTTGTGTTTAGAAACCTGAACTCAATTATATACATTGTATATGACATCATAAACAAGATCTACATTTTGTTTTTCCTTTGAAGTTAGTAAATCTACTCCAGATGTATGTAAATATTGAGTAATTATACCTTCCCTACTACCAGGAACCTTGCTCCACTGAATTCATCACATTTTTTGTTTTATCTACTATGCCTTTTATGGTTACATTTTATATAGGCATGGCACAATTAACAAATCCAAGAAATTAATATTGTTGTATTATAATTCACAGATATAATTTTATAAGTTTTCCCACTGATTCTTTAATGTTCATTTGATGTGCAGTTCAAGGAATTCTTCTAAAACCATTATTAACCATTTGGGAAATATTGAATTTTAGATTTATGAAAGTATCTTTATTTTTTTGGTGGTGGTGCAGCTACTGAGGCTTGAACTTAGGATGCTTTACCACTGAGATACATCCCCAGCCCTTTTTATATTTTGAGACAGGGTCTTGCTAAGTTTCTTAGGCCTCAAAAAATTGCTGAGACTAGCCTTGAACTTGTGATCCTCCTGCCTTAGCCTCTTAAATTGCTGGGATTACAGGTGTGTGCCACCACTCTTTGCTCAGAAAAACAATATCTAGTTTATTAGTTTTGAGAACAGGATATTTCTCTAGCTATATATGTTCAGTTAGATACTATACAGAGAGGTTGTTTCGTTAGAAAAGTTTCATGAAAAAAAGTAAGAAGTAAAGTTAACTTTGTTGTCATTAAACACCATTTTTATTAAAATTTGGTCTAATAGCTTGTTTGCCATTTTGTTTTTAAACCTTGGGTTGGGCAAGGTAGGCCTCAGTAATCATATTGAAATTTTTATTTTTTGTGGTGCTAGGAATTGAATCCAGGACCCAGCACAGCACATGCTAGGAAAGTACTCTAACCACTGAACTACACTCCCAGACTTCTAATTACTTTCTAATGAGGTGATTTTAAACATATGAGAATGTATTGGGGCTTTGGTTTCAAGGGGTCAGAGGATTAAAGTAAATGTATGTTATGACATTAATAGTCAATGTTCTATCTACTTGGAAATTGAAATGATGGTATTTGGAACTATATCCAAATAATCGTTTATATTTACAGAAAAAGATTTATAAGGACCAGATGGAATACATGTTGCAGAATCACGTGTTCCCTCTCTTCAGCAGTGACCTAGGCTACATGAGAGCAAGGGTATGTTTCCAAGCTGTAATATTTTATATATGTATATCCTGTAATAAATGACTGTGGGTTTTTATATTTAAACTTTTGAATGTTTACTTCAAAAGCTATATTTCATGTAGGATGTCTATTTAATGTAAATCTTTAAATGGCTGCTATAATGTGTGCATGGTTTTCATCTGTGTCTGGTAGCAGTGTCTGTCTGTGTTTTGCATTCAGATCTTGCTATCCACACAAATGTCTTGTAGCCAAAGAGTAACTTGGGATCATAGTACTGGTCTAGTGTTGTCTCTTTGGACATATCTACCACTGGCCAGCCTCCACATTCCCACACATTGAACTCTAAATAAAGAGATTAGCTTGGGGGAATTTGGTGTATGATATTTATAGTCATTGTGCTTTTTTTAAAAGGCTTGCTGGGTACTTCACTACTTTTGTGAGGTGAAGTTCAAAAGTGATCAGAATCTCCAAACAGCTTTAGAGCTGACAAGAAGATGTCTGATTGATGATAGGGAAATGCCTGTGAAAGTGGAAGCCGCCATTGCACTTCAAGTGTTGATCAGCAATCAAGAAAAAGGTAAAGGATTTGCATGTCAAAAATACCGAATTTCTTTTTACCTAATTGTACAATACTTATTCTTAGGAAGTTAACACCTTTTTTTTCTTCTTTCTTCTTTTGTGGTGCTCCAGATTGAACCCTGCACCATGCTGGGCAAGCACTCAAACACTGAGATATATCCCCAGTCATATCATACTTCCTTTTTATGTGAAAGTACTCTTTGTTACATGTTGTGTCAGGTTTCTAAAAGATATAATTGTTTTACAAAAGAAGGGTTTTTTTTGTTGTTGTTGTTGTTTTTCTCTTACAGCTAAAGAATACATCACACCATTTATCAGACCTGTAATGCAGGCCCTTCTTCATATTATAAGAGAAACAGAAAATGATGATCTTACCAATGTAATTCAGAAAATGATCTGTGAATATAGTGAAGAAGTTACTCCTATTGCAGTAGAAATGACACAACATTTGGTATGTTTGGATTACCATTTTTTGTAAGCATTTAAATTTAGCTCGCAGTAGGTTCCAGTTAACGTCACAAGTACCTTGACTTAGGTTTGAAACAAATATTTTATGGAGCTTAATAGGTAGGATGTAGGGTTTTAAGCCCCTTGACAGCTATTTTAACTCATTTAATTTTCATACAGACCTGGGTAAAGATTATACTATTTTACAGATACAAAATATAACAGGTAAATGTTTAAATAACTTGCCCACATTGGATATGGTAGGGCTTGGATTTATACGTAGGCCTCCACCGTAGTCTTTGTTTTTTAATTTTTTTATGGTATTGGGGATTGAACTCAGGATGTTCAACCACTGAATATCCAGTCATTTTAAATTAATTAATTAATTAATTTGTAATTTTTTTTCTTTTGAGGCAGAACCTTGCTAACTTGAACAGATTGGCCTTGATCCTCCTGCCTCAGCCTTCTGAGTAACTAGGACTACCAGGCTTTCACCTTTGAGCACAGATTTAGCCAGTAATATTAATGAAAATGTTCATAATATTGAGTACATTCTATAACTTGTCTCCTTTTTGAGAAAGTGTGAGTAACTGGAGCTTGAACCTAGCTAGGGTGCTCTGCCTCTAAGCTGCACGCTCAACCCTTTTCTTTCACTTTGCTTTGTTTCATTTTTCAGTTCTGGGCATTGAACCTGGGGGCGTTTTACCATTGATCCATATCCCCAGCCCTTTTTATTTTTTATTTTGAAACAGGATCTTGATAAGTTGCTGAGGCTGTTCTCAAACTTGTGGTCCTCCTACATCAGTCTCTTACGTTACTGGGATTATAAGCATGTGCTACTGTGTGCCCAGGTTTTATGTCATTTTTGAGACATGATCCTGTTAAATTGGCCAGGCTAGCCTTAAAACTTGAAATCCTCCTACCTCAACCTCCTGGGTCATTTGGATTACAATTGTGTATCACTGCACCTGGCCTCTTGTTTCTTTTAATCTTCACAGTATTTCTGTGAACTTCCCAAATTGTCATGTCAAGAAAAGTCTTGGAAGGGAGTTCAAGTAAGCTTGTTTCAGGTCACCCTATGAGTGACGGAGCAAGACCATTTGATTATAGAGCCTACACTGTTAATTATTCATTAATTTGGAGGCATTGATTTGTTCTGCATTCCCAGTGAGAACATTTTAAAAATAAAAGTGTTGCGGGCAGGGCAGGGTGGGATTGGAGGGGGAAAAAAACACCTGCAAACTAAACTAAAATAGTGTTAAGACTATGTTATAGTGTTTAATTGACAAACCTAAGTTGCATTCTTTTGGGTCTAGGCAATGACATTTAACCAAGTAATCCAGACTGGTCCAGATGAAGAAGGAAGTGATGATAAGGCAGTTACCGCCATGGGAATTCTCAATACCATTGATACACTTCTTAGTGTAGTTGAAGATCATAAAGAGGTAAGAAAAATGATTCATTCTGGAATAGGTTTTATGCACTGTTATTTTACACTGAATGTGCTATAATTTTTGGAAGGCATGACCTGAGATGACTCTATAATCATCCCATCTACTTTGACTTTGCATTTTTAGTAAAAAAAAAAAGTTTTGGTAAAATATGTATAACATAAAATTTGCCATCTTAGCCATTTGTAAGTGTACAGTTTACTGATATTGAGTGCTTCAAATTGTTTTGCAAGCATCACCACAATCTTTCTACTTATCTTTATGTGGTGCTGAGGATTGAGCCCAGTACCTCATACATGCGAACACTCTGCCACTGAGCCATGATCCAAGACCTTCTTACCTATCTTTTTTTTTTTTTAATTTTTTTCGGTTGTCTTTTAGAAAATTAAGGGAACTATAATCATGGATTTTTAAAAATTGAATTATTTCAAACATCCAGAAAAAGATAAACCATAGAGAAAACTAGCTGATACTACCTAATCGCTACCAAATATTATTGCATTTAATCATTTTTATATTATGTTTAGATTTTACTTTCAGGAAAAACAATTTCAGATGATTTGGGTTTTTTTTTTTTTTTTTTTTTTTGGTGGTGAGGGGTGTTGCATGCACGACCTTGTATATGTAAGGCATTTTGTCTGTTAGTGTGCTTACGTACAGCCCCAGCAACTTCAGTTAGATGTAGTTGAATCCCTCAGGGGATTGCGTCCTAATCTCCTTTCCCTCCTTCTGTCCTTCCTCTAAAATTAATCATTGTCGTGAATTTCGAGGAATAAATTTTGGTGTAGATGTTTCTATAGGTTATCTTATCCATAGCTGTGTGTTTTTAGATCTCTGCCTTTTGCAGCTTGAGATTTCCAATAAACCATTGTTGTATTCCCTATTAAAATAGAATATAGGCAGAAGACATCAGAAATCTTATAGCTGCTTTAACAAGTAGATTATTTTGAGGAATTGAAGATGTATTGCATAATATGTATTTGAAATGGCTATCTTGCTTCTTTTTTGGGGGTTCAGGTACTGGGATTGAACTCAGGGGCACTGGACCACTGAGTCACATCCCCATCCCTATTTTGTATTTTATTTAGAGACAGGGCGTTTCTTAGTTGCTTAGCACCTCACTTTACTAAGGCTGGCTTTCAACTTATGATCCTTCTGTCTCATTCTCCCGAGCTCCTGGGATCACAGGCACGTTGCATCGCACCCTGCTCTTATTATAATTTTGAGACATGGTCTTTGCTAAATTGCTGAGGCTGGTCTAGAACTTGGGATCCTTCTCCCTCAACTCTTTGAGTCTGTGAATGCAGGCATACCACCATGCTCAGTTTATATCCTATACCTGATTAGTAGGAAAATATTTAATCTCCAGAATGTTCTTTTAACATTCTGATGGCTGTCAAAGATTTGTGGTTCTATTGAAGGCCATACTGAAAATTAATGAGGAGTTGGTTATTTTCTATTAATTGTGATTGTGATGGGGAGCCCGAGTTCATCTCCTTGGTTCACTGATATAATCTGAAAAACAGTAGTGACTTCAAAATTATTGAGATTGGTAGCAACAATGACTTTCTTCAGATTATTTCTCTTGTAAATGTGACTTTTTAGTTACCTCTGGACTGAAGGGGTCAGTGCTTAACACACAAAAAAATACCTCTAGGTGCCAGGAGCAGTGACACTTGCCTGTAATTCCAGCACTCAGGAACCTGGGGCTGAGACAGGAGGGTTGCAAATTCAAAGCCAGCTTCGGCAAATTAGTGAGACCCTATGCAACTTAGTGAGACCCTGTCTCAAAATAAAAAATAAAAAGGTCTGGGGATATGACTCAGTGGTTAAGCACACCTGGGTTCAATCCCCAGGACCAAAAAAAATCAAAACCTATAGGTTCTCTTCAGAATAGTTATATTGCATATCCCAAAATGCAAATTATTACCTTTCAGTTTTTAGTAGATGAATCAAGTTATTTGTGTTTTTTCATTATAATGATATTTTATCAAATTTCAATCTCAGATTGGTGTAAAGTTTCATAATATGCATGTCATTTCATAACAATATGATTTAACAATGTGCTTTCATATAGAAATGTAGTGGGTTATTGTATATTATCTTAATAATTTATTAAGTGTGCTGCAATTCCATATGATTTTTTTGTCCCCCTTCTTTTTTAGATAACCCAGCAACTTGAAGGGATCTGCTTACAGGTCATTGGTACTGTTTTACAGCAGCATGTCTTAGGTATCATTACACATATTGTACTAAGAATTTAGTGCCATTCACATTGGTAAACATTTTCCTAATGACTTAGTATTCTCTTTTAGAATTCTATGAAGAGATCTTCTCTTTGGCTCATAGTTTGACATGTCAACAAGTATCTCCACAGATGTGGCAGCTACTGCCCCTTGTATTTGAGGTCTTTCAGCAAGATGGCTTTGATTACTTTACAGGTAAGTCTAATTAGCATGAAAATACTGAGGGTTTCACCTTTCCCCGTGTTGATTGATTCATTTATAGCTTATCATTTGGTTATATACTTTTAAATGGTCTTCATTGGTTGGGTAAGTTATCATTAGAAGTTAATCCTCAAGGACAACACATAGTATTGATTTCTGTTTTATATTTTGACTTAGTTATTTTAGGTTTGCTCTTTTAGTGCCCCCATAGCTATTTTATGTATAATTAAGAAATTAAGAAATAGGTTCCTTTCTGCATTAAAATTGAATACATCTTTACTAAAATTGAATGACAGAAAATGGGCATCATGATGTTTACTTGTATTCCCAGTGTCTCAGAAAGCTGAGTAAGGAAGATAGTAAGTTTGAGGCCAGCCTTGTCAAATTTTAGATCACCCTGGACCAAGTTGGGAGACCTTGACTCAAAATACAGAGGGCTTGGGAGGTAGCTTAGTGGTAAAACTCCTTTAAGTTAAATCCCCCATACTAGGAGTTAAAAAAAAAAAATAGAGAGATCATCTGATTTCACAGATTTGCCCTTTTCTAAGGAAAATTTTCAAAAGCAAAGATAAAGCATTTGTATTAGTAAACATGTATAACTGATGCTTTTTATTAATACAGACATGATGCCTCTTCTGCATAATTATGTAACAGTTGATACAGACACACTTCTATCTGATACCAAGTATCTTGAGATGATATACAGTATGTGCAAAAAGGTAGGTCATTTTAAGGTAATATTAGATCTTACAAGTTTGCTCCTATACAATTATGAGGATACATTTGATATCACATTATGAAAAACATGGTGAGCACGTGGGTCTGATAAAATCAAAGGGTTTAAAAGCTATGAACACTCAGGCGTGATGATGCACACCTGTAATCACAGCAGCTTGGGAGGCTGAAACCAGAGGATTAAATTCAAGACTAGCTTCAGCTAGTAAGTGTGGGAGACCAACCTTACACGTGACTGATTTCACACTCCCCTCGCCAGCTGGGTGCTGAGGCGTTCAGTCACAGAAATGTGGCAGAGCTTTCCCCATCCTTCTTGGGTGCGAGGGTCGGTGTCTCGTGCATGGGGTGTGTCTTGCTACAGCCCCTTGGGTGGATCTATGCTCACCTATTCCTTTGTAATATAATCCCTTGCCCTGATTAGGATAGAATATTCCATGGAAGTGCCTTGTGTGGGTCCCCTTCTCTTACTGTGCCCTTGGGTGTGGCCTACCCAGGTGTCAGTCAACCTGCTGACAGTGAACATCATGAAGATAGACTTAGCCCTCTGAAACATGACCCCTTGCCTCATTTAAATAACTTTCCTCAGTAAAAAGGGTCAGCACGTGCTCTCCCTCTCTCTCTTTCTGCGGACCCTTAAGGTCAGAGGAGCCATCCCAGCGACCCCAAACAAAAAGATATTTGTGTCTCTTGTGTGGTTATTTTGCGCAGCCCAGTCAGCCCAGTTTTACTGGAGTGACCCCTGAGCCTTTTAGTCTGGAGAACAGAAACCCGGCAAGAAAGGCCCTAAACCAAGTAGTGAGACACTGTCTTTAAATAAAAAAGAACAAGGCCTGGAGGTATGTAGCTCACGAGTAAAGCATCCCTCAGTTAAATCCCCAGTACACCCCACTCCCTGAAAAAAGTTCAAAAAAAACTTTGTTTTCTAGATTACCTAGTAATGACTTCAGCATGCACATGTCTTCTCTATGGCTTCTGACATTTACTTACAAATGTTTTGATTTTTAGAGTGTCTGGAGTTTACTTTAACCCAGTTCTGTGGAAACTAAAGGAAAGAATCAATAGCTTGAGATTTTTTGAAAGAATCAGGAATAGTAGACAGATGTTTTGTTTTGTTTAATTTTTTTTTTTTTTTTTTTTAGAGTTGGATAGAGATGTATAAAGGAAAGAAATACTTGGAGATTGAAGGTTTCTAGAGGCTAGAAAGTAAAAATACTATTCTTACAACAAGGGTAGGGGGATAAATTTTTATTTACAGTTTGATTGGGGAGACATGTGTTTAAATGGGGGGCTGGTGATATAATTCATACTATTTGAATTTCTAACAGTTTTTGTTAAGAAGTAGCAGCACAATAAAAAATGATTTTGCTGCCAGGTATGGATGTAATTCAAGCTACTGATGAGATTGAGGAAGGAAGATTCCTCAGCCCATGAATTCAAGGCCAGCTTGGGCAACAACCTTAGTGATAATCTGATTTACGAAGGGGAAAAGTATTTTTGTCAAGAAGGTTTTAGATATGCTTGTCTTTCACTTAATATTTTTCCCTTTTGACCTCTTGTTCATACAGTAATTCTTTAGTTGTGTTATTCATTTTTTGCCAGTTATCTTGTCTATATTAATATTATGGTAAAAGAGATAATACTCTTATAATCTACTTTGTTATTCCAGAACACTTATCCGTACATTTATAATTTTCTAATGTTAAGTACCATGTCATGTCCATGTTCTTTAGTTCCTGTCTGCCGTTTATAGGCCAGTGGTTGCCATCAATAGGATATTTCTTCCTCCTTATCCCACAGCACCCCAACTCATCATTTTTCATTTTTTGAGACAAATGTTTTGTCTACAAATAGCAGCATTTGTGTAATTCTTAACAGAAGAGTCAGTACCCTGAGAAAGATTAAGTGTTTTAGCTTCTACCCTTTGTGTGAGAAGGTAGTGGTTCATATCCTGTTTTAATCCAGAATGGCATTTCAGGACAGATGCTTTGATCACTAAGACCAGGACACCAGAAGGCTAGACTATTTGACAAGTTTAAATCCTCAGGTGTTGTAGTTTAGTCTCTACAATGAACATTGTAATCATTCAGAACTGCTCAGAAAGGAAAGGAAAGGAAAGGAAATTATTTCTGATGTAAACATTTTCATGAAACCTTCTTGGAATTTATATTCTTTGTTGATCAGGTTCTTACAGGAGTTGCGGGAGAAGATGCAGAATGTCATGCAGCAAAATTGTTAGAGGTCATCATTCTACAATGCAAAGGGCGTGGCATTGACCAGGTCAGTGAGGGTAACTGTGTAGGTTGCTGAGATTGAATCCAGAGCCTCATGTATGATAGGCAGACAGTCTACTTTTGAATTTCATTTTATCCCCAGCCCAAGGCTAACTTCTAATGCTTTTATTTGGAACTTCAGAGAATAAATCAATTTTTTACATCTTTTTCTCCTTTTGGCATTTACAATATATTGTGATACACTGTTGTGTACCATAGCATTTATTTTCACTGTTGGTGTAAAATTTAACCAATATATATTAATGAACATATATTTAATATGTTGAAAATACAAGTATTGAAGTTTCATGTGTACTTTGTTATGCTAGGTAAATTTTGGCTTAAGATTTCTGACAGCTTTAGTAATTAAATGAGCCTAAAGGGTTAGTTGAGGCAACAGTTAAGTTAATATGGATAGAATAGTTAGGGTGCTATTCATTTCAGTCTTGGACTACCTTGTAATCTTTCTTTACAGTGCATTCCCTTATTCGTGGAGGCAGCTTTAGAGAGACTGACAAGAGAGGTTAAGACAAGTGAACTGCGAACAATGTGCCTGCAAGTTGCAATTGCAGCTTTATATTATAATCCGCACCTCCTACTCAATACCTTAGAAAATCTTCGCTTCCCTAATAACGTTGAACCAGTTACAAACCATTTTATTACACAGTGGCTTAATGATGTTGACTGTTTCTTGGGGTAAGTAACATGAATTGGACCTTTATGAAGAACTCTATTTAAGAAAATAGAGGAAAATTATTTTTTTTATATTATTTTTTTAGGCTTCATGACAGAAAGATGTGTGTTCTTGGCCTCTGTGCTCTTATTGATATGGAACAGATACCACAAGTTTTAAATCAGGTTTCTGGACAGATTTTGCCAGCTTTTATCCTTTTGTTTAATGGATTAAAAAGAGCGTATGCCTGTCATGCAGAACATGAAAACGACAGTGATGATGATGATGAAGCTGAAGATGATGATGAAACTGGTAAGAGATTTGTGGTGAATTTCAGCAACACATATATAGTTAAAAAACTACTGGACTTAACTTTTTTCTAGTCCTTCTCCCAAAATTTAGGATCATAGCCAGATGCATTTATAGTTGTTCATTCATAGAAAGACTTCCTTATCTCAGAAGAGTAGCAAAGTCTATAAAGGCAGAATTGTCATCTATGTTTCCTATAAGAGGGAAGTTCCAGGCATTATAGTATGCAATCAATAAAAGATGGTTACTCTGTATTTGTTTGGCATAGCAAATATAGCAAAGAATGCATAAGTGATATTAGAAATTATTGCCATTGAGGGGCTGGGGTTGTGGCTCCGTGGTAGAGCCCTTGCCTAGCACATGCAAGGCCCTGGGTTCAATCCTCAACACCACATAAAAATAAACTAAAAAAATAAACAAATATTTTTTAAAAAGAAATTACTGAAATTGATTCAAGGTAAGATAGGCATTGCAGTTTCTTTTCTTTTTCCGCAAGTATTAACTTAACGGGTCTTGTTTTCCATTTTGGCAGTACCAGGAATAGAACCCAGGGGTGCTCTACCACTGAGCTACATCCCTAGCCCTTTTTTATTTTTATTTGATCTCACAAAAGTTTCTATGGGTGAGGCTGGAGATGTGGCTCAGTTGTATCGCACCTTCCTTGAGGCCCTTGGTTTGATTTCCAGCACTGGCCCCCTGCCAAAGTTTCTATGGGTATTATTCAAACTATATAATTTTTTATTGGTATTTAGTTTGAATTTTCATACTAGAAGGCCAAGAGCATATCATGGGCTGCAATCTTCCTACAAACTAGGTGAGGTGGCTCACACTTGTAATCCCAGAGGCTGAGGCAGAAGAATCGAAAGTTAAAAGCCAGCCTTAGCAACTTAGTGAGACCCTTTTCAAAAAAAAAAAAACAACAGGCTGGAAATGTGGCTCAGTTGTAAAGCGCCCCTAAATTCAATCCCTGGTACTCGTACAACCCCTTGCCCCACCCCCCCCAAAAAAATCATCTCTGGTGTTTAGAATAACAAGACATGGTTGGGTTTCTTGGACATGCTTGAGAAGTTATTATTCTGTCTGTTGCTAGACATGTGTTTAAACACCAATTCCTGGAACTTTTCCTTGACTTTATTAATGAATTATAATTCGCTGAAAATGGTAAGCGATTGTCACTTTGAGTAACAAACCATTTCAGTGTTATATTTATGATTTGGCAGAGGAACTAGGCAGTGATGAAGATGATATTGATGAAGATGGGCAAGAATATTTGGAAATTCTGGCTAAGCAAGCAGGTGAAGATGGAGATGATGATGATTGGGAAGAAGATGATGCAGAGGAGACTGCTCTGGAAGGCTATTCCACAATCATTGATGATGAAGACAACCCTGTTGATGAGTATCAGATATTTAAAGCTATATTTCAAAGTAAGTCAGCTTATCACATATAGACCTTTCATTACACAATCTGTCCTTTAATGAAGAGATTAATTAAAGTACCCAAAATTATTTATGATGATGCCGTCAAGCTACTGAGTATTCTGTCCTCTTCCTCTTATTTTTCCATTTAGTTTATAATTTTGAAAGATATACATTCTAGAATATAGTGTATTTCTTAAAAGTACAATGACAATTCCTCTTTCTTCTGATTCTCAGTCTTTCAATTTTCCTCAATTGTTCTTCCATGTTTATATCTATTCAGTATTTATGTATTTTTGCATCTCTTAATCAATTCATTCTATTATTACAGAATTAGCAATTCTAATATAATCAATTTTAAGCTTCAAGCAGCTAATTTAACCACCCAAATTTGGTTGTAGTGATACAGATTTCTCCTGGAATTCTAGATATATCACAGTTATGTGTGGCTATAGAATACGACATGCTATTTTTGTTTAATAGCATCTTTTGCTTGAATTTCAAGGTGTAATGCCTATAGTCCACCACTCATTTTATGAAACTAAATTGCTGATCACATAGTTCTGTAGTTCCAGCTATTTGGGAAGCTGAAGCAGGGGGATCAAAGTTTGAGTATAGCCTGGGCAACTTAGCAACACCCTGCCTCAAGATAAAAAATACGAAGAGCTGAGGATGTTGCTCAGTGGTAGAGCAACCCTGGATTCAGTCCCCAGTAGTGGGGGGGGGGTATTTAAATTGCCACTAAATTTGAAAGTCCTTCCCCCTCAGGGTTCTCCACTGTTAATTATCATTTCTACATAGGAACTTTGATATGGAATAAATTCTTTCATAACCAAGGTTTAAGTACTCCAAGCCCATGAAAGTATTTTTGATGCCAGTTCACAAATAGTTTTCTGAATTAGATAATAACAAGAATTGATTGAAGTGCTAGAACTTCTGGCTTGCTTTGTGTTTTGTTAGGTATGAACAGGACAGTCTCTAAAATATAGTTTCTAATACAGCGCCTCTGCACAGTTGAAGTAAAGGAGAAACAGAAGATCTTGTGATTTAGCATTAGGTTTTTGCCCCCCAACTACCTTGCACCCAATACATGTGGAAATCACTTTTACATTCTTTACTTGCTCGGCAGTGAAAATTTTGGGGGTAAAACCTATTTTAGACTCTTGCTTGCAGATGTATGTGTGAAATAGGGAAATACTTGCTCAGACCTACCATCATTTTATATTCACTTGTGTAGTATATTTTTTTGGTTGAACATTGTGAAATTTTAACACTTGTTTTTGTGACATTTGGAAAAAAATTGTTCAACCATTTTTTAGGCTATGATATAAAAATGTGTGACTTGTCATTTTAACTTGAGAATTGCAAAGTTACCTTTCTATGGAAAGACTTTATGTATATATACTTTTCTTTTTTCTTTCTTTTTACTGCCTGCCAACTCTGGGGTCTCACATACTCCAGGAAAGAACTCTAGCAGTGACATAAATCACAAACCAAGTTATATTAAAGAGAGGTTTTTGAGTAGGCAGAGGAAGAAAAATAAAGCGTGTATTTTGTATTGTTCACCCTTTTTCTTGCATCTGTATTTTCAAGTCATTTAACTCTGAATATTTTACTTATTTATTTAGGGAACCAGGGACCGAACTCAGGGGCACTTGATCACTGGCCCTCATCCCCAGCCCTATTTTGTATTTTATTAGAGACAGGGTCTCACTGAGTTGCTTAGTGAGTTGCTTTCTAAATTGCTGAGGCTGGCTTTGAACTCGGGATCCTCCTGCCTCAGCCTCCAGAGCCGCTGGGATTACAGGTGTGTGCCACTGCACCCAGTTTATTTTATTTTTTATGTGGTGTCAAGGATTGAACCCTCAGCACCTCTCAGTTGCTAGGCAAGTGCTCTACCACTTAAATTAATTTTATTATTGAAACACCCCTAGTACAATACAATAAGAACAATTATGATATTTTTGAAGCACAAAGATGAACTGGAATTACTGTTTGCCCTATATCTTTTATTCCATAAGTAACTTAAGATAACTTTTAAAGTTATTTGGGAGGGCTGGAGATATAGCGCAGTTGGTGGAGTGCTTGCCTTGCATGCACAAGGCCCTGGGTTTAATTCCCACCACCACAAAAATAAACAAACAAACAAATACGTAAATAGAAATAAAGTTATTGGGGAGAATTTCATTTTTGGGTTGCGGATAGACAGAACAGAATAGAAAGAACGTATCAGTTCCCCCAGCATAGTGGCACACGCCTGTAATCCCAGGGACTCTAGAGGCTGAGCAGGAGGATCAAGAATTCAAAGCCAGCCTCAGCAATGGCAAGGTGCTAACCAACTCAGTGAGACCCTGACTCTAAATACAAAATAGGGCTGGGGATGTGGCTCAGTGGTTGAATGCCCCAGAGTTCAATCCCTGGTACCAAAAGAAAAGAAAAAAAAAAAAGCTGTCAGTCCTGCGTATTAGTGTTTTTTCCTACTTGTTTTTGTTTTGATAGCTATTCAGAATCGTAATCCTGTATGGTATCAAGCTTTGACTCATGGTCTTAATGAAGAACAAAGAAAACAGTTACAAGACATAGCAACTCTTGCCGATCAAAGAAGAGCAGCCCATGGTATGTTAGTCAACCATAATCCCTTTTTGATGTAATTAATGACTTCAAAGTTTTTTCTTTTAAACATTTTGTTGTTGTTGTTGTTGTTGTAGATGGACACAATATCTTTTGTTTTATTTATTTATTTTTATGTGGTGTTTTGGATCAAACCCAGTAGAAGTAATAAATTACCTGGGTGTGTTGGCACACGCCTGTAATCCCAGTAATTTGGGAGGTTGAGGCAGGACAATTGCCATTTTTCAAGACCAGCCTCAGCAATTTTAGGAAGACCCTGTCTCAATACAAAGGGTTAGGGATGTGGGTTGGTTATTAAGCACCCCAGGTTAAATCCCTGTACTAAAAAAAAAAAAGGTAATGAATTAAAAATTTTTTCTGAAATATATTATAGAAAAACCCCAGTTTTTTTTTATCTTTAAACATTTTAATATACTCCCTCATTCCACTCCATCCCTATGCTCCATGTTAGGAACCAAACTTTACCACCATATATATATATATACTTTACCATATACACACCACTATATGTATGTATATATACATATACATATATATACATATAAATAAATAAAAACTTCCAGCTCTGGAATGCATTTTCAAGATCTACTCTTTTTGTGTGTGTGTGTGTGCCAGGGATTAAATACAGAGCCACATCCCCAGCCCTTTTTATTTGGAGATAGGCTCTCTTGGGCTGGGGATGTGGCTCAAGCGGTAGCGCGCTTGCCTGGCATGCGTGAGGCCCGGGTTTGATCCTCAGTACCACATACAAAAACAAAGATGTTGTGTCTGCCGAAAACTAAAAAATAAATATTAAAAAATTCTCTCTCTCTCTAGAGAGAGATAGGGTCTCACTAAGTTGTTCAGGGCCTCAGTTGCTGAGGCTGGGCTGGAATTTGTGATCCTCCTACCTCAGCTTCCTGAATTGCTGATATTATAGGCGTGTAGTACTGCGCCTAGCAAATGTGTATTTTAATTTTATATACTTTGTAACAGTTTTCTCTAGGTTTTAATACCCAGACCCCTTTATAGTTGTGGTCAAAGATGAGATCCCTTGGGCTGGGATGTGGCTCAGTGGTACAGTGCTTGCCTAGCATGCATGAGGCACTGGGTTCAATCCTCACCACCACATAAAAATAAACAAGTAAAATAAAGGTACTGTGTCTATCTATAACTAAAAAAAAAATAGTAAATATTAAAAAGATTTTTTTTTTTTTAAAAGATACTCTGATTGAAAAAAAAAGATACTAGGGATTGAATTCAGAGGTGCTTTATACTGGGCTACATTTCCCACCTTTTTTATTTTGAGATAGTGTCTTACTGTGTTGCAAATACCACTATACCCAGCTCTTAAGTATTTTTTATTTTGGAATTCTTTTCAAGATGGTTCCTTATTGATACATATGACTGGTATCAATCATGGTTCCTTATGACTCACAATGGAGTGTTTAAAGATTTTTTTTTTTTCTTGAGGTCAGGCATGATGGCACACAACTATAATTGCAGCAACTTGGGAAACAAAGCATTTGAAATTCGAGGCCAGCCTCAGCAATTTAGTGCCAGCCTGTCTCAAAATAAAAGGGCTGGAGCTATATCTCTGTCGTATAGCACCCCTGGGTTCAGTACTCAGTACCTTAAAAATGTTTTTCCTTAACCATGGAAATTAAAATTCGCTAAAGGATTCTATAGCATAAAACAGGACTGATTGTCTTCTCTACATAGTGCATGCCCTCTTTCCCCTTATACTTTTGTCAGGGAGAATAGAGCTGTCAACTTTGGAACACCTTGGCCACTAATGGTAAACTACTATCTTGTTAATTCTTAAGTCTTTTTTTTCCCTACAAAGTAGTAAGATAATTGAATGCCCTACTAAAGTTTCACTTATTTATTTTCTAGAATCCAAAATGATTGAGAAGCATGGAGGATACAAATTCAGTGCTCCAGTTGTGCCAAGTTCTTTCAATTTTGGAGGCCCGGCACCAGGGATGAATTGAGTTCTCAGTTTCTTTCCTGCTGTGTGATTGTAGTGAAGAGCTTGTGTTCCTCCTAGTAGTGGTTCCAGAACTGGTTCATGTTACCTACTCTAAACTAATTGATCAATAGATGGACAAAAAAACCCAGGAGGTGGGACCTGATCATGCAACCTGGCACTGGAAGTGAAACCAGAGGGATTTTTGTGGGGAGGGGGGTTAATGTGGGGGTATTTTCTTTATTTTTTGAAGAAAGTAAGATCCTGACTCTGAAGCTTCAAGTGACACTGTGGAAATCTGAAACAAGAGGGTATGTCATGAAGGCAGCTTTTCTTTTTCTGAGGAAAAAATAGGCATGGGCTACAGGACTATTTAAAATGTCTCATTTACAGTATAAAGCTCAAAGGTAGATGTAATTTTTACACCTATGAGTATTTGTCCGATTTCTGTCTCTTCCTCACCATTGGGTATCCTTTGTATGTAAATAAGATAAGGTAATATGATAGCCTTATTCAGTCTTCATTTTCATTCATCAAAGATTGTTCCTATGTAGATTATTGGACATTTATTGTAGCACTACATAACTGATTTAAAAATCTGTAAATGAATTAGCACTTTCATATTGAAACAAGCCTGCTAGCCTATGTATAAAAGCAAAAATGTTTGCTGTTTATAAAAAGGGATGTAATAGGGTGGGGGGCAGGGGTAATTTCAAGTTATTAATTTAAAAATGAACTAGCAATTTTGTAACTGGTAACTTTGTGGTACACTCACCTCTGATAGTGACTTGAATTCGGTAAGTAAAAAGGGGTTAGTGATATTTCATTGCTGCTAAAAATGGCAACTCCCTCTGTGTCCTGTTTTTTTTCTTAAAGCTCTCAGTGTACAAGTGAATATTTGGATACAAGACCTTACTGTAACAAACAAGAAAGGCGATATCTGAAGCATGTAAATTGGATATAAAGTTCTGCTCTTAAAGAGTTGATCTTAGAGTATGGCTAAACATCTATATATGCAATATTAAAAGAAATTAATTCGGCTATTATGTCTTGATTTGATTGCAGTTTTGTTCCTATTTATAATTTCTTCCCTTCATTGGCTTGTTTTAATCCAGTAACAAGAAAAAATGCAAAATGCATCCTTAACAGTTTACATCATCTGCCTATTTCCCTTTGCACAGCTCCTCTGCCCCTCTTGATGATTGTGGTATCTGATCTTATTTATAGGCCGAAGGCACATGGTTTGCTCCAAAAACCACTATTGATACCACTGGAAAAATGAGCCAGCAACAAGACAGTGTCGAGAGGTTGGCTTGCTCCCCTCTCTTCTAACTGCATGTTGAAAATAAGCCTTTATTGATCTTAAAACATGTGTCAGATGAGTCATACATTGGGTTATTTTTTATATACATGTATACACAATATTTCAAATTGAAAGCAACATCTCAGTGGATTCAAACTTACATGCTATTGTCTAAAACATTAAAAATTTGTAAGTATAAGAATAAAATGCACATAAATATTTAAAATGCATAATTAAGGAAACCCATTGGTGTTGTGCTTTTCTTGTATATCAATAATTAAGCCACTATTGCTGGCACTGTTTGGTTGGTTTTCTATTAACACAGAAGGAGTGAAGTATTTCCTATACTTATGAATTTACTACTAAAATCTTGGCAAAAAATGAAAAAATTGTCTAATGTCTATGAGTGAAAACTGTTAATCAAGTATGTTTCTACTGCCCTGCCCCCAAGTTAGACACCAACTGTATACCCTAAATTGCTTAAGGGGATTTCACATTATATAAAATTATTAAAAAATGAAGTAGTTGTATATATGCAACATTGTGTACAGAGGGGAGATATTAAATAGTATTTGTCTTCCTTTACCTCTTTTTTTTTGTCCCCTACTTTTTAAAATTTCAAACTTTACTGCTCTTTGAAATGATAATTCCAGTTTTCACATTGTTATTGGAAATCCATATCTAATAAAGGTTTTAGTTACTCTCATGAACAGAATGACAATTCTCATTTGGGGTTTTGTTTCAAGAAGATGTATTGTCATGTCTTTGAGAACAAGTTTTATTGTCTCCCATTAATTGGTTCCAAACTAATCTCCATTATTTATTTATTTATTTTTAGTTATACATGGGCACAATATCTTTAAATATAAGTGGTGCTGAGGATCGAACCCAGGTCTTCCACGTGAGAGGCTAGCGCTCTACTGCTGAGCCACAACCCCAGCCCCACCATTGTAGAGTTTAACCCCAAATTATACCTTATAATTAAACTACTTAAATAATGTTCAAATGATAGCTTTTAATGAATCCAATATATACTTCAATTTTCATGATTTCTTTAAACAATATCAAATTACAGTTTGTCACAGAGCATATGTCTTAATATGTTTGAGTTTCTACATGGGAATGCAACTCTTGTAAGACACCCTCCCACCCCAACCTGCCCTGCACTGGGCATTTGAACCCAGAGGTGCAATTGCAATGGAACTAAGTCCCCAGTCCTCTTTTGAGACAGGTCTTGCTAAATTGCTGAGGCTGGCCTCAAACTTAAAATCCTTCTTCCTTAGACTCCTACCTCCCTGGGATTATAAATATGCTCCACCATGCCCAGCTATAAATTTGTTTTTGACATATTAAGATAGTGACTGCTGTATTTTGCTCTAGAAGGGACTATACTATAGGAGGGGCCAAACCAGAGCCTCATAGCTATATGCCGCTATTCAGCCCAAATATACCCTCTTCCTGAAGCAAGCACGAAGAAAAAGAATTACCATAACATAATGTAATACCAACTACTGTGGCAGCAGGATCACAAGTTTGAGAGGAACCTCAGCCACTTTAGTGTAAGATTCTATCTCAAAATATAAAGTGATGGGTGTGGTGGCACACCCCTATAATCCCAGCAAGGTCAAGGAGTAAAGATACCAAATTCAAGGCCAGTCTCAACAAATTGGTGAGGCCCTATGCAACTTAGTGAGGCCAAATATCAAAAAATAGAGCTGGGGATATAGCTCAGTGGAAAAGCACCCCTGGGTTCAATCCTCAGTACTAAAAAAATAAGAGCTGGTGTAGCAGCTCCATGGTAAAGCTCCCTTGGTACCACCAAGTGGGAGTGGTATTTCATGAATTTAATGAAAGTTATGCCTTCAGTAAGAACACATGACTTAAGCATAACAGACATTCCATACTTACAGAATGAATCACCTAAGTTACATCGCTATAAGATTTGTCCGCTATAAGATTTGTCCGTTCTGATATAATTTAAATTTTTGGCAAAGATAACCTGAGGTTATTTACCAGCAGTGTTTCTACTGAATTCCAGCTTCTACCCTTAGATTGGCTACCCTTGCAATACCATATAATACTTGGGCTTCATGGTTTAAAAAAAAAAAAAAGGTTACATGTTCACTTACATGTCAAGTATCTTGGAATACTTAATCTTTTTCAGAGAAGGAGGAATTGTTATCTAAATAAGTCACATCTTGAAGCTAGAAAAGGTTCTTCTTGCAAGAACATTAGTTCTTTTTTCTGTGTGTGGTACTAGGGATTGAACCTATATTAACAGTAGAAATCCCTCATTTTTGCACTATGAGAGGAATTAGTATCTTAGAGTAATATTTTTCTAGGGTTATCATCATCTCCTACCAAGTTTTTTTAAAGTACAGGTTAGTTCATCTTTATATAGTTCGATTCTGCTTCCATGCATATACTGAAGTTTGTCAGCTATACTCAAAACCTTTTAAAAGTTTCTTTTAAAAGACCAGTCAGATTAGCCAAATTTTGTACAAACGTGTAACAAAAGAGACTCCACTATTGGGGTGGGGTTGTGGCTTAGCAGCAGAGCGCTTGTCTAGCATGTGCAAGGCAATGAGTTCAATCCTCAGCACCACATAAAAAGAAATAAATAAATGTCCAACTGCAACTAAAAAAATATTTTAAAAAAAGAGACTCCACTATATATAATGCACCCCCAAACAGAACAACAACAACAGAAAACCTGGCCAAACAATAAAAAACTTCCTCAACTTGATAAAGATATCTACCAAAAACCCAAAAGTTAATATGCTTAATGGTAATAATTGTTCCTAGTTCAGGGATAAGACAAGGATGCTCACTTTTACCACTAGTACTCAACATTACAAATCAAGTTCTAGGCAAGGCAATTAAACAAGAAAAGGAAGTAAAGGGAATCCAGGTTGAAAAAGTAAAAATATATTCACAAGATGATATGATAGAAAATTCTAAGAAATAACATGCACAAAATGATTTTAAGATTGCAAGATACAAGGTTATATAATATACAAAATTTTTTGTATAATATACAAAAATTAGTTGTTTTTCTAAACAGCACTATGCTAAAACTAAAATTCCACTTACAGTAGCAATGAAAAAGTACTTACGAGTAAATACAACAAAACAGGGTAAAACTGAAATAACTATATAAGTGGAAGATAACATGAACGCTGCAACATAGCACAAATTGATCTACAGATACAGTTTTATCCATATGAAATTTCAGCTATCTTTTTACCCCCTGCCCAGCAACTTACTAGCTTATCCTGAAATGTGTATGGGAATATAAAGGACCCAGAATAGATGAAACAATATTGGAAAAAGTAGATTTAGTGATCACATAGTGTTCTGTTGGTGTAAGGATGGTCCAAGAGAATAAAGTTGAATCACTAATTAAACCCTTACATTTATGGTTAGTTGATTTCCAGTAAGGGTGCCAAGAGTGTTCAACGTGGGAAATAGTCATCTTTTTAAGATACGTTATCTCCATGCAAAAGCATGAAACAGGTCTCTTAGCTAATGTATTAAAGATTTGAATGAAGGCTTCAAACTATAATAAAATTCTTGGGGAAAACCATACACATAAATCTTAATGATTTTTTATTAGGTAGTGGTTTCTTAAACTTGTATCCAAAGCACATATTTAAGGAAAAAAATAATTGGGCTTCATCAATATTGTGGTTCAAGTTGTATTTTTTGTTGTTGTTTTGCATGGTACTTAAAATAGAACTGAGGGACTTGCACATACTAGGCAAGGGCTCTACCACTGACCACAACCCCAGCACTCCAAAAGACTATTTATTTATTTATTTTGGTACCAGGGATTGAACTCAGGGGCACTCAACCACTGAATAATATCCCTGCCTGTATTTTGTATTTTATTTAGAGACAGGGTCTCACTGAGTTGCTGAACGCTTTGTTGTTGCTGAGGCTGGCTTTGAACTCCTGCTTTAGCCTCCCAAGCCACTGGGGTTACAGGCATGCACCACCACACCCAGCCACAATGTGTAAAAACTTTTGCATAGGGCCCTAATTTCAATCCCCAACACTGCACAAAAAAAAAGGGGGGGGCGTGGTGTGGGGTGGGGATAAAGATGGACAATTACAAATATTGGCAAGGATGTGGAGAAATTAGAATCCTTACATGTAAAATGCTCATCTGTTGTGTTTGGCAGTTCCTCAAAAGGTTGTAAACAGTTTTACCATATGACTCTGCAATTGTATTCCTAAGTAAATATGCCAAGAGAAATAAAATACATCCATAATACTTGCACAGAAATGTCATAGAGTCTGGGTGTGATATTGTCTCTCTGAAATAGAACGGGGGGGGGGTGTATGCAGAGATGTGCTTCAGTATTATCCAAAGTATAGTATTCCTAAGAGCCAAAAAGGTAGAAAAAAAATCTTACATGCAGAAGGCCCTTGGTTCAATTCCCAGCACCACACACACACAAAAAAGGTAGAAACAATTCAAATATCCATCAGTTGATAAATATTAGATTCATACAAATAGTTAGCAAAAAGGAATGAAGAGCAAATCACATGCAATCCCAGCAATCTGGAATGGGGAAGCAGGAGGATCCCAAATTTAAGGCCAGCCTGGGCAATTTAGTGACCTTGTCTCAAAAGGATTGAGGATGCCGTTCACTGGTAGAGCACCATGGGTTAAATCCCCAACACAAAAATAAAGAACTATAATGGGGTGGGACTATAGATCAGTGGCAGAGCACTTGCCTAGCATATATCAGGTCCTAGTTTGTTAAGAGGCATACATACCTTTGGGATCTTCAGGGGGTTTGAAGTTTTAGAAGTTATAAAATTATATTATTCCAGAGAGTATGGTGGTACATGCCTGTTATCCCAGATATTGGTTGGAGACTGCATGTGTGAGTCCAGCCTTGGAAATCTAGTAAGATCGCCTCAAAATAAAAAGGGCTGAAGATGGCAGAGCATCACAAATTTGAGATTGGCTTTAGCAACTTAGGGAGACCCTGCTTCTTAAAAATATGTTCTAATTAAACCCTAACAAATGGAATGTAAATACGAATTTTCCTTTCTGTGTGAAAGCTAAGAAAATTATCTCAGTCTACAAACCCAGGATTTTCTCTTCTTTTTTGAGACACACACTCACTGTGTTATCCAGGCTGGCGTCAAACTTAAGATTCTTCTATCTCACCCACCCAGTTCACTGAGATTACAGGTGTATGCCACCAAACATGGCACAAACCAAAGACTCAACCCTGTATCCATGAGCCCTATGAAAATTACAGTTGTTTGGTATATTTTTTTCAGAGGTTTCATAAGAATCTCAAAGGAGTTGTCAAAGTACTTAAGAACGACTGCTACAGGAGCTGGGATTGTGGCTCAGTGGTACAGCGCTCGCCTAGCACATGGAAGGCCCTAGGTTTGATCCTCAGCACCACATTAAAGAAATAATTAATTAAAATAAAGATATTGTGTCCAACTACAACTAAAAAACCCAAATATATATTTTTTTTAAAGAACCACTGCTGTAAACAATGAAGTGGAAAAAGACATTTATCGAGTACTAAAAAACATCTGAGAGGCACTGTGCTTCCTATGTACAGTATTTACATTACCATAAATCCTCCCAGCAACATTGTTAAATGGGTGGCAAGTGCCACATCTGTAGCTACAGTTCCTAATTGAGACAGACAAAACACTGGTTTGGGGTGAGGTGGTACTCTCCTATAATCCGAGTTCTGGGAGGCTTAGGAAGAAGGATTGCAAGTTTGAGGCTAGCCTCAGCAATTTATTGAGACTGTTGTTTTGAAATGAATTCTGGGGATAGAACTCATTATCAGGACATAATGAGCTATGTCCCCAGTGCTTTATTTTTCGGTACTGGGAACTGAATACAGCTACCACACATGAAACGACTTATTTGTACCCATTAACTTTACCACTGAGCTACATTCTCAGCCCTTTTGGTTTTGAGATAGGTTGCCCTAAATTGCTGGGGGTCTCAAAAAATTACTATCTGGTCTTGAAATCCTGCTGCTTCAGCCTCTGGTATAGCTGAGATTACAGGTGTGCACCACTACCCCCAGAACCTCTTATCCTTCAGCTGAGCTTTGGTTAAAAGGGAATCAATCTATCCATTTATTTTTTTGGTATTGGGAACTGAACCCAGGAGTGCTTTACCACTGAGTCATATCCCAGCTCTTTTTATTTTAGATGTACATGGACACAATATTTATTTTTATGTGGTGCTGAGGATAGAATTCAGTGTCTTGCTACTGGGCAAGTGTTCTACCACTGAGCTACAACCCAGCCCTTATTTTTGAGACAGGGTCTCACTAAGTTGCTTAGGACCTCATGAAGTTGCTTGGGCTGGCCTCAAATTTGCAACCATCCTGCCCCAGCCTCTCCAGTCACTAGGATTACAGGTGTGAGCCACCGGCTCCATTAACTTGTAAATGAGCAAAATCCTCTAGCATCAAAAAACTTTTTTTTTTTTTTTTGGTGCTGGGGACTGAATTCAGGGGTACTCCACCACTGAGCCACATCCCAAGCCCTATTTTGTATTTTATTTTAGAGACAGGGTCTCACTGAGTTGCTTCACTTTTGACGAGAATGGCTTTGAATTGGCGATTCTCCTGTCTCAGCCTCCCCAGTGGCTTTCATACAAGAACCTAAAAAGTAATCAGAAATATTTTAAATTACTAAAGAATGTGTTAAAGCTTAAATAAAATCCTATTTTCCTTCTAAGAGCGTTTGGGTACAAATTATGCATGTTTGCCTTGGTTAAGGTACACCTAAGCAGGAAAAGGGGAATGCTGCAACCCCAGAGTACAGATATGCACCAAAGCACTGTCTTGAGGGCTGGCTATATTTTAACATTTTTGACTTATCCTCCGTCTATTCCATAATCATCTGAAATGCAAGAAACTAAACATTATCCTACTCTCTCCGTTTAAGTACCCAAATCTGTTCAAGCAAGCCGACGTCCTCATAATCGATTCTACACCTGGCTTGCCTCATTTAACAAATATTGAGTCTACACACTTTATTTCATTTTTACTCGGCATGGTTTCCCAAGCAAATAATATTTACTCAATACCTCCTGAAATTACTAGTATTTTCAATGACTTAGAAAAGGAATGGATGAGAGCTACCACACATGAAACGACTTATTTGTATCCATTAACAGGTTTAGGGGACCCGATTGAATACTTTCCCGCACCCCTTTGACTTTTTCAGTTATCAACACACAAAAGGGAAATAAGATTCAAAAGAACGTAGCGACACCAATTCAGTTGACTTCAAACTTTGAGCCAAAAGTACAAAAATGAATAAATGCTTCCAGTCTCCCGGAGGAATCTTAGACTACCACCACTCTGGTGCCAAACTCCGCGGGAGTTTCCGGGGCAGAAGGCTCATCCTCCCACCGCACGGTGATGCCCCCGGCGACTGGAGAAGCGCAGGCAGGCCTGGAAGCCAGTCACCGGCACACATCAGGTCTCGGGTAAACGGCCTTTGCCCAAGACCAAGGGCCTCAATCAGCATTGAGAGCCCCCGGGGAGCGGGCAGGTCTCCCATCCTGTCCTATGCTTCCCCTCCTCTTCCCTCTCAATGGTACAGCATTCGGCAAGGGCTAGGCAAAGCTCATCTGGTCTCCAGAATTCATTCCAACAAGCCCACCGGGAAATCCCAATCCGCCTCTTCGCCCCTGTGGGGAAAATGGCGCCCGTCACCCTTTCTCCCTCCCAGGTAATCACAAGGACCAACCTCCCTCCCTTGCTACAAAATGGCGTCTCCCGCTGGAGCCCCGGAATCCGCATAATTAACTTGTCAGTGAAGTGGTGTTGGTCTGGGATGAGCGGTTCTGCCAACCAGTAAGACACAGAAACTTTGATTCCGCACTTTGCGCGAGCCACTCAGGCGCTGGCTGGAAGACCAACCTTGGTGACGTCCCAAGTTGGGGCGTGCCTAAGGGGGCGATTCCCTTCTGGTAGGTTAAATTTGGTCCAATTAAAAGCAGGGAATGCCCAGTGAGTGACGTAATGCCTGCCCAATGGAGGCTGGGGGCGGGCCTCAGACACGCTATGCGGGTTGCGGGGCCTGGGGGCCGGGCGGCTGTTTCCTGTCCTGGTGCATGGTGGTCGGACGAAGGAATTGTTGGAAAATTTTCTCGGAGGTTCGTATATAAATGTGTTTTTACCCAGTGTGCATTATTCTCCGCCCGGCCGCCGCCCTCAGCGCGGCGGCGCGGGCCCGCTTGGGCCCGGGCTCCGGCTCCCACTGCTCAACCTCGGCCGCAGGCCTTGTTGATCCTACGGCCGCCTCGGTAGCTGCGCCTGGGCAGAAGCGGAGTTTATTAATAACCCGCGGCCGCCACTCTGGGCGGCGGAGCTTTTCTAGCTGAGAACGCAACCCCCCCTGTCCCAGCGTGCGGCGCCCCGCCTGTTCCCCTCAGGGGACCGCCGAGGGGAGGGAGAGTGAGAGGAGAGGGTGGAGTCCTCGGGAACCTGGCGGCGTTTCTCGGCCTGACCTCGGCGCAGAGTCCCCAGGCGCGCCGGGGCGAATCTCCTCCGGCTGCTACGGGTCCACGGTTCACACGAGGGCCCAGCAGGGGCGCCTGCGGCCCGGCTGGCCGTGGGCCCGCTTGGGACCCTGCTTGCGGATAGCATCCAGAATTTCCTCCCACTCGGATCGCGGAGAGATTTCTTGTTTTCTTTTTGCTTTATTATTAATTTTTTTTAAAGGATTTATGAATCCTAACACCAAGTTTTAGAAATTTGTAACTTATCATTCTCTCTTTCCCCGGTTTTGACTAAAGAGTGAACAAATCATTATAACACCTTGTAATATTTTATTGTTTTGAGTTCATTTTTGTTCCCTCCTCTCTTAATTTTTTAAAAAATTTCCCCCACATTATAACGCTTTTTAAAGGGCACCGTTGTCAGCACATTATTTGAAGTTAGTTTCTGCCTTTGCTATGGAAGAGTATAAATTAGCTGCATAGTTAAGTGGGGGATGTAATGAAAAATTGTAGATTTTAAGATTGTGGTCGTTTTTGTCCTTAATTTTGCCAGAAAATGACGTGAAATCAGTGTAATACTATTTTTAAAAAAAAAAAAAAAACTAAGTACATAGTTTATTGTTTAAGAAATTTGACGAAACACCCCCAAATGCCAGTAAGATGCATAAATAGTTTTATCCTGGCATATTTTGACTATACTGTTTATACTAAATTGGTTGTCTAAAAATGACACCTCCCCCCATTAAAAAAAAAAAAACTATTGATACGATGCACATGCCTTACCTTCCACAATTTAAAGTGTATAATTAGCTGAGTTTTATTCAATTTATACACTTATTTAAAATATCAATCCCATTTATGTATCACCACAACTTTTTAAACATGTTCATCACTCCAAAAAGAAACTGTGATTCCCCACTTCCTCTCATCACCCCAGATTATGCCTATTCTGGTCATTTCATGTAAATGCAATCATAGAGGATGATTTTTGTGACTGGCTTAGCATAGTATTTGCCAGAATGTTATAACGTGTATTAGTACTTTATTTCTTTTTTTATTGCCAAATGGACACAGTCAGTTTTATTCACTCATCTGTTGATGGATATTTGGGTTGTTTCCATTTTTTGGCTATTATGGATAATGCTTCTGTGAACATTTGGGTGCAGATTTTTCTGTGGACATGGGGTTCAGGTGGGGAGTGTTATTGTTTTGCAGTGCTGGGAATCCAAACCAGGGTCTTATGTGTTCTAGGCAGGTAGGTACTTGACCACCAAAATACATCTGTAGTCTTTTTAAAAAATTTTTGAGAAGGGCCTCACTAAGTTGTTCAGGCTGGCCTCAAACTTGTGATCCCTCTGCCTTATCCATCTGAGTAGCTGGGATTACAACCATACCACTACACTGCGTTTGGAGATAGGTGTTTATTTCTCTTGGGTACATGTACTATAAGTTGTCTCATATGATAACTCTATGTTCAACCTTTTACGGAACTGTCAAACTGTTTTCCACAGTGGCTGTACCATTTAGATTTTTACCAGCGAGGTATAAGGGTCCCAACTTCTCTATATCCTTGCCACTACTTGTTATTACACCCATCCTGGTAGATATGAAGTGGCACATATTGTGGGTTTGATTTGCATTTCTCTGAATGCTAATGATATTGAGCATTTTTTCCATGTCTCTTATTGGCCAGTTGTATGTCTTTGAAGAAATCTACTTGGATCCTTTCCCCCATTTAAAAGTTTTTTTTTTTTTTTTTGGTCTCTTTATTTATTAAAAAAAAATTTTTTTTTTGTACCACATTCACAGTCCTTTTCATTTTTTATTTGGGAGGCACTTAATCACAAAGCCACATTCACAGTCCTTTTTATTTTTTATTTTCAGAGAGGGTCTCACCAAGTTTTTGTGGCCTTGCTAAATTGCTGAAGCTGGTTTTGAAATTGCCATCCTCCTACTTCGGTCTCCTAAGTCACTGACTGGTATTACTGGTGTCCACCACCATGCCCAGCTTCTTTTCATTATTGAGTTGTAAAGTTCTTTGTGTACTCTAAATAGAAATTCCTTATCAGATACATGATTTACAGAGTAACCTAAACCTTTTGCTAAGCATTGGGATATTGCTTAAAGATTCATTGTATTCTTCATAGAAAGATGACCTGGCTGGAGTGGAAAAAAGTAATTTATTATTTTAGCTGTTATTCATTGTTTACAGTGTGTGTGTGTGTGTGTGTGTGTATAGAGATAGATAGATAGGTGTGTGTGTGTGTATATATATATACACACACACACACACACATATATATATATATATAATGATCATTTGAGAAGAACTGTATCAGTCCTGATTTCATTACTTAGCTTTGAGGTTTTATATAGTGTTTTAGAGTTTTGGTAGGGGGTAGTGGTTAAATCTGAAGTTTTACCCAGTTCTGAATCTTTTTGCTCCTGGCTTTATTTCAGGACATAATGATTCCCCACCTCCATATTGGTGATTTACCCACTCTACTACTGAGCTACATCCCTAGCACTTTTTATTTTATTTTGCACTTTTTGTTTTATTTTGAGACAGAGTCTTACTTAATTGCCCAGGCTAGCCTTGAATTTGTGATCCTCCTGTCTCAGCCTCCCAAATTGCTGGGATTACAGGATCACTGCCACCACTCCTGACTAGAAAAAAAAATTTTTTGAAAACAGTGAATACCTTTCTTCACACTTTCTCATAAAACTAATCTTATTTTAAAACTGCAGTGACAACTCTACCCTGTGGAAATATATATTCATTAAAATGTAGACACAGATATATCCTTCCTGTCTATATTTCTTGGACTTAATATTCCATTTCCACTTATGTATACCACTTCACTGGCTAGGCACTGAATTATGTGATTAAGTGTTTTATATATGTACATAAACTTATAATCCTCACTACAAACCTACTACTGTTGATACAGTTACTACTTTGCAGGTAAACCAGCTGAACTTTAGAATTATTTGTCCACTGTAAGCTGAGACATGATCCCGTGACTGGCTCAGAAGCCCATTCTCTCAACTGAAATTCTCAATAACCTATAAGACTTTAATAAGCTACCAAATGCCCTCCTCTTTAACTTCTAAAATATATCTGTTGACCCTAGAATGATAATAGTATTTTGAAATCTGTACATAAAATGACATAACATACATAGCGTTATTTATATACATCTTTTTAAAAAATATTTATTTTTTAGGTGTAGGTGGACACAAAATAGTGCCTTTATTTTTATGTGGTGCTGAGGATCAAACCCGGGTCCCGCCTGTACTAGGCAAGCGCTCTACCGCTGAGCCACATATACGTCTTTAATAATAAATGCATTTGGGCTGGGGATGTGGCTCAAGCGATAGCACGCTCGCCTGGCATGCACGGGGTGCTGGGTTCGATCCTCAGCACCACATAAAAATAAAATAAAGATGTTATGTCCACCGAAAACTAAAAAATAAATATTAAAAATTCTCTCTCTTTTTTAAAAAAAATAATAAATGCATTTGGCTCTATAGACTCAGTTTTGAAAATACAGAAATTCATTATATAGTATGGGTATAATGATCATAAGAAATTGGAATCATTTAAATTCATGGTACTTTATAAACAATACATACACACAGCAGCATATCATACAAAGTGAGACAGTGAAAGAAAAGGAATAAAGATCTAATCTTTAATCTTGCCTTAGGCTATAACAAGCTATGACTACTTACAACTTGTATTTCTTTTTTTTTTAAATATATATATTTTTTAGTTGTAGTTGGACACAATACCTTTATTTTTCTAATGTGGTGCTGAAGATCAAACTCAGGGCCTCGCACGTGCAAGGCAAGCACTCTACCACTGAGCCACAACCCAGCCCCACAACTTGTATTTCTTTGTTCATCCATATTTAGAAAGCATATATTATGTGTCAGACATTCTCCTAAGAACTAGGAATTCAATGATGAACCAATAGACAAGAAATCCTGATATCATACAACTGAAGTGTTTGATTACAAATTCTCTAAGAGGCAAGAAGGAGATCAAGAGAGTGCTATGACAGAGAATAAGGGGTGTTGTTAAAATGTCACATATTTGAGATAGGAGGTGACACCTAACAATAAGCACAAAAGCCATCAGAAGAGTTAGGTGTATTCTAGGAAATAAAAGGGTCAGCATGGCTGTATATATTTATAATGGAGGAGGACAGTTGTTGAGACCTCTGACACATGATTATGATAAATTCAGATATTTATTGAACATATAGTCATAATTTTTAAAAATACAAAGGCCATGAGACACAGTAGCAGCCAGGTACAGTGGCACATACCTGTAATGGGAAGTTGAGGCAGATAGATCCCAAGGTCAAGGCCAGCCTCAGCAATTTAGCAAGACCCTCAGCAACTTAATGAGTTCTTGTCTAAATATAAAATTAAAAGGACTGGGAATGAAGTTCTGTGGTAAAGTACCCCTGGGTTCAATCCCTAGTACCAAGAAAAAAAAAAAGACAGTAGCATATAATAAGCTGTATCAGGTGGGCGTTGTATTCTCTCTCTCTCTCCCTTTTTTTTTTTTTTCCCAAAATAGAAAACAAGCTCGGCAAGCTGGAGCTAAACAGAATTTGAATGTATAAAGGCCAACAAATGATATAATTTTGTATAGATGAAGAGCTATGACAAAAAACACATGACCAGTGATTCAAAGTGATCTGGGCTATAAGCCAAATAACTGCAAATGCTGTAGCCCTTGATGATAACTGAGAGCTGGGTAGTGAGGGAAGGACACCTTGGAATTGCTAGTAAGGATGTGTGGAATAAAGACTCTTCTCTGTGTCTGTACTACCCTTTCTGTCTTGGGCTTCTACAGAATACCTACTTATTTATTTATATTCACATTTACCTGCTGAAGTTGTAGCTCAGCAGTAGAGCACTTACCTAGCACATGTGAGGCATTGGACTTGATCTTCAGCACAACATAAAAATAACAAAAAAAGGTATAGTGTCCGTCTATTTAAAAAAAAAATTCACATGTTCTTTTTGTGTGTGTCCCTAAGGCAGTTAAGTGCTTCTTTATTAATGCTTTTGTCTAGTTAAAAAAAAAGAAAAAGAAAAATTAAGTGACTGCTTTTATTTTAAAACGAAAATAATACACGGTGATTTTTTTTCTAACTTACAGGATGTATACAGTAAAAATTAAAAGTCTCTTCCCCATTTACCCTCATTGCCTAGTCCTGTTCCTGGGTGCAAACTATTTGAGCCCTTAAATGTATTCACAAGCTTGTGCTAATACTTATACATTTTTTAAAAACATGAATGCAATCATACCAGGTATACTCTGCATGTTGCTTCCCCTGCCCCCCCAACTTAAAATATATCTTGGATTTGCTTCTCTATGTTCCATAAAGATCAATCTCATTCTTTTTGTTGTTGTTTTACAATGTTGGGGCTTGAACCCAGGATCTTGTGTATGCTAGGCAAGCAGTGTACCTTGGAGCTATATCCTCAGCACCTCTCTCATTCTTTTTAATGGCTGCATATTTCACATATAGGTATCCTATATTTAACATCCTTTTGAAGGACTTTTAGATTTTTGACCATTTTTTGCTATTATAAAATAATGCCTCAGTGAACCTTGCACACTTTCATGACTGTTAGAAAAATTCCAAGAATCACTTAGTTGAATAATTGCATCAAATTTTTGATAGTTTGGTGTCATGTACAGTGGGGATTACACTTTGTGCTTTAATGACCTGTTTCCACGTTTCTTCTGCCATGGAGTTTCTTTTTTGTTTTGTTTTTGTAGTACTGGGCATTGAACTCATTGGCTGCTGATCTTCATTCCCAGCCCATTTTAAGTTGCCCACACTGGCCTCAAACTTAGAATTTTTCTGCCTCAGCCTCCTGAGTAGCCAGGATTACAGGCATGCACCACCATGCCCAGTTTGGAACTAGTTTCTTAAAGTACTGAAGATGACTAGGAATGTAACGTAGAGGTAAAATGCTCCAGCAGCATGCACGAGGCCCTGGGTTTAATTCCCAGCACCACAAAAGAATAAAACAAAACCCCAGAAGGACTTTAAAACAAACAAAAACCTCTCTATGTCTTCAATAACATGTATGTTGAGATGTGCATATACACACAAATAGATATATATATACACACATATAAACATATAAACATGTGTTTGTGTGTATATGTCTTTTTAATAGTTTGCCCATGGTTTAGGTAAAGATCTGAAGGTGAATGTTAGAAGATGAAATTACAAAGGTAAGTAGGTGCCAAATTGGAGTATTGCCTGAATGTCAGAAGATCTACAAGCAGTATGAGTAAAATATTAGAAGGAAGAAATGTTCAAATCTGGAAGCATTGTATCCTAGAATCCTTTGCAAGAATCTTAAGATTTTGCTCTACTTTAAAGGAACCCAAACTACAATGTGTCGTCCTAGGGATTTTTACAAAAAGACAATGCTGAAAATAGACCAATTCCATAGACCAATTCTCAGGAAGAAGATTTTTTTTAAGAGCTTTAGCGAATAAAAATGTGTTTCTGTGTTTAAACTAAAAACATTTAAGGTACATATCATTTTAATGCTTCCCTTCTTTGATTATCTTTAATTATCCCTCTCTTAAATCAAACAGAGGGTCTAGCATAATGTCAAATACCAGTAAAAATGTGGTGAAATTAGCATATTCATTATGTTGCTGGTAGCAAAGTGGTTGATACAACCATTTTAAAAAATAATGACAGGCAGGCTGGCAATGTGGCTCAGTGGTAAAGCATTTGCCTAGCATGAATAAGATCCTGGGTTCAATCCCCAGCATTTTGGGGGTATAAGATGACATGGCACACACCTATAATCCCAGCAATAATTTGGGAGGCTGAGGCAGGAGGATTGTAGTTGGAGGCCAGCCTCAGCAACTTAGCAAGACCCTGTCTTAAAATTTTTTTTAAATAATTAAAGGACAGGGGATGAAACTCAGCAGTGAAGCACCAAAAAAACCCCAACAAACCATAAAGAGGGCCATGGTAGAACACTTGCTTGGCATACATGAGGCCCTAGGTCCAATCCCCAGCTCTATAGACACACCATCACCACCACCCCTGCCGCCCCAGACATGCAAGTAATGATCACTGATTGTTATAAAAATGCTCATATTTTCTGATCCACTAAACTTAATTGTGGGAGGATTTTTTCTTTTTCTTTTTCTTTTTTTTTTTTTTTGAGTGGTACTGGGTATTGAACCTAGGGGTGCTCTACCACTGAGCTACACCCCCAGCCCTTTTTACTTTTTATTTATTTTGTGGGGGAGTGCCAGGGATTGAACTCAGGGCCACTTGGGCACTGAGCCACATCCCCAGCCCTATTTTGTATTTTATTTAGAGACAGGGTCTCACTGAGTTGCTTATCACCTCGCCATTACTGAAGCTGGCTTTGAACTCACAATCCTCCTGTCTCAGCTTCCCAAGCTGCTGGAATTACAGGCTGCGCCACTGCACCCAGCTCCCTGCCCTTTTTATATTTTTTATTTTGAAACAGCGTCTTGCTGAGTTATTGAGTCTGCCTTAAACTTGTAATCCTCCTGCGTTAGCCTCCTGATTAGCTGGGTTTACAGGCATGTACTCTGAGAGGTTAAGGATATAATCTACTCTGCTTCTCCAAAGACACTATATTTGTAAACATATTTACTGAAAGATTATTTTTAATGACAAAGTCATTTGTGCCTTATATTTAGTAAGAAAAATGTTAAATGGCTTATAAGAGAATTTAATGTTGTTTTATTTGTTTTTTGTGTTCATTTGGTGCTGGGGATTGAATCCAAGATCCCTCGAATGCCAAGTGCTCAGTCCACCACTGAGCTACACCCTGGACACCTTAATTTAATTTAAAAGTGATCACCAGGTGTGGTGGTGCACCCCTGTAATCCCAGCGGCTTGGGAGGCTGAGACAGGAGGATTGCAAGTTCAAAACCAGCCTCAGCAAAAAGTGAGGTGCTAAACAACTCAGTGAGACCCCAGTAAATAAAATACAAAAAATAAGACTGGGGATGTGGCTCAGTGGCTGAGTGCCCCTGAGTTCAATCCCTGGTAACCCCCCCCCCTCCTGCCAAAAAAAAAAAATGAATTAAAAGTGATCATTATTAAGATGTGTTGTCAATTTGGCAGAACTTATAGAAGTGAAAAAAGCTAAAGATTCTATTTTTAGGGATCGATTTCCGTAGTTATTAAAATTTTAAAAACTGAATACAAAATAATATCTCTAATTACAACACTGTAAAATATATGTATATATAGATAGCAAGAACTAAAGAAGAAAAATGAAAATATTTGATTTTAAACTATTGAGAATCATTTTTCTTAATTTTTTTTTTTTTTAAAGAGAGAGAGAGAGAGAGAGAGAGAGAATTCCAATATTTATTCTTTAGTTTTTGGCGGACACAACATCTTTGTTTGTATGTGGTGCTGAGGATCGAACCCAGGCCGCACGCATGCCAGGCGAGCACGCTACCACTTGAGCCACATCCCCAGCTCCATTTTTGTTAATTTTAAAATTTATTTTGTAATATTGTACACAAGAAAAATTTCAGTGGTATATAGAATAGAGTGAGATAGCTGGCCCTGTTATGGACTTGAAGAATGAGAATGGCACAAAGAGAACATAAAGAGATTATTGCAATAGTTAAGATACAAAATGAGGGCTGGGTATGTAAGTCAGTTGGTAGAGTGCTTGCATCGAATGCACAAAGTCCTGGGTTCAATCCCTAGCACCATGTACACACAAAAGATATGAGATGAAAAAGTTTTGAAGAGTGAAAATCATGGTGTTGGCAACTGCTGTCTTGTAATCAGAATTTAAGCCAAGGGTGGTGATGCATTCCTGTAATCCCTGCCACTTAGGACACTCAGGCAGGAGGACCACAAGCTCAAAGCCAGATTTAGCAACTAAGCAAGGCCCTTCTCAAAATAAAACAATTAAATTAAATAAAGACTGGAGATGTAGCTCAGTGGTTAAGTGCTCCTGAGTTCTAGCTCTAGTACCATAAAAAAATAAAATTAAATGAAAAATTTAGTTAAGGGGTGACCTGATAATTTTTATTCTGGGTGTCTCACTTTGATGAAAATAGGCAAATCCAGATGGCAAACCTCTTAGAGCAGAAAGATGAATTGGCAAACCTTAATGGTGGTAGGGAATGTGTTGTGTTTATTTGGGAAGAAACAGGATATATATACATATATGTATATGTGTATATATACACACACATATACATAGTTATATATACATTATATATATACACAGTATATATTTGTATAATTTTTGGCTTGTTTGTTTTTGTTAGTACTGGGTATTGAACCAAGGTCCTGGAGTCTTTTTATTGTGCACCTGTGATGAAACTCTTATGAGAAAACCCTTGCATATAAATTGTACTTAGATTTATAGTTTTTAAGGTAAGATTGTGGTGGTAAGTTACTATTTTTAGTATAAACAAGAGACTAAATGAAGTAGGAACAAATGTCTGGTTTCTTTGCCTTGGCATCTTATTACTTATATTTAATAAAACAATGCTAAAAATTTTTAAAATATTTTTAATTGTAGACAGACATGATACTTTTATTTATTTTTATGTGGTGCTGAGAATCGAACCCAGTGCCTCACACATGCTAGGCAAGTGCTCTGTCACTGAGCCACAACCCCATCCCCACAATGCTAAAATTTGTTTCTAGTATATTTAGTATATTAGATATACCACAACTGGTATATCTCCTAGTATGCTGAAGTTGTGTTCAATTTTTCACTTTCAGGTTTAAATTGATAATATGAAGCTTTAAAGAATCTAAATATATGAAGAAATATTTTCTACTTTTGTGTTTCATGTAAATAGAGTTATTTTCCACAGAGAGGATGTACCCAGTGCTTTTTAGATATTCCTTCAGTCCTCTGGTATGCAAGTACTTTACTCTGTATGTCTTAAAAATAGTTAGTGATTAAACTTCAAACATATTATCTACTACTGTTCTAGTGCCAGTAGATCTAATTGATTAAAGCATATTGTGGGATTTTTAAAAAGTTGATCTCTGAATTAATCTGTGCAAATCAGCTTTACCTTTCTGTTTCTTCTCTTGGCTCTATGATAAATTGGATGCATAACCCTGCTAACATCACTTTTATTTTGATTTAAGATTTTGAGTTCATCTAAGCAATCATTCTCATGAATAAAATTTAAAAGGTTATACTTTAAAAAAGAAGAAAACAAAAGTTTACACTTAAAATGCATTTATAATTAAATGCCACTTTTAGCTGTTTTTTAGTAGGGTTCAAGATTGTGTGTGTTTATTTGAAAAAAAGATTCTACTCCAGTACATACTTGAAAGCTTTTATAATATGCTCTGATTGTTCTTTTACTATCACTTTTTGCAACTCTGTACCTCAAAACTAATAAACAGGAGCTGGAGTGTGGTGGTGCACGCCTGTAATCTTATCGACTCAGGAGGCTGAGGCAGGAGGATCACAAGTTCAAAGCCAGCCTCAGTAATGGCAAGGTGCTAAGCAACTCAGTGAGACCCTGTCTCTAAATAAAATATAAATTAGGGCTGGGGATGTGGCTCAGTGGTTGAGTGCCTGTTACTCCCCCTACCACCCCTCGAAAAACAGTTAACATATGCAGTGTTCATCTTGGGGGATTTAAAGTACAATCTACTATTGTGAATTTTGAAATGGCTTTTTTTTTTTTTTTTGGTACCTGGAATTGAACCCAGGGCCACTTAACCATTTAGCCACATCCCCAGCCCCTTTTTATGTTTTATTTAGAGATGGAGTCTCACTTAGTTGCTGAGGCTGATTTTGAACTGGTGATCCTCGTGTCTTAGCCTCCCAAGCTTCTGGGATTACAGGCATGCACCACCACACCTGGCCAAACTGCATGCCTTTTAATAGAGCAACTTCAGAAGTGATGTTTGGAATATCAGAATCTTTTTTCTCTACTTCTGTTCCTCAGACTCCCTAGTCTCACGGAAAGCAAACCAGAGTATACTTACCATTCAGCTTTGTTCAGGTGTGCCCTTACTAAGTCATGTCATTAGTGCTACTTTCTTGAGGTATAAGACATACTTTTGTAGTTTTAATACTCTTACCCTGCATATTAAGTGAAATTGCATGTTATATCAAATATCACATACTGTTTACGTCTTTCAAAATTTTTGGGGCGGGTTCAGTAATATATTTATGTCTTTTGTTTTATATGTGTCATTGTTTATCCTCAAGGGACTGTATTTTTCTTCAAGGTAGAAAATGTTGTTAGCCCAGATAAATCGGGATTCTCAAGGAATGACAGAGTTTCCTGGAGGAGGAATGGAGGCTCAACATGTTACCTTGTGCCTCACAGAAGCAGTAACTGTGGCAGGTGAGCAGTCATATTTGAAGGGACCACATGAGTTTGGTAATATTATTTATCTTAAATAGAAATTTATGACACTGTATTTACTTCCCTGTAACTTAATTAGAGGTAACATAAACCTAGGCCTTTCTGAGGTTTTGTTTTGTTTTGTTGGTACTGGGGATTAAACCCAGTGATAATTAATCAGTCAATCACATCTCCAGCCTTTTTAAATTTTTATTTTGAGACAGGGTCTCACTAAGTTGTTGAGGCTGACCTTGAACTTGTGATCCTCCTGCCTCAGCCTCTTGAGTTGTTGAGTGTGCCACCATGCCTGGCTATTATGAGCATTTTTTTTCCCCCTGATGTGGGCATTGGGTATAGCAGGGCAGGGAAATATTTTTTAGTAAATGCTAAAAGAGATTCCATTTGGTCTCTAAGAATTAGGTAAAGCAACCTGCCTATTGCTAATCTTCATTTTTAAAAAAAATTAATCAGCATGCACATAATAGTTATCTAAAGAAAGTAATTTTGTTTTATAATAGATGGTGACAATTTAGAAAATATGGAAGGTGTAAGCTTGCAAGCAGTAACACTTGCAGATGGCTCTACTGCTTACATACAACACAATTCTAAAGGTATGTGCCTCCTAAATGGCCAGTTGGTTAGTACCAGCAATTTATAACCTTAGCATTGGAACCCCTAGCAACTATACCTCCTTCCCAGTCTCTCCTAAAGACACTAGATTGCTTATAATAATTTAAAATTATTTTTAACTTAAATTTTGATAACTGGATAATTTTGGGACACCCTTTTAGATAATAGGAAGATACTCTAGGGTATCAAATTTAGTGGGAGAGAGGAGGGAAGGGAGTGTGTCTGACCTGTTTCCTATTTTGAGCAAAACCATTCTTTTGTTTTTTAACTTTAAGTTGTTATTTAATGTGTTTATTAAACATAAGGGTAGACATTTGGTTTTGCTTTTGTAACATTGTCTCTAAGTTACTGTTTACTTTGCTCCAGGAAATAGCCCAATTCTAAAACTCCTTGTTTTTATGGGAACCTACTGAGCACAAATGTATATATACAGGGTCTGCATTCCTCCCAGGAGTGACAGTGACAACCAGCCTCACATACGCTGACGTACTGTTCAGCTTCCCCATAGTCAGGGTCACTGATTCTGAGTGGTTCTGAAAGGTACGTTGAGGTTCAATTCATGTAGCTTGCTGTGATGAGCCACTCTTCCTCTTGTACTTGTTTGATTGAAAATTGGAGGGGAGGAAGGATGGCTGAGGGAGGATTTTCTGCTTTCTATAGGATCACTGGATGTGTTATTGAATTGCCTCAGAACGTTGAGGGAAGAATCAAGATGAACATGAGCTTAAGTAGTGTATGTTTTTATAGTTGATATCATTTTGAAATTGTATAAAGTTAAAAAATTTTTGTTTGTGCTAATTTATTGGCTTGAATCTTTTGTTCCAGATGGGAAGCTCATTGATGGCCAAGTCATTCAGTTGGAAGATGGTTCTGCTGCCTATGTTCAACATGTGCCCATACCTAAAAGTAGTAAGTATTTAAGATGCAACACAGGAAACCTCCTGATTCTCTGATTTCGGTGTTTGCTGCCACCAGCTTCCTCATATTACCTAAATTTGGTCCTGATTTCTAGTCTGCCTTTTTTTGAAAAGGGAGATAAGTAGGTGCCAGAGGTAGGATCTAAAGACCTTTTTTGTTGTTGTTTTTTTCTCCAATACTGAAGATTGAACCCAGCACTGCTCTACTACGAAGCCATAACCCCAGCCCTTTTTAAAGAAATTTGAGACAGGGTCTTGCTAAGTTGCCCAGGCTGGTCTCAAACTTGCAATCTTCCTGCCTCAGCCTGTCAAGTAGCTAGGATTGTAGGTGTGCACCACTGCACCTGGCTTAAAGACCGTTTTAATGTAACCAAGACTGAGTCTCAAAGATAGTGGAAAGGAAGTTCTAGAAATTAGTGGGTAGCAGTCCTAGGTGAATGTGTCTATTGTTTGAAATGAATCCTACATTACTCTTTTTCTTCTTTTTTCCCCTACTTTCAACTCTCTTCCCCTCTTGTGTGTATTCCTAAAACAAGTATTATATTGCTTTTAAGTGCTTTCTCAAAGCAGCTTTATTGACTCATAAAGCAACTATAGGTTGTCATCATGCATTTAATAGCTAATTGATTGTTTTTTGCCAAGTTAGTTAATTGGAACATGTTGGAAAGCATGGGACCTAAATGTAAACAATTGTTTCTTGAGCAGGGGACAGTTTGCGTCTAGAGGATGGTCAAGCAGTGCAGTTAGAAGATGGAACCACAGCATTTATTCATCATACCTCCAAAGGTACAGTAACTTTGAAAATATGAAGTAAGGGAGAAGTGGGAGTATGGGAAAAATAATATCTGCTGAAGTATCGTCATGTGTAAAAATTGTATTTATCCTTTGAAGTTCAAGGCACCTGGCTTGCACACAGTTAAAAAGAGAAAGCTTTCTCACAATTTGAGCTGCCAGAAACCATTTGGAACAGTAAACACTATGGACTTTGGAGTCATAATTACATCAATTCAAATCCTGGTTTCTTTTTTTTTTCCCTATCTTTATTTTATTTATTTTTATGTGGTGCTGAGGATCGAACCCAGTGTCTCACACAGGATAGGCAAGTTCTCCACCACTGAGCCACAACCTCAACCCACATCCTGGTTTCTTTACAACTGATTTTGACTATTACTTGTTAGGTTTTTAAAAATTTCCTGGTTCCTAAGGAAAGTGACTTTTCTCAAATTCTGATTCCCATTTGTATGGTAGTAAATATACCTGTTTCATAGAAGTTTTTTGAGAATTAAATGAAATAACATAAAGCACATCATCTGGTGGTTCTAGTACTACTCAGTAAAAGTTTATTCCCTTCTTCTTTTAAATATGTAACTGTTTGTCAAACTTTAAGGCCTTTCTCTTCTACTCCTTCAGATAGTTATGACCAGAGTGCATTACAGGCTGTTCAGCTGGAAGATGGCACCACAGCCTATATCCACCATGCAGTGCAAGTCCCGCAGTCTGACACCATCTTGGCAATTCAGGCCGATGGGACAGTGGCAGGGCTTCACACTGGCGATGGCACAATTGACCCTGACACTATCAGTGCTTTGGAACAGTATGCAGCAAAGGTATGGTATTTTACTTCAGTACTGTCCCAGGTACAGCCTCTTTATTTTTCATGAAAAAAAAAAAAAAAAGTACACTTTATTGGGAAACTAGCAATGCAGAACCAAAATCATTCAACCTCAAAGAGAACTGCATTTATCTTAAAAAGGTGAAGTGTAAAAAGATATATTGGAAGAAAAAATGAGGGAATGGGGTAAGGACTTACAGAAAATAAATGAATTAGCAGGTAATTTACAAAAAGAGATATTCAAGGATGAGTGCTATAAAAGAAATAATAAAGTATAGATATGCCCAGCATGCCTATAATCCCAGTGGCTCAGGAGGCTGAGGCAGGAGGATCATGAATTCAAAGCCAATCTCAGCAACTTAGCAAGGCCTTAGGCAACACAGCGAGACCATGTCTCTAAATAAAATATAAAAAAGGGATTTTAGCTTAGTGGTAGAGTGCTTTTGTAGCATATGTGAGGCACTGGGTTTGATTCTCAGCACCACATATAAATAAATAAGTAAATAATCATCCACAATTAAATATATATATATTTTTGCATTGGGAAACTAGCAATGCAGAACCAGCAATGTATGTATGTGTATATATATATATATATATATATAACTATATATATATATATAGTTTGTTAGCAGTGGTAGAGTGACATTACAGAAATAGAAATATTGCAGAAATCCAGCTGAGCTTATATTCTGCAATCCAAGGCAGTTTGGGAGACCAGGCAATTTTCTTATTGTCCCATTCATGGAATTTTGTGGATCCTTTCTCTGTGACTCACTCATTATACGCACGCACGCGCACACACACACACACACTCACACTCTCTCTCTCTCTCTCTCTCTATATATATATATATATATATATATATACACACACACACATATATACACATATATATATAAATGTAAGTAATATATGTATATATAAATGTAAAAAAGGGCTGCAACAGTGGTTCAGTTCTAAAGTGCCGCTCAGTTCAATCCCTGGTACCAAAAAAAAAAAAAAAAGAGAGATGGACTGAGTTTTGATCATTGTGTAATGCTGTATGGCTATAGTTTCAGCTCTTTGGGAGGCTGAGTTAAGAAGATGTTTGAGTCTCAGAGTTCTAGGCTAGCCTGAGTAACATACAAAAACCCCAGCTCTAAAAGGGGGTGGTGGTGGGTATTTTTCCTGCATCAAACATATTTCTCTCATTTAATTTAAGTTGTTTTTTTTTCAATTTTTATTTGGGAAGTTTACACACATAATATTAATAATAATAACAACAACATCAACAACAACAAAACCTCCATGTTCTCACCTGCCATACATTACCAAAATGTAAAACATGGGGTAAGGATGTAGTTTAGTAGAAGAGGGCTTGCCCAGCAGGCATGAAGTCGTCCTGGTATCTGTCCCCCCACTGTAAAAATGTAAAGATAAGGGGCTAGGGTTGTGGCTCAGTGGTAGAGTGCTCGCCTTGCATGTGTGCAGCCTTGGGTTCAATTCTCAGCACCACATAAAAATAAATAAATAAAATGAAGGTATTTTTAAAAATGCAAAGGTAAAACATCTTTAAGCTTTATTTTATTCCTATAGGTGTCCATTGATGGAAGTGAAAGTGTAACAGGTACTGGAATAATTGGAGAAAATGAACAAGAGAAAAAAATGCAGGTATGTAAATCTCCTTTGTTATATAAGAATCTCTTAATGTTTTCTAAGCAACAATAGAGATCATGCTACTTTTCCAGGAAAATTGCACCATTTCAGAAAAACAGTATCCGTATTAGGACCAGCTTTCTCAAATTACCTCAGGCCCTAAGATTTGTTAGTGGTGGTAGAGTGACATTACAGAAATAGAAATATCACAGAAATCCAGCTTAGTTTGTATTCTGGAATCCAAAGCAGTTTTGGAAACCAGGCAGTTTTCTTACTGTCCCATTCATGGAATTTTGTGGATCCATTCTCTGTGACTCACTCATTACTATGACCTAATCCTTGCTATTTTGCCTTTTTTTTTTCCCCACCGACTTTCCTACCTCTATACCCCCTCCCTTCCCCTTTCTCCCCTTTGCCTTATCTAAAGTTTGTCCATTCCTCCCAAACTACCCCCCAATCCCCATTATGAATCAGCATCCTTATATCAGAGAACACATTCGGCATTTGGTTTTGGGGGATTGGCTTACTTCACTTAGCATTGTATTCTCCAACTCCATCCATTTACCTGCAAATGCCATGATTTTATTTTCTTTTAATGTTGAGTAATATTCCATTGTGTATACTTTGCCATTTGTATGTTTTAAAAGTTTCTTCTACTTCTATTCCCGTATTTTCCTTTTCAAATTCTGAAGGGAAGATCCAGACAAGCTAATCATTATTATTCATACTTAGCAAAACTGATATTGTACTTTTTGTACCAGACTGCTTCCTGGGCTGCAGATGGCCTGTGGCTTCCCTTTGATTCAGTGTTCACCCTTGGTCTAGTCATTGGCTACCCCTTGCTCAGGTAACACCCTATTAACCACCCAAGTAACCATCTTTTTTGTCCCCCTTCTTACTGGGAATTGGACCCAAGGCCTTGTACATGCTTGGAAAGCACTCTACCATTAAGCTATATTCCCAACTGTTTTTTTTTTTTTAATATTTATTTTTTGGGCTGAGGTTGTGGCTCAGCAGTAGAGTACTCGCCTAGCACACCTGAGTCACTGGGTTCAAACCTCAGCACCACATAAAATGAATAAAGATATTGTGTTCACCTACAACTGAAAAATAAATATTTTTTTAAAAAATTTATTTTTTAGTTTTAGGTGGACACAATATCTTTATTTTATATTTGTGTGATGCTGAGGATCTAACCCAGTGCCTTATGCATACTAGGCGAGCACTCTACCACTGAGCCACAACCCCAGCACCCCCCAACTATTTTTTAATGTTATTTTGAGATAGGTTCTCACTAAAATTGCACAGGCTGGTTTTGAACTTGTGATCCCCCTGCCTTAGCCTCCCAGGTAGATGGGATTACAGGTATATGCCTCTGTGATCAGCCAGGGACACGTTTTTGAGCATTAACATCACCACTTAATAACATTTAGTGAGATTGTTAGGGCTTATCAAGAGATTTTTCAGTTATAATACTAATAAACGATAAAAGAAAAGAATTACTGATATCTCTGATACAAGTTTGATGATTGAATGGCCAGTCTATATATTTAACAGCTCAAATGGTGCTACAGAGTAACAAGAATATAAATTTAATTTTCTGTTTACTAAGTCCATGAGCTTTGAAATTGTGTGATTCTTGGTAAAGTTTTCAAGTCTTGGAATTCACTTTCACATTTTATGAATGAGACTTAATATTTTTAAATTTTATTATGTCAAATTCATCTCAGCTAAATTCTACTGAAATGGAAACACATGTAAACGTATGCAAGAGATAGCTCAGTGACTTGCAGTGGCCTATTAAGTTTTCTTATTAGTAACTACCAAATGATAAGATATTTAAGCAGTAGAATCTTAGAATTTTTTTCTTTTGCAGTACTATGTTTTGAACCCAGGGGTGCTCTACTACTAAGCTATATACATCCCCTTTTCTATTTTTTATTTTGAGACAGGGTCTTGCTGAGTTGCCCATGCCGGCTTTGAACTTGTGATCCTCCTACTTCAACTTCCCAAATAGCTAGGACTACAGGCCTGCAACACCATGCTGCAAACATAGATTGGGGGTGGGGGGTAATGGAAATTAACCCAGAGTATTGTATCAGGTTATACATTCCCAGTCCTTTCTTCCTTTCTCCTTCCCTTTTTGTACTTTTCCCCCTCTTTCCTCTGCTTTCTTTTCCTCCCTCTTCCTTCCCTGCCTTCATCCTTTGCTCTCCTTTCCTCCCCTTTTCCCTTCCTTCTTCTCTTTTTTATCACCAGGGGCACTCTACCACTTACCTACATCCCCACCCTTTTTAGTTTTTTATCACTAAATTGCTGAGGCTGGCCTGGAACTTGCAATCCTCCTGCTTTAGCCTCCGAAATCACTGGGATTATAGGCATGTGTCACCATACCTGGCAACTGTAGAATATTTTTAAAGAAAGGAAGTTATAAGTGTGCTTGTAATTAACTAATATAGAGTGAGACTTAACCAAAAAATGAATGAATTTACCATCAGGCTTCTTAACCTATTAACATATATTATTATAAAAGACTATTAACATCAGTTGTTAATTTCTGAATCCAGAAACAGAGGGATTGAGAATTGCTAAGGCAAAAATGTCATTAAAAACTTCATTACCTTTTTTTTGAGGGAGTATCAGGGATTGAACCCAGGGGTGCTTAATTAACTACTAAGCCACCTCCCCAGCACTTTTTTTATATTTTATTTAGAAACAAGGCCTCGCTGAGTTGCTTAGGGCTTCACTAAATTGCCCAGGCTGGTTTTGAACTCATGATCCTCCTGCCTCAGCCTCCCAAGCTGCCATGTGCCACCATACCCCACAACTTCATTACTTTTTATCTGAAGAAATAAAACCATTGTTATTGGTACCAATAGACAAAATTATAGAAGACGGTTCAATAGAATTTTTTTTGACTACAGCCTTCTGTCTTTTTCCTTGCAGACTAGATCTGTGCTGTCCAGTATGGTAGCTACTAACCACACGTGGCTATTGAGCACTTGGTGGTTAGTTTGAATTAAGGTGTGGATTTTTAAGACTTATTATGAAAAAAAATGTAAAATATCTCATCAATAATTTTTCATATACATGTTGAAATAACACATATCCGGCCTATTATATTGGGTTAGATAAAATTAACTTTACCTGTTTCTTTTTCCCATTTCAATGTGGCAGTAGAACATTTTAATTATATATATGGCTTGTATTTGTGACTTACTCTTTTTCTCTTTAGTACTTGACCAAAACTTCCTGTTTCTCTAAAACAATTGAGTATCACATTTGAGATTGAGGGCCCAATGTATGGTATTAAAAAGCCAGGCTGCCTCAAGGAATCGTAGCAAATAAGCAGAACGTATAACTTCTGGTCTCATCTCTTTGTGCTCCTTCTACATTTTTGCTTATGAAGTTGTAGCTCTGTGTCTGCCTGAACTTTAAAGAAATTGATAGCTAAAGCAACAGATTTTCCTGTAAATAGTCTTGTTTCTAAGCTCTAGATTTTTAAAAAAAATTGTGATGTTTATAGTTTAGAATTTTTATTTCAGCTGTAACATGAAGATGTTAGTTGTGCCACTGAACTCATCTCTGATATGAACAACAACAAAAAAATTCACCGGACAAGGAAAGGCTTAGAGTACTTAAAGCAGTTCTCAGGTGGAGGCAGTTTTGCCCCAGGACATGTGGCAATGTCTAGAGACAGTTTTTTTGGTTGTCAACAATTTAGGTAAAACTACTTGAAACTTGGTGGGTAGAGATTTCCCCCAAAGGATAGCTCCACCAACAAGGAGTTACCCTCTGAAAATGTCAGTAGCACTGAATTTATTTTCAAGAAAAATTTTTTTTTTTTTTTT
>NW_026000174.1:22800932-22841384 GCF_001458135.2 Marmota marmota marmota
CTTCCTTCCTTCCTTCCTTCCTTCCTTCATTTATTTCTTAGGTCAAATTCCTGCAGAGAGAATCTGTACACTTGGCGAGACTTTTTTTTTTTTTTTTTTCCCCTAGGCTGGCCTCAAACATCTGGGCTCAAGTGATCCTCTTACTTCAGTTTCCAGAGTGCTGAGACTATAAAGGCATGTAGCATGGGGCTCAGCCTGAATTTTTAAGCCAGACCACATAGGCATTGTTATATCACTGGCCGGCCTATAGATGTACAGTCTTCTCTGGTTAGCAGAGTCCGTAGATGTTGTTTTTCCTAAATCATGGGATTGAACCCAGGGCCTCATGCCTGCTAGGCACGTGTTCTTGCATTGAACCAAACCTGTTTAGTATAGGCAATTTAGGTGTGGTTCATATTTTATCTTTTTTTTTTGTTTTGTTTTCTGTATTTTTTTAATCTAGCTACATGACCTTGACCAAGTGAAACTTGCTATATATATATTTGCAGTGCTGAGGGTTGAACCAGGGCCTCATGCCTGCTAGGCACATGTTCTTGCACTGAACCACATCCCCAGTCCAAACCTTGCTTTTCTTAAATATTTTAAGCCCACTTTTTTCCATCTCTTAAAGGTAATAATTATATCAGTGATTATTAGTCAGGGGCAAAGGATTTTTTAAGTTGACACAATAGTTGTACATATTTTGGGACCAGGCACAGTGATATACACAGCAACTTTGGAGGCTGAGAGAGAAGGATCACAAGTTCAAGGCCAGCCTCAACAACTTAGGGAAATCCTGTCTCAAAAAATAAAGAGACCTGGGGATGTAGCTCAGTGCTAGGTTCCTCATAGGTTCAATCTCCATTAACCCCACCCTCCCCCCAAAAAATTGTCATACCTCTTTGGGGGGTATAGTGGGATATTTCCATACAGATAGACAACATGTAGTGATCAGGTCAGGATAATTAACGTATCCATCACCTCAAATATTTATCTAGGATTTTTTTAAAAACGTGCCAGAGGTGTATCTCAATGATAGAGTGTGTGCTTAGTATGCATGAAGTTCTAGGTCCAATCCGTAGCACCAATATTACTATTTTTAGTGTTTTTTTTTTTAATTTGGAGATTTTCCAAAAAGAAAACCCAAAATGACCCGTAATATTACCATACGTATAGCTGTTGTATATACTTAAAAAAATAAAGCTTTTTAGAAAATGAAATGGTATAAATTAGGAAAAATTTGTTAGATACTTGGTTCCCCCCCCCCCCCAAACTGGGGATCAAACCCAAAGGGGCTAAAGATGTAGCTCAGTGGTAGAGCACCCCTAGATTCAATTCCTAGTACAGCAAAAAAAAAAAAAGGGTCTGGGATGTAACTCAGCGGTACAGTACTTATTTTCCATGCATGAGGCCTTGGGTTCAATTTCCAGTACTAAAGAAAAAAAGAAATCTGAGGTTACCTGAGATGGGAGAACACATTACTTTAGAGTCTAAATATCTAGTAATGTAGATTTTTAAAATTTTTGTGATACTGGGTATCAAATCTAGGGTCTCATCCATTCTAGGCAAGTATTCTACTGAGCTACCTTCCCAACCCTAAAATAATTTTTATTGATCAGTTCTCACCCCATAAATCAGATTACATGAAACATTAATTTCCTTAAGAATGAGGATAAAAAGCAGCAAGCAATTAAAAATACATTTATGAAAATTTACTTACCAAAATCTTCATATTTATCTGAAAGTGGTGAGGTATGGCAGAATCTCTTATATAAATCAGATATTTTTTTAAACAAAAACAAAGAGAATCTAACAGATCTTTGAGGAAAAATCATCAGGATCACATGCTTGTTTTGCCTTTTATTTTCAGATTTCTTTTTAAGCCTACAACATCTGTAGTATCACCCAGTGATGATTTTGGCTTCATTATTTTGAATTTTTACAACATTAAAAAAACCTCTGGGGCTGGGGTTGTGGCTCAGTGATAGAGCACTCACCTGGCACATCCGAGGCCCTGGGTTCAATCCTCAGCATCACATAAAAAAATAAATAAATAAAATAAAGGTATTGTGTCCAACTACAACTAAAAACAAACAAACAAACAAACAAAAAAAAAAAACCAACAAAACTCTGAAAGAGTCATTTTTGAACCTTGAGTGACAGCCAGCACAGAAAAGAATATTGCAACATATCACTATATGACCCACATAGTAGACAGTCATTCTTCAACATTTGTGGTATCATAATTTCTAAAATAGGCAGCAATCTTTAAAAGCCTTTACTAGCATAGGAGTGTTATTTGAATTCTTATGGTATTATAGCCAAAAGAAAAGATCTTATGCTGAATATAAGTACAGAATGTGATATTGATTGTATTATCTCCTATAGGTGACTTAAATGACCTAATGCCTGCACATACCTCCTCCATCTTTCTCTTTCTTCCTTTCTTCTTTCCTCCCTCCCTCCCTTCTTTCCTTCTTTCTCCTCTGCCTTCTCTTTCTTACTATTGAACCCAGAAGTGTTCCACCAATGAGCTATACCACATCGCTTTTTTTTTTAATATTTATTTTTTAGGTTTTAGGTGGACACAATATCTTTATTTTATATTTATGTGGTGCTGAGGATCAAACCCAGTGCCTCATGCATGCTAGGGGAGCACTCTACCACTGAGTCACAATTCCAACCTTAGCCCTTTTTATTTTTTGACTTAAGACAGGATTGCCTAAACTGGCTTTGAACTTAGGATCCTTCTGCTTCAGCCTCCCAAGTAGCTGAGATTACACATGTATGCCACTAGGCCCAGCTTTTCTCATTGCTTTTGAAATGCTTCTGAAATTGAAAATGTATTTGACATTTTAGGGCATATGTCCTTAAAAAAAAGCATAGTTAAATAATAGTATGTCAGGAAATATGTGCATACAATGGGGATGGTACTTGGGTTGATTTTCTAGGAGAGAAATAGATCTTTGAACTAGCAGTGCCTTCAACTGTAGCTCTCCTTTTGACTATTTCAGAGCTGCTGACTTCAGCAATGGAACAGGAAGAATGTGACTGATTTAGATTGATAGACTCTTGATAAAGTGATTATCTGAATCTGGAACCCACATTATAGCTTTATCTTTTATTGTGAAAATTTCAGCTTTTTTATTTCCATATGAGTAATTTAAATCATAATTTTTGTTTTATCTAGATTGTCTTACAAGGACATGCAACAAGAGTAACTGCTAAATCTCAACAGAGTGGAGAAAAAGCATTTCAATGTAAATATGATGGATGTGGAAAATTATATACAACAGCTCATCATCTCAAGGTGTATATATGTGTTTTATTTAGTTATAGTATACCTAGGACATTAAAAACTAATGTGATATGCATATAGCATTCAAATGCTTATCAAAATACTGACACATGCTCACACTCAGACACACAAAAGTCTGTATAGACTGTAGAAACTGTCAGTTCTTTAAGGGCCTGGACTGTGTTTTTTCACCTGTGTATCCCTGATGTCCTGCATATTACCTGGCACATGTGAGACACTCTGTATATTTCAAAGCATTTGGTCAAATATGAAATTTATGTAATTATATGAGAGATGTGTATGTTCACTCTGCTAACAGTGATTCACCAGAATCCAGCAAAGTTGATGTTAATTTGTCCTATATTAAATTTTTGGACGAAGTATTTTATTTTAATTGTAGATGAACACAATAGAAGTACTGTGAGTCATTATAACAATATCTAAGACATATTAAATAACTATGTCAGAAAGTGTGCACTTAGCATATTTGGAGTAGTGACCCAAGAGTCCATCTTCATTACTTGTTAGTGTATAACTTTGGCCTATAATTGACTTCTTGGTACCTCATTACCCCCAACTATAATTGGATCATAAGAGTACCTCTCTCACAGAGTGGTTATAAGAATTAAGTAAGTTCTGCTGTTTCTGTAAAGTACTAAGAAAAATGGCCTGATATGTGAGAAATGTTAATTGAATGGCCATTGTCATGATTACACATTTGTCACAGCAATAGATACTATTATGTCCCCACCTTACAAAGAGGACTTCAAGGTTTAGAGAAGGAAGTGGTGGAACCTTACTTCAAACTTAGACCCCTCTAATAGCAGCCTCCACACTTTTTACATTGGGTAATGTTTCCTTGCACCCTGTCCTAATTCTCTTCATGCATGTTTCATGCAGGTACCTTTAATCACTCTGGAAAAACTCAGACCTCAGATGTTCCTGTTATATTATAATATTGTTATTCCTTATTAAAATGAATATTTTAAGCCCATTTTATCCCCTCATCCTAGATGTGGAATACAAATAAAAACTTAAGTATGGGCTGGGGCTATAGCTCAGTGGTAGAGTGCTTGTCTTGCATACATGAGGCACTGGAGTCAATCTTCAGCACCACCTAAAAAAAAATAAATAAAATACAGACATAGTGTCCATCTACAACCAAAAAAAAAAACAAAAAATCTTAAATGCTTAAATGTAAGCTGGGCATAATGGTGCACACCTATAATCCGAGCTACTTGGAATGCTGAAGTAGGAAGATTGCAGGTTTGAGGCCAGCATGGGCAACTGGCAAAACCTCATGGCTCATGCCTGTAATCCCAGCAGCTTGGGAGGCTGAGGCAGGAGGATTGTGAGTTCAAAGCCAGCTTCAGCAGAAGCCAGTTGCTGAGCAACTCAGTGTGACCCTGTCTCTAAATAAAATACAAAAAAGGTCTNATTTTATTTATTTATTTTTATGTGGTGCTGGGGATTGAACCCAGTGCCTCACATGTGGGGAGGCAAGCTCTCTGCCACTGAGCCACAAACCCAGCCCCTGAATCTGCATCTTAAAGGAGGTCTCCAGGTTTTAAAAGTGCTGACCTGGGTTCCCCACTGAGATGCACAGCTGGGGTCCATGCATTTTCTGGTAATAAGGATTCTGCTGAGCCTTGAAACTCCTTTTGATAGTTTCCTGGGTCTGTCTTTTTCTGAACTTTGCCTCTTCCCCCTGCTCTGGAAACTGAGGCTTTGTACCTGCCTCCTTACCATTCTCCACGTGGTGTAGTATGTTCACCCTGAGTCTTTCCCTCAACCTTTCCCTGACAGCTTCACTGTCTGTGCAGGTCAATGCAGACCTACTTACTGCAGTGGTCCAGGCATTGGAAGTCTAGTTGCAGGGACAGGTAAGAAGTTCCCACATTGTTGGAATTAGGATTGGGTTCGTAGGGAGAGCCAGCTTGGTGTAGGACTGGAGGTTAGAGAGTTTTTTTTGTTTTTTTTTTTGAGAGAGGGGGGGGGGGGTTTAAATATTTATTTTTTAGTTTTCGGCGGACACAATATCTTTGTTTGTATGTGGTGCTGAGGATTGAACCCGGGCCGTACGCATGCCAGGCGCGCTACCGCTTGAGCCACATCCCCCAGCCCTTATTGGGTTTTCTTAACTCTTAACTGCCTCCTTAGCCTGATTGCTCTACCCCTCTCTGTGTTCTTTTTTTCCTTCACAGACCTGTCTTTGCCTACTTTGGTGCTTTTTACTACATGTTCTGCTTTCTTTTAGCAAGAAAAATAAAAGCCAGATTTTAAAAGCTGACCAAAAATTTAACATTAATACAGACCTTAGGGAACCACTGAGAACTGGAACTTAACAGTGGGATGGAGTCTACCCAGGGATATATGTGGCAGGGCCAACATGTACCATTCCTCCTGACATTCATTCTTTGTTCCTTGTCTTGAATCCAGTTTAAACTTTTTGGATATGAGTTGTGAACATCATCTAATATAATTGGGACACTTTTTTAAAAATATATTTTTAGTTGTAGATGGACACAATACCTTTATTTTATTTATTTATTTTTATGTGGTGCTGAGTATTCAAACTCAGGGCCTCACATGTGCTAGGCAAGCGCTCTACCACTGAGCCACAACACCAGCCCAATTGGGACACTTTTAAAAAATTAAACACACACTTCTAAACAAAGATAAACTACTAAAAATTTTCAGTGTGATAGTCCTGAGCCATCTAAGGACGTTTTTAATAACGTGTTTTATTCTTGGAATTTACTATATTTTTCAGTACTTCAATTTCAATGTGAATGTTTAGAGGAGTATTGTGTAATTAAATTTCTTTTAAATTTTCCTTGAAGGTTATGGATTAAAAAGTCATGTCAGAACTCATACAGGAGAAAAGCCATATCGGTGTTCAGAAGATAATTGTACCAAATCTTTCAAAACATCAGGAGATCTACAGAAACATATTAGAACTCATACAGGTACCATTGTAAATAGTGTCATATCTAGGACAAGAATTCTTGATCTTCAGGGAGGGGATTTGGGGAAGGAGTATCTGGAAAATTTTCAGGGAATCAGTATCAGGGGCTTCTTTTAAATTCCTGAAATTCCATGGAATTTGCTGTTTGTGTTTATATGTTTCTTACCAGGATAAGGGCTCAAGACTCTCTTAGATTCTTAAAAGGGTCTGTGTTCCAAAAGAGATGAACAATGGCTCTAGAGTACCATCCCTTGCAGCTTGCAGAAATTATCTGAGCAACAAGCTCATTTTCCTAGGATTGCATGTCTAGTTAGTAGCCTGAGAACAAAACCTAAGGCACCTGATTCTGCCTGAGTGTAGTATCGCTTCTCCTCAGTAAGCTGCTGCTAAAGAAAATATCTGAACCCCTAATAGCCCCACAGAAAGAAAAACATGTAGCCACTTGCAGCAGTGTATGCCTGTAATCCCAAGGACTTGGAGACTGAAGCAAGAGGATCACAAGTTCAACTCAGGGAGGCTGTCTTCAAAATAAAAAATAAAAAGGGCTGGGGATATATCTCAGAGATAGGGTGCTCCTGGGTTCAATCCCTAATACCCCTCTCCCCACCCCCTCCCCAAAAAAAGACTTGTTACTTGTGATCATCTCTTCTTTAAATGTCTTTATCTTCTTTTTCTTTTTTAAACTGCTTGTTTCCTTTTTTTTTTTTAGAGAGAGAGAATTTTTTAATATTTATTTTTTTTAGTTTTCGGTAGACACAACATCTTTATTTTATTTTTATGTGGTGCTAAGGATCGAACCCAGCACCCCGTGCATGCCAGGCGAGCGTGTTACCGCTTGAGCCACATCCTCAGCCCTCTTACCTTCTTTTTCTAAGTGGTACTTTATTCTTATCTCCCCTCACTCCCCTCTCTACCCTATGCTTGACTGCTTGTGGAATTGATACTATAAGGGTGATTATTTGTTTTTAGTTTTTTTGTTTTGGTATCAGGGATTGAACCCAGGGGCTCTTAACCACCAATCACATCCCCACCCCTTAGCTCTCACTAAGTTGCTTAGGGCCTCACTAAGTTGCTGAGGCTGACTTTGAACTTGGGATCCTTCTGTGTCAGCCTCCCAAGATTATGAGATTATAGGCGAGCATCACTGTGCCTGTCAGAATTGTGATTCTTTAATTCATCCATCAAAACATACAGTTTTGGTCTTTTTTTTTTTTTTTTTTTTAAGAGAGAGAGAGAGAGAATTTTAAAATATTTATTTATTTTTTAATTTTCGGTGGACACAACATCTTTATTTTATTTTTATATGGTGCTGAGGATCGAACCCAGCGCCCCGTGCATGCCAGGCGAGCGTGCTACCGCTTGAGCCACATCCCCAGCCCCTTACACTGGTCTTTATGTTTTGTTATTTCTTTATTTTTGGTGGTGCCAAAAGTTAAACCCAAGGCCTTTTGCATGCTAGACAAGCTCTACCATTGAGCAATACTACCAGCCCCCATACACCACTTTTATCATGACATTTTCATGATTTAAAATGTTATAATGGCATAACATTTTAACATGGTACAATGTTGGGTTGAATAAGGGGCTTAGGAACTTAGGTGATTTCAGTCAAAAACAAATTAGGTGCTACAGAATAGTAATACATATAGTACAACGAAAATTGTCCTAGAACAGTTGATGCTTTTCATAGCATGTCACAGGTGGGAAGACTTTAGAGGTCTTCTAGACTTGGAGGAGATGGGACTTGCCCAATATGAATTCTGTTCTCTTTTGGTGAACATATGGTGAAAAATTCACTTGAAGAAAAGAGAAAGATTCTGTTCCTTTTTTAATGATTTCAAACTTGAGGGCAGAAATCTTTTGGAATGGTCTGTACCAACAGGGAAACCATAATTTTATTTGACCCAAAGAAAAATAACAGACTTTCTTTCTCTCTCTCTCTCTCTCTCTCTCTCTCTCATATATATATGAAATACTTGTTTCTGTCTATAAAGATACTTTTTTTTTTTCCTGCTCCAGAAGTTGTTTGCTTGAGTTCATTATAGAAAAGGGCACATAAAAATTGAAAGCAAAAGCTATCTCCTGCTTGACTGTTCAAAGGACTTTTGAGTTTCAAGGTTGTATAAAGCAAATAGGAAAGAAGGAATATAATTGGCAGAGTTTTCAGTCATAAGTTTGGACTATGAGAATAGTAATGTATTTAGCAAGTATTTTGACAAACATGCTAAGCACTAGATTTTAAAAGATTAAAATTATTTTTTCTGCCAGATATCGTAGCATAAATAAAGCAGGAAACAAACTTTTAAGTGATTCTGGGGTTGTTCTAACTTAATCCTTATTCTTGACCCTATTTTTTTCTTATATATTTTTTTCTGCCATTTCTTTCCGTGCTTTTCTCAGCTCAATTTTTAATATGCACACCTGAATGATTCCATCTTGGGGAGACATGTAATCACTGATGAGTTTTGAATACCATTCAGTTTTTCTAAGGCAAATTTGTTAGGAGTGGAAAATACTTTTTCCAGGGGGAAAAGAAAAAGCCTAAAAGGGAAACTTAATAGAAGACTCAAGTCTTGAGCCTGCTCCTAGGCAAAATTGAAGATAAGACATTTCAATTTTCTATATATTTTTGCACCATTTAATTTATTCCCCTTTGTATTTTCAGGAGAAAGGCCCTTTAAGTGTCCCTTCGAAGGCTGCGGTCGGTCCTTTACAACATCAAATATCAGAAAAGTGCATATTAGGACACATACAGGAGAAAGACCTTATTATTGCACAGAACCAGGATGTGGGAGGGCATTTGCCAGCGCAACCAATTATAAAAATCATGTGAGGATACACACAGGTAATGATCTCTGATCTCTTGGTCCTTTATCTTTGAAGGCTTAGTTTAGTTCTTCCCCCTTCCAGAAACAATACCTTGCTAATCTCTTCTTTTCTTCCTACCAGTTGGCATGGAGGAAAGAAGTTAAACACCTTTAAAATTTTTCAACTTAATCATTCTTTTGTATGTTCGTTTCTTCAACAATTATTGACATCTATCATGAGTTTTTCTACCAGACACCATAGATTTAGAGACAGATAAGACATTATCAAATACAGTCTAGTTGGGGAGAGATTAGTGGTCACAAACTTGCTGAAGAATGTCTGTAATATGAACAAGATGCTTGGGAGCAGAGGCAGGAACAGTCATTTCTTGCAGGAACGGAAGAAATGTTTCAGAAAGACTTTACTGGGGAATTTGACTTTTAGACTGAATCCTGATGTAAAAGGTAAACAGAAGATTATTCTTTGCAGGGGAAGTGTAATGAAGATAGGCACAAAGGTATGAAAAAAACATAATATTGGGTGGTTCCATATAATTAGAGCATAGATTACATGTAGAAGATTTGTACGCAGTGAAGTCGGAGGAGTAATCAGGGGACTTTTGTATTATGCTGTCATGGTAAGGTGTTTCTTAAATTAAACTTTGTGGAGCTTGTGGGGTAGAAAAGGAGGAATGATCTATGGATACATTTTCCGCTTTTTTGGCAATACTGGGGATTGAAACCAGGGTTGGTGCTCTACATCCCCAGCCGTGCCCCCCCTCCCCCTTTTTTTTTTTTTTTTTAATAAGACAAGGGTCTTACCAGGTTGCCCAGGCTGTCCTTGAATTTGTGATTCTACTGCCTCAGCCTCTCAGGTCACTGGGATTATAGGTGTATACCACTATGCTTGGCTTCTCATTTTTTAATAAACAGCTATATTAAGATAAAATTCACATACTAGACATTTATCCATTTATTTTTATTTTTATTTTTAAAGAGAGAGAGGGATAGAGAGAGAATTTTTTTTAATATTTATTTTTTAGTTTTCGGTGGACACAATATCTTTATTTTATTTGTATGTGATGCTGAGGATCGAACCCAGCGCCCCGCGCATGGCAGGTGAGTGCGTTACCTCTTGAGCCACATCCCCAGCCCCATTTATCCATTTAAAGCATAATGATTCTCCAGATGTGGTAGTGCATGCTTGTAACCCCAGCCACTCAGGAGGCTGAAGCAGGAGGATTGCAAATTCAAGGCCAGCCTCAGGAATTTAACAAAGTCCTAAGCAACTTAGCAAGATCCTGTCTCAAAATAAAACATTAAAAAAGGCTGGGGCCAGGTGCAGTAGCGCACACCTATAATCCCAGCGCTTGGGAAGCTGAGGCAGGAGGATGGTGGGTTCCAAGCCAGCCTCAGCAACATCGAGGTGCTAAGCAATTCAGTGAGACTCTGCCTCGAAATAAAATACAAAATAGGGCTGGGGATGTGGCTCAGTGGTTGAGTGCCCCTGAGTTCAATCCCTGGTACCCGAAAAAAAAGGACTGGGAATGTAGCTTGGTGATAAAGCACCCCTTGGATTTAATCCCCAATACAAAAAAAAAAAAAAAAAAAACGGGAGTGGAATTATTGGGTCACTTTTCAAAAGTCTTTTAACTTTTTTTTTTTTTCTCATCAATGAGTTTTTCCCTTCTTTTTTTTTTTTTAGTTTTCAGCAGGCATAGCATCTTTGTTTGTATGTGGTGCTGAGGATCGAACCTGAGCCACACGCATGCCAGGCGAGCGCGCTACCGCTTGAGCCACATCCCCAGCCCCATCTTTTAACTTTTTAAAAAAATTTTTTTCTAGTTGTAGATGGACACAATATCTTTATTTCATTTTATTTATTTATTTATTTTTATGTGGTGCTGAGGATCAAACCCAGGGCCTCACATGGGAGAGGCAGCACTTTACCACTGAGCTACAACCCCAGCCCTGTTTTTTAACTTTTGAGGAACTGCCAAACTGTTTTCTGAAGTAGCTGTGCCATTTTACAATCTCACCTGCAATGTATGATGCTTCCATTTGATCCACACCATAGGCAGATAATTGTTATTTTTTTTTATTATAACTTTCCTAGTGAGTGTGATATCTTTTGATTTGCATTTTCCTGATGGCTAATGATGTTAAGTATCTTTATGTGCTTATTGGCCTTTCATATATCTTCTTTGGAGAAATATCTTTTCAAATCCTTTGCCCTTTTTTAACTGGGTTGTTTTTTCACTATTGGGTTGTAAGAATTATTTATTATTCTGGATACAAGTCCTTTGTCAGACAGATTTGCAGTATTTTCCCCTCTATGGGTTGTCTTTTCAATTTTTTCATAAAATGCAGTCTATCATGAAGTTTGATTATCAGATGACCCATGTGAAGCCATGTAGCCAGCCAAAAGGAACTCTAAAGCTCAAGCAAAAAAAAAAAAAAAATTTTTTTTTGATGGGGGTGTACTAGGAATTGACCCCAGAGGTGCTTTACCACTGAGCTACATCCCCAGTCCCTCGTTCTTTTTATTTATTTATTTTGAATAGCATCTCACTAAATTGTTGAGGTTGACCTTGAATTTTCCATCCTCCAACATCAGCTTCTGGAGTTGCTGGGATTGAAAGCATGTGCCATTGTATTCTGCTCCATTCAGTTTTTGACTGTGGTTTGGTGCCACCTAGTGGGGATTTCTGTTCTCAGTTGAAAATTGGCTGATTTTCCAAGTTGAAATTTGCTGCCACTTTCCTGCTTAGGAAATCTACTCCCACTTCCCTTTCCCTCACTACATTTTCCTTACAACCATCCACCAAGATAAGAACTTAATCCTGCCTGCTTTGAGAATGGATATTGGGAGGAAGAGGACAGGAAGCCATCTCCAATTACTTTTATGTCTAAAACTTAAATTATATTAGTGAGGGATTTCTTTATGGGTAGTTTTACTGTGGTTAGAGCCATGAGAAGAAATGCACCAAGGAAGATATAAAATAAGAATTAGCTGGAACATGCATCTCTACACTTACACATTCCATATCAGAAATGAAGAGTTCACACTAATACTTCCAATTCTAGTTCATCCCACAAGGCTCTTCCTCCCCATTCCATATTTGTACATCTCTTCCACACTGAGAACCCTGGCTTCTACAGCACTGAATATTTATTCATTTGCTCAGTCTTTAGTTACATCTAAAATAATTTTAGTATCACTTCAGTCATACCACCACAATGCATAAGCCTATTGAAGAGTTCAAGGTTTGTTTGCAACTGCTGCCTCATCCCTAGCTCAAGACTGAGGACATTAGTTAAAATGCCATATATAAAATATTAGTTAAATACTCTATATAAAAGTTACTTGACGGGGGGGCTGGGGTTGTGGCTCAGTTGTAGAGTGCTTGCCTCACATGTGTGAGGCACTGGGTTCAATCCTCAGCACCACATAAAAATAAATAAGTAAAATAAAGATATTGTGTCCATCTACAGCTAAAAATACTAAAAAAAAAAAAAAAGTTACATGAGGGGTGAGAGTGTGGCTCAGTGGCAGAATGCTTGCCTAGCATGTGTGAGGCACCACATAACAAATAAAGGCATTCTGTTCATCTACAACTACAAAAAAAAATTGCTTGAAATAATTTATTTTCCTCATGCCCCAGTGTGGATAAAAGTATTCACTTAAACTATAATTAGGATAACTTGTTCCATTTGCTTTCAGTTTTAGGTCCCCATACCACCACAAAATAGCATTGCCTAGATATTCTGTGATATTAAGTAATTATTGTTAATTTTGTTTATGTTGTTTAAAAATAACAGGATCCATCTTTCATATACATAATCTCACACATTTCGGATAATATAGAATGTTTTCTGGAACTGTTTTAGAATAATCCTCGGTAGGAAGAAGGGATAAATATGTAATAAATAAATGAAACAATATTGGTTATGAATTAATAGTTGAAGCTGAGTGATTGGTACATGGAGTTTTGTTATACTGTTTCTCTATATTTTTGTGTAAGTTTTAAATTTTCCATAATAAAAAGTTCAAAAAATATTATATACTACCTATAGTATTCTCAGATTATTTCATAGAACAGGAATTAATAGTTTTTTCTTCCATTTGTCTTGCCTACTTGCTATTGGTGAGGAAAGAATAGCTTTTGATTGGATATAAGAGGTCAAGTGAAGTTAAATTGTAAATGTTCTTTTAGATATATTTAGATATATAGTTGAATATTGACATGTCTAACTTGTCCGTAGACTTTTTTAAAAAATCCTTTTTCATTATCTTTATAAAACTTTTTGGGTAAGCTGCATTAGTTATAGTAATACTTGCATTTGTTATTCTTATTATTAGTGTATCTATCTAGTTACAGGAAACAATAAATTATAGTTTCATCAAAGTTAAACTGGGTAATAACATCATCCTTAATTCTCTCATCTCTTGAAATTAAGGGAACATTGGGATTGATGCTTAAGGACAATATTCAGAATGTAGACTACCTATTGAGCCAAGTTAAAATTATAGTTACGGTTTTTCCCTCATGGTAGGATATGAAGAGATTTGACAAGCTTTATGTGTATATGTTGCTGTGTTGGGTAAGTGCTTCATTACTGATCTATGTCCACAGCCCAGATTTGGCAACTGTTTAATTTTAGAGGTCCTCTACCCCATAATGGAATAATTATGTCTACCTATATAAAAGCTGACCTTTTTTTTTTTTTTTTTAAAGCTGACATTTTGTGTGCTGGTTTTTCTTAGGGGAAAAGCCATATGTTTGTACAGTTCCTGGGTGTGACAAAAGGTTTACAGAATATTCTAGTTTGTACAAACACCACGTCGTTCACACTCACTCCAAACCATACAACTGTAATCACTGTGGTAAGACATACAAGCAGATCTCCACGCTGGCTATGCACAAACGGACAGCCCACAATGACACTGAGCCCATTGAGGAGGAGCAAGAAGCCTTCTTTGAGCCTCCCCCAGGTAAGGTTTTTATCCATTATAGCTGTTTCTGAGTTTGAGAATCAAACAACTATGAATAATTTATGATTCATAACATTTTCTCAAATTAGAAAGTTTCTTTTCTGTAATCACACAAATTTACAATTTATAACTGTGAAAAGGACTATTGAAGAAAGGTACTAGAGCTCTGGGTTGTGTTAAGAGAGGAACTTGGTCTCTTATCTAGGAAGGTGTAGGTTTCTCTGAGGAAATGGTGTTTGGAGAAAATCTAGAGGGTGAATCTTCAAGTAGGCTAACTAGGTGAAGAAACAGGTTGGGGGAAGGGAAACAGCAAAGATGAGAACTTTCAAGTAGAAGGTATGATACTACAAAAAGCAGGAGGTTAGAGAGAGCAAAGTAAATTAGAGATACTGAAAGAAGCCTGATCAGGATGGTGGTTCTGCCTGGGAAGGTGGTGTGAAGTGAGGGTAGAGAATGAGGTAGGGGCAGCCTAGTCATAAGATTAGAGAAGTACTCCAAATAATACTTCATTGATTCAGGTGCTGTTAGGTATATAGTAAGAAACAAAACAACTCATTTCAATGAGGAAAAACCTTTGAAAAAATATTTTATAGAATTATATGCACGGTGGCACTCGCCTGTAATCCCAGTGGCTCGGGAGGTAGAGGCAGGAAGATTGCAAGTTCAAAGCCTGCTTAGCAAGGTACTTAGAAAGGTACTTAGCAACTCAGGGAGACCCTGTTTCTAAGTAAAATACAAAAAAGGGCAGGGGATGTTGCCCAGTAGTTAAGTGCCCTTGAGTTCAATCCCCAGTACACACACAAAAAAAATGTAGTTATAAGACTCTTACACTTTTTAAGCCCTTTATCTTTTTCTTTTCTTTTCTCTCTTTTTTTTGGGATTAAACCTAGGGGTGCTCTTCCACTGACTATACCCCATTCCTTTTTCTTTTTTTGAGATAGGGTCAAGACAAATTGCCAAATCTGTCCTCAAACTTGAAATTCTGTCTCAGATTCCTGAATCCCTGGGCTTATATGCATGTATCACCATGCTCTGTCTTTTGATTATCTTTTTTTCTTTCTTTTTTTAAAATATTTTTTAGTTGTACATGGACACAGTGTCTTTGTTTATTGACTTTTATGTGGTGCTGAGGATTGAAACCAGTGCCTCACACAAGGGAGGCAAGTGCTTTACCACTGAGCCACACCCCAGCCACCTTGATCCTTTCTTATATGTTGATATTTCATATTATTAAAAATTTCTGTTTTTTTTTTTTTTCCCCAGTACTGAGAATTAAATCTAGGAGGTACACACTATCACTGAGCTACATCTCCTGCCCTTTTTAAAATTTTGAGACAGGACCTCCCTAAATTGCAGAGGCTGGCCTTGAACTTGTGATAACTTAGGTTAAAAAAACAAAACAACAACAAAAAAAAAAAACCCTAAAATCTGGTGGGGCACAATGGCTAATCTCAGTAGCTCTGGAGGCTGAGGCAGAAGGATTGCAAGTTTAAGGCTAGCCTCAGCAACTAAGTGAGGCCCTAAGCAGTTTAGGAGACCCTGTCTTAAAATAAAAAAATAAAAAGGGTGGGGATGTTGCTCAGTGGTAAAGCACCCCTGGGCTCAATCTTCAGTACAAAAAGAAAGAAGGGAAGGAAAGGGAGAAGGAGGAAGGAGAAAGGAAAAGAAAGAAAGGAGAGGAGAACGACACAAGGAAGGGGAGAATGCTTTTCTAAGAATAGGTATAGATTTGTTTTCCTTTCACATGGTTCCCTGGGTTTTGTAACCAGTTGGAATAATAGTATATATAAGTATCTGTGGAACAGAAGAAAAAAGAGTGAAGTCATTACTGTCATGGAAATGGCACCTTGATGACTGTAGTCATGTGCATGCATCAACTACTGACTTTCAGAAGACTTATAGATTACTTCTTTGTAGGGGAAAATTTTTTGCTCTCTTTCTCTTACTTCATGTGAAGTGGAAAATGTTGGAAGAATAGAGATCAGTAATCTCCCTAGTTGACAAGTATAGCAGTAATGACTTAAAATTGCTGTTTACTTGCTAGTGGTTTGCAAAATAAAGAAGTAAGGAGGTTGCTTTTTGTTTAACTTCTTAAATGATTAACTTCACCCCAGATAATGTGCCATTACATTGTCTTTACACAATGATGTCATTGTTTATTGATAACCTGTAATCAGTCACTTGTGTTAAAGGCTAAATTAGTAGACAGAGTTTGCAAAGTTTAGTAGTTTTGTGGTTTATGTTTATGAAGATTCTTTTATTACTTTTATGGTTTATTTTGTTTTGTGCTTTTTAGTTATACATGACAGTAGAATGTATTTTGACATACAGACATGGAATATAACTTCCCATTCTTATGGTTGTACCTGATGTGGAGTTACACTGGTCATGTATATACACACACACACACACACACACATACATACATATGTATATATTTTATTGTAGATGGACACAATGCCTTATTTTATTTATTTATTTTTATGTGGTACTGAGGATTGAACCAGTGCCTCACATGTGCTAGGCAAGTGCTCTACCACTGAGTTACAGCCCCAGCCCCTGGTCATGTATTCATGTATGAACATAGTTATATCCAATTCATTCTACTGTCTTTCTTATTCTCACCCTGCCCCCACCCCCAACTTGTATGGCTTCTTAAGTGACTCCAAGAACTTAGTGCATCCTTGTTGTATTGAAGGATTTTTTTCTAGTCTTTCTATAGAGTTTCTCCCTTCCCTTTCCCAACACATATGCACAATATCACATAATTATTCCAACTAAGATTTAAAAAGTGTGGGGCTGGGGTTGTGGCTCAGCAGTAGAGCGCTCGTCTCACACTCGAGGGACCCTGGGTTTGATCCTCAGCACCACATAAAAAATAAATGAGTGAAATAAAGGTATTGTGTCCAACTATAAAATAAATATTTAAAAAAAAAGATTTAAAAAGTGGTCCCCCAAAATTAAAACACTTAAATTTGATGGGAAAGGTTTGATGTGGTCTGATATGATTTGGTTTAGCTTTCAAAAGTAGAAGTGAAGGAAGTAGAAGGAGGTACTAGAAGCTTTTTTCATGATTTAGAATATACTATATATAAATTTTATATAATATTCTCTTTAATATTAAAATATTCTCAGTTTTCTAAACAGATTGATTAATTGGTCATAGAGGTTGTTCTTTTTTTTTTTTTTAAACAGGTCAAGGCGAAGATGTTCTTAAGGGGTCCCAGATCACATATGTTACAGGTGTAGAAGGAGATGATGTTGTATCCACACAAGTAGCCACAGTAACCCAGTCTGGGTTGAGTCAACAAGTTACACTCATATCCCAGGATGGGACCCAGCATGTAAGTGTCTACCAAAAGCTAGTCAAGTTAAATCATATTTCTCTTCAACCGTTTTTGAAAACACAGTCCAGGTCCTCATTGAAGAATTTCCTTGGAATATTCCTTGGAATATCAAGGAATAAAGGTTGGATTTCAGCCTGTAGGCAGGCAGTAACATATCTCCTAAAAGTTCTCCATAGGCTACTAAAAGAGATTACATGAAGTGAGTTTAGTAGGGAGAGAATGTTTACGTCTCTGTAAAATTCATATAGAGTGTTACTGGTATCACTCAAAGGTGAGGGGTAATGAAGGTCAGAACCACAGGGAAACTGAGGGCTTCAAAAGTATCCATGTGAAACGTAGATCTGAGAAGGGATGGATTTGGTGGCTAATTAGGTCCAAGAAATGAGGTTTGAGAAAACAGCAGAGCTTTGGCTGAGGTGATCAGGATATGATAGACTCAATAAAAGATCCTGGGAAATAAGTGACAGGCAAACCTATGAAGTTTCCAAACTGTGGCACTCTTCCTTTCCAGGAATCATGGAAGTTTACTCAACTAACTCTACAGAGTTAATAAAGCAAATATCTTGATTTCCTCCAGAAAATGCACAGTTTAATGGCTGTTCTCTAAAAGCTAAACTTGTTGTTTTCTAGATTCTGCTAGCTTAAAATAACTTAACTTTGATTTTATTTTTGAGTTCTATCTAAGGTTTTCTTAGTACCTTTAAAATTAGGAATGTTGGGGTATAATGTGCTTTTTTATCTGTCTCTTCCAAGGATGAATCTCTCCTTACTCATCTCTCTTGGACTTTTACCTTCCATAATTAATCTGCCTTTTTAACAAATTGATAACTATTAACATGCCTATATTAGTTAGGTGGCAGAACCCATTCAGGATCAAATAATACAAAGCATTCATACCATCACATGCTTGCACCCCCAGCCCCCACTTTGACGTTGTGAATTCTGCACAGTACTCTGCCCACTGACTGGCATGCAAGAAAGATTAAACATATTTACTTAACCTAATTTTAATTCATTAGCTCTAAAACTTTGTCTTGAATCAGATCATCACAAACAGAGGACCTCTGGAAGTCATTTAATCTACCCTTCCTTCCTATGTAGGAGAAATCCCTTCTATAGCAACTTTGAAATATCCTTTACTGAGCTAATACATAGTGATTGATTAACTTCTCTGTTAAGAGGCAGCCAGGAGAACTCCACTATTTATTGGGAACCCACCTCTGTATTGTTAATTCATGGTTCTTTTTTAACCATACGGAATAAATCTAATCCCTCTTCTTCTTCTTCTTCTTCTTCTTCTTTTTTTTTTTTTAAAGAGAGAGAGAGAGAGAATTTTAATATTTTAGTTTTCAGCGGACACAACATCTTTGTTTGTATGTGGTGCTGAGGATCAAACCCGGGCCACACGCATGCCAGGCTAGCGCGCTACCACTTGAGCCACATCCCCAGCCCTAATGCCTCTTCTTATACTCCAAAACAACTGTCTTCCCCATCCTAATGAGTGTTGTATTTCTTCCAGATTCAACCTTCCCATTTCCTTCAGTAATTAGATTTCCATTCCATTCCTTCAACAGATATTTATTGACCATCTATCCCATGCCAGACATTTTGGTAGTCAATACTGGGTGTACAGGAAAGGGAATATCACAGTCTAGGAGAAAGCCATTTCTAAAATGAACAGTTTCTCATAATGAGGGATATATAATTGATGGGCATATAAAGTGGTGTGGAAGCCTGAAGTAGAAAGTAATGAATCTTGGAGATTCTTATGGATTTGGTCATTCAGTTGGTTCCTGAAGAATTTTCATGAGCTTGCCATGCTAAGAATGAAGGGAAGGGAAAAGCCATGAATGTGACTTTGTCTAGGACTGGGAATCAGTTGTGGCTAGAGAGTCAGATGCAAATTAGGAAGTAGTAGTTGGTAAAGGCTAGATCATGAAAGGTTAAGGATGCCACAGAGGAAGTCTGAACATTGAAGGATAGGAAGTAACTGGGAATTTTAGCAAGTAGAATAATAAGACTTGATTTGCTTTGTTTTAGAAAGGTGTTAAGGTGGAGGATGGTTAGGGAACAGTTATGCTGGACACTTGGAAAGGAATTGGATTACTACAGAAATTCAGATGAGAGAAAAATAAGGGTCTCGGCTAGCAACAGGGATGGAGAGAAGAAGAAGAGATCATTTAAGAAATACTGCTGGAGGTGGGGATATAGCTCAGTTGGTAGAGTGCTTGTCTTGCATGTACAAGGCCCTAGGTTCAATCCCCAGTACCACAAAAAAAAAAAAAAAAGGACAGACAGACTGCCAGGGCACAGTAGTGCAATGCCTGTAATCCCAGTGACTCAGGAAGCTAAAACAGGAGGATTGCAAGTTTGAGACCAGCCCCAATAACTTAGTGAGGTCCTAGCAACTTAGCGAGACCCTGTCTCAAAATAAAAAATAAAATGGGCTGGGGATGTAACTCGGTGGTAAAGTGCCTCTGTGCCTCTAGTGCCAAAAAAAAAAAAAAAAGGAAGAAAAGAGAAGAAGACTGATTTGTCTGATGACTAGAATAATTTATTCAATTGTGAAAGGTTTATTTGCTCCTACAGAGTAAACCTATATAAGGGTCAGGCCCTATAACCAAGATCGCCAAATATAACATGAAGCATTGATTTGTAAAAGGCACTGTATTACAGGTCAACATATCTCAAGCTGACATGCAGGCCATTGGCAACACCATCACAATGGTAACGCAGGATGGCACACCCATCACAGTCCCTGCTCATGACGCAGTCATCTCTTCAGCAGGAACACACTCTGTTGCTATGGTCACCGCCGAGGGTACAGAAGGGCAGCAGGTAATTACCTTTGTCTGTTATATCAGTCAATACATATATCCATTTCAAAACTGTTGCACATATGAAAAAAAAATCTGTTATACAACTTTATATATATGACAGTGGTTAGGCACAAAAACTTCAAATTGAATCCAGTTTTGGAATTTCTTAGCTAATTAACCCTCAGAGTCTGTTTTTTTGTTCATCTTTAATTAAGAGTGATAGTTCTATCTGCTCCATAAGATCAATATAAGGATTAAATGAGATAATGCATGTAAAGTACTCAGCCCAGCTGTATATTAAGTATTCCTTACTGGTAGCTCTTATCACCATCATCATCATCATATACTCAAGAAATTAATTCATTTGCAAAATTTACTTATTTTTACTTTATTAAATTTTCTAGGTATTAATATACTCACATAATTAAAAAAAAAATAGGGACATGGTAGAGCCAGTAGTAGAGCCCTTGCCTAGTATGAATGAGGCCCTGGGTTCCACCTCCAGCACTACACACACACACATACAAAAAAAAAAAAGGACAAAAATATATATATAGGTGTACAGTGAAAAGTGTCCTCCCATCCCTGCCTCTTATCTACTCAGTTTTTGCCCCTACAGATAATTCACTTTTATTAACCTTTGATGTGTTCTTCCAGTAATTCTTTAAGCATATACAAATAAATAGTTGTCTTCCCTTCTTTCTTTTTTTAATGGCAGTAAATGATACTTTTCTGCATCTTGTTTTTTAAACTTAACACTAAGGCAGGAGGATTGCAAGTTCACGGCCAGCTTGGGAAATTCAGTGAGACCCTGTCTCAAAATTAAAAATAATTTGTCTCTAAATCAAGGCTAGCAGTTTGTTGAAACTGTTCCAAGCAAGAGCCTAAATAAATGTCTTTCTGTTGTCTGTTGGCCATTTCAGAAATTTGGAAATGTAATGATCAATTCATTAGAAAGAAACATCTGAGTCATTGGAAGTAGATGTGGGCTAAGACTTATTTGTGGTCTTAATACTGGGATTCCAAAATATCAATACAATATTTATCTCTATTTTCCTGATTTAATTGTTCATTAGAAATATAATGCTCTTAAATCTATTAAAATAAATAAGTAAATGCAAATAAAAAGGATTGGGGCTGTAGCTTAGTGGTAGAGTGTAATCCCTAGTTCCACAAAAAAATAAACTCATATTTTTTTCCTCTTTTTATTATAACTATTAACACATTTTAATTCTACAAATCAATGAGTTTCAGTGTGTCATTTCCATACATGCATATATCATGCTTTTATTGTATCTACCTTCCCTACTATTCTCATCTTCTCTCTCCCTCTTCCCCCTTCTCTTCCTTAATAATCCCTCTTCTATTTACAGATTATTTATTTTTTCTTTTTAGTCTTCATATATGAGAGAAGACATGTAATAATACTTGTCCTTTTCTGTCTTGCTTATTTCACTTAACATGATGGTCTCCATTTCTATCCATTTTGCTACAAATAACAGGATTTCATTCTTTTCTATGAGACTTTATTTTAAATACTCCATTGTGTATATATACATATTATTTTATCCATTCATCTATTGATTGGCACATAGGTTGATTCCATGTCTTGGCTATAATAAATGGATATGCAGGGATCTCTCTTTTTTTTTTCAGAATTTTTAAAGATGTTGATGGGCCTTTATTTTTTTATTTTTTGTTTATTTATGTTTTTAGAGAGAAAAAAATTTTTTTTAAGAGAGAATTTTTTTAATATTTATTTTTCAGTTTTTGGTGGACACAACATCTTTATTTTTTATTTTATGTGGTGCTGAGGATCAAACCCAGTGCCCCGTGCATGCCAGGTGAGCACGTTACCACTTGAGCCACATCCCCAGCCCAAGAGAGAGAATTTTTTAATATTTATTTTTTAGTTTTCGGTGGACACAACATCTTTATTTATTTTTTTTTTATGTGGTGCTGAGGATCGAACCCAGCGCCCCGCACATGCCAGGCAAACGCACTAGCACTTGAGCCACATCCCCAGCCCCAATAAATATTCATTTATTTATATGTGGTTCTGAGACTCGAACCCAGTGCCTCACACATGCTAGGCAAGTGCTCTACCACTGAGCCACAACCCCAGTCCTGCAGGGGGATCTCTTTTGTATGCTGACTTCATTTCCTTCAGGTATATCCCCAAGAGTGGTATAGCTGAATAGTTTTCTGAGGAACTTCCATAGTGTTTTCAATAGTGGCTGTACTAATTTACATTCCCACCAACAGAAATGTATAAAGGTTCCTTTTTCTTCACATCCTCACCAGCATTAGTTTGTTTTGTTTTGTTTGTGGGTACTGGGGATTGAACCCAGGGAGCTCTACCATTGAGTCATATCCTCAGCCCTTTTTATTTTTTATTTTCAGATAGGGTCTTGCTCAGTTTCCCATGCTAGCTTCAAACTCAGGATCCTCCTGCCTCAGCCTCCTGAGTTGCTGTGATTACAGGCATGCATCATCATGCTGGCTTCGGCATACTTCCATTTACATTTCTCTGATGGCTAAAGATATTGAGCATTTTTTCACATTTATTAGCCATTTGTGTATCTTCTTTTGAGAACTGTCTATTCGGGTCATTTGTCCATTTATTGATTGGATTATTCTTTCATTATTAAATTTTTGAGGTTTTTTAAATATATTCTGGATATTAATCCTCAATTACATGAATACTAGCAAAGATGTTCTCCTATTCTGTAGGTTGTCTCTTTACTCTATTGACTGTTTCCTCTCGTTTGCTGAAGCTTTTTAACTCAATGTAATTTGGTTTGTCAATTATTGCTTTTATTTCCTGGCCTGTTAGAGTCTTATTCAGTACTTCCTATGCCAGTATCTTGAAATGTTTCCCATATGTTTTTTTCCAATATCAGATTCAGGTGTTACATTAAGGCCTTTGATCCCTTTTCTTTTTCTTTTTCTTTCCTTTTTTTTTTTTCTTTTATTTTAGAGACAGAGTCTTGCTGAGTAGCTGAGTTGCTTTGGGTCTCACTAAGTTGCTGAGGTCTGCTTTGAACTCTCCATTCTCGTGCCTCAGCCTCCGGAGCTGCTGGGATTACAGATTGTGTGCCACTGTGCCCAGCCTTAAGTTCATTTTAGGGTGAGAGATAGAGATCTAGTTTCAGTCTTCTACATGTGGGTTTCCAGAGTTTTCCCAGCACCATTTGTTGAAGAGGCTATCTTTTTTCTAACATGCTTTTGGTAATTTTTTTGAGAAGCAGATGGTTGTGGATGTGTGGGTTTATTTCTGGCTCCTTTTTTGTATTTTGGTTTACATGTCTGTTTTCTGTTTGTTTTGTTTTATAGTAGAGCTTGAACCCAGGGGTGCTTTACCACAAAACCACATCCCTGACATTTTTTAGTTTTTATTTTGAAACAGGATCTTACTAACTTGCTTAGGGCCTCAGCCTCCAGAGTCACTGGTATTATAGGTGTGTGTCACTGCACCTGGTGGTACATATCTGTTTTTATGCCAAGACCATGCTGTTTTGGTTATTGTGACTCTGAAGTATATTTTGAAATAAGATATTATGATACCTCCAGCATTATCTTGTTTTGTGCTCAGGATTTCTTTGGCTCTTCAGGGTTTGTCCTTCCTTATAATTTTAGGATGGATTTTTTTTTTTTAATTTTCCTATGAAGAATGTAATTTAAAAAAAATATTTTTAGTTGTAGATGGATATACCTTTTATTTTGTTTAACATTTTGTTTTTTTTAATGTGGTACTGGGGATTGAACTCCAGTCCCTCATGTATCAAGCACTCTCCCACTGAGCCATAACTCCAGCCCTGTCATTGATGTTTTGATGGGGATTGACTGAATCTGTAGTTACTTTTCAATAGTGTGACTTTTTTTTTTAAGTTTTATTTGCATTTGTTTTATGCTGAATTTATTCCAGTGCCATGAGTTTTTGTTTCTTCTGGGATCTTTTTCTTTTGTGCAGCCTTTTCTGGCTTAGGAACAATTTATTCCTTTTCAGTAAAGATCATCTTGATGTGGCAGGGGAGCTCGTGTATGAGTTAATCTGACCATGCACTTTGTAAGTGTAGCAGCCCATCTTGTTGCTTCATTCACCTGGATAAGTTCAATGAGTAGAGAATGTACATCTAGACCCTTAAGATATTTTAAGCATGTGCAGTAGAAACTCAGCACTCTTTTGGAGCGACTACCCATGTATTCAACCTCATTGTTTGGCCTGGGCATACTTACCAACTCTACAGTTGGCCTTTTTTTTTTTTTTTTTTTTTTAATATTTTTTAGTTGTAGTTGGACCCAATACCTTTATTTTATTTATTTATTTTTATGTGGTGCTGAGGATTGAATCCAGGGCCTCACACATGGTAGGCGGGTGCTCTATTGCTAAGCCACAACCCCAGCCCAGTATGGCCATTTTAACAATATTAATTCTCCCAATCTGTGATCATGGGAAGTCTTTCCATCTTGTGGTGTCTTTCTTCAACTTCTTTTTCATTTTATAACTTCCATTGTAGAAGTTTTTCACTTCTTTGGTTAGGCTTATTCCTAGGTATTTTTATATTTTGGTGTGGAGGTGATATTGTGAATGGGATTGTTTACCTGATTTTTCCCCCCTCTGGTAATTCGTTATTGGTGTATAGAAAAATTACTAATTTTTGCTTTTTGTTTTTGGTACTGGGATTTAACTCAGGGAAACTTTATCACTAAGCCATGTCCCCAGCCCTTTTTAATTTTATTTGAGACAGGGTCTCACTAAATTGCCAAGAGCCTCATTAAGTTATTGAGGCCAGCCTCAAACTTGTGATCCTCCTGTCTTGATCTCCTGGGTTGCTGAGATAACAGGGATGTACCACTGTATCTGGCCTGAGTTTTGTACATTGGTTTTGTATACTGATTCTTTGCTGAATTTTTGTATCAGTTCTAAGAGTCATTGGTGGAGTCCTTAGGATTTTCTAAGTATAGAATCCAATCATCTGCAAACAGGGATGATTTGACTTCCTCCTTTTCTGTTTGTATCCGCTTTTTTTCTTTCTTCCTTTCTCGTCTGATTGCTTTGGCTGAAATATCAAATACTATATATATTGAATAAGAGTGGTGAAAGTGGACACACTTTTTTTTTTTTTTGGTACTAAGAGTTGAGCCCAGGGTTCTTTACCACTGAGCTACATCCCCATCCCTTTTTTATTTATATTATTCATTTTGAGACAGGGTCTCGCAAAGTTGCTTAGGACCTAAATTGCTGAGACTGGCCTGGAACTTGGAATTCTCCTGCCTTAGCTTCCTGGGTTGCTGAAATTACAAGCATGTGCCCTTGTGCTATTTTTTATTATAAAGGAAATGCTTCAGTTTTTCCCCATTCAAGTATGGTGTTGGCTGGGGGATTGTCACACACAGCCTTTATTATGTTGAAGTATGATCCTTTATTTGATTTACTCAGGGCTAACATGAAGGGATGTTGGATTTCATCAAAGATTTTTTTCTGCATCTGTTAAGATGCTCATGTATTTTGTTTTGTTGTCAGTACTAGGGACTAAATACAGAGGTCTACCACTGAGCTATATCACCTGCCCTTTTTATGTTTTATTTTGAGAGAGCCTCCGTAAGATTCCTGGGTTGGAATTGAGATCTAGTGATCACTCTGCCTTAACTTCCCAAGTAGGTGGGATTACAGAGAGGCATTACAGCATACAGTGGGCCTTTTTATTTTTATTTTTTTTTAATAATTTGATCAGCTAGTCTGCATCTTTTAATTGGAAAAATAAGACCATTTATATTAAGGGTTATTATTGAAGAGTGTATAATTCCTGTTGTTATTCTAATGTTTGATTCTTTGCTAATTCTCATTTACTGCTCTACTCTTCTAATGACATTTATCCTTTCCCATTAGTTTGTTTTTTCTTTTTTCTTTTTTATATTTTATTTACATTTTAGTTTTCGGCAGACACAACATCTTTGTTTGTATGTGGTGCTGAGGATCGAACCTGGGCCGCACCCATGCCAGGGGAGCGCGCTACTGCTTGAGCCACATCCCTAACCCCATCCCATTAGTTTGTGATTGTTTATCTTTCTTCCTCTTTAAGTGTCTTTTGTAATGCTGGTTTAGTAGTCATGAATTCCTGTAGTGTATACTTACCTTGGAAAGTCTTTATTTCTTCTTTAATTCTGAAGGAAACTTTGCTGGATGTAGTAATCTACATTCACATTTATTTACTATCAGGGATTAAAATACATGATTCTGTGCCCTATTACCTGTTACAGTTCTGATGAGAAATCTGCTGTTATTCTGATAAGTCTGCCTTTATATATGACTTGGTGCTTCTCTCACAGCTTTTATTATTATTTCTTTGTTCTATGCTTTTGGCACTTCAACTACAATATGTCATAAAGCAGTTCTTTTCTGGTCATGTCTGTTTGGGGTTCTAAATGCCTTCTATCCTTCCATGTCTATATCTTTCAAAAGATTTAGGAATTTTTTTTGAGGCCTTTAACCTATACTTCTCCCTTGCCTATTCTATTTATATTTGTGCTTGATTTTTAATGATGTCCAATAAATCTTGCATGTTGTGTTCATTCTTATTTTGTTCATTACTGTCTGAATATGCTTATTTTCTTTAAGTTCTGATATTCTTTCTTCTTTATTATGTTGAAGTATGCAGGCTGTGACCTATTCATGAGATTTTCAACTAAGCTTTTTATTTGACTTATTGAGATCTGTTTCCAAGATTTCTCTTTTTTTTTTTTTTTTTTTTTAAAGAATTTTAATATTTATTTTTTAGTTATTGGCGGACACAACATCTTTGTATGTGGTGCTGAGGATCGAACCCGGGCCGCACGCATGCCAGGCGAGCATGCTACCGCTTGAGCCACATCCCCAGCCCCTCCAAGATTTCTCTTTAGTTCTTTTTCAGAAATTCTTTTTCTTTATTGAATTGTTCTTTTGTGCCCTATACTGTTTTCCTTAATTCATTCGTTCAGCTGTTTATTTGTATCATCTTTTTTCTTTTTTAAAAAAAATATATTTTTAAATTTTAGGTGGACACAATATATTTTACGTTTTTTTAATGTGGTGCTGAGGATCGAACCCAGTGCCTCATGCATGCTAGGTGAGCACTCTACCACTGAGCTACAACCCCAGCCCCTATTTGTATCATCTTTCAATTCATTAATCTTTTTTTTTTTTTTTAGCAGGAGGGGTGGGTGTACAGGACATTGAACTCAGGGGCACTCAACCACTGAGACACATCCCCAACCCTATTTTATATTTTATTTAGAGACAGGGTCTCACTGAGTTTCTTAGCACCTCGCTGTTGCTGAGGCTGGCTTTGAACTTGTGATCCTCTTGCCTCAGCCTCCCAAGCTGCTGGGATTAGAGGTGTGCTCCACTGCACCCAGCTCATGAATCATTTTAAAATCATTCTTTTGAATTTTTTGTCCAGCATCTCACCCCTTCATTACCTTCGGACAGTTATTAGAGAGTAATGAATTTTTAGAGTTGTTCTGTTTTTCTCATATTGTGTGTTTTTGTGTACAGATTTAAGCATCTGTTGGGATAGAAATCTATTCTAATTTTATGTGAGCCTCTTCTTAGTGAGCAGCCTTCTCTTGACAGTGAGTCCTGGCATTTCAGTTTGTTGAGTAGTGTTGAGTTTGATTGCAAATGGACTTTATAATGTAGTTTCCTTATGGCTTCTTTGGCTGTGATTAGTTGGTTTTGACACAGTGTGTACTATATTGGAGCGTGAGGGATTCATTTTCTTTGTAGGCCTCTCAAGAGTAGGGTCCTTCTAGTAGTTCAGGCAGGTGTGTTGTAGAAAGATGAGTATATGGGGTGTACCCTCCATGGTTATTCTTAGAGTCTTGTCAACAGGGTATGGGAACAACCTAAGTTGAGGTCCCTCGTGGATGTGATATCCACAACAGTTGTTTTACTTCTCTTTGCTGAAGGTGAATGGGCTTCTGGACCTTCTTAGCCATTCCTACTTGGTACCAGGTCGTCTTTAAGTTGAAGTATCTGCCAAGGTTTGATTGGGACATGGTCATGGCTTGAATAAGGTACAATTTCTCCCAGCTGGGCTAGGATGTAGCCCACTAACAAGTGTGTTCAAGGTTCCAGACTCAATACCTAGGACTATTCAGAAAGAAGAAAACAAAAACAGTAACAACAACATAAAAATAATCTAAATATAGAAATACAGTAAAAAACAAGTCAAGATAACAATAAAAAAGGACCAGGCATGGTGGTACACACCTGTATTCCCAGCTACTTAATAGGCTGAGGCAGGAGACTCACACGTTTGAGGCCAGCCTGAGTAACTTACCAAAAACCAATATCAACACAAAATAAAGCTGGGTGCTCTGGCACATGCCTATAATCCCAGTGGCTTGGGAGGCTGAGGAAGGATTGTGTGTTCAAAGCTAGCCTCAGCAACTTCGCAAGCCCCTAAGCAACTCAGTGAGACCTTGTCTCTAAATAAAATAAAAAGAACTGGGGATGTGGCTAGTGGTTAAGCATCCCTGGGTTCAACCCTTGGTACCAAAAATAATTTAATTAATTAATTAAAATGGAATGACTTAAGGATTGAGGACATAGCTCAGTAGTAGAACACTTGCCTAGCATGTGTGAGGTCCTGGATTTGATCTCCACTACACCCTCCCCCCCCCAATAAAAAAAAAAGAAGAAGAAGAAAAAGAGAATAATAAAGAGGAGGAAACAGAGAAGAAGAGAAGAAAGAAGAAGGTTTTGAGGAAAAAACTCAATTAAAGCATTAAAATAAGAAAAAATAGAAAAATTTAAACAATAATATAAAAGGATAGATGGGGACAGAGGAAAAGAGTCAAAAATTCCTCCCAGCTGAGGTGGTTGGATTGTTGATGCTTCTTTCCAGGTCTTCTGATGTTGGACTGCTAGGTATGAGGGCCAGGGTGCCACAGCTCAAGCCTGTCGTGTTCCTCTCAGCTCATATCAAAACAAGATCGGGCAGTATGCAGGCTGTGACCTAAGTTTCTCACTGGGCAGGTTGAGGAAATGTTGACTGCACCAGTGCTGTATTCTCTCTGGAAACTTTATGTTTTACCCATGGGTATGGTTACCATTGGGGTTACCTTCTTGCTGACTAAGATTCAGTGGTATGTGGACCATGTCAGTCCAGAGGTTTCTAGTCTGTGCATCTGGGGAGATGGCAAATAATCAAACCATGGCACATCCCTGGAAATGCCTCCAGGAGTTGGGGGAGCAATCAGACTCCCAAGTTTTATACTCAGAAGAGGCACAGGAATCGAGCAATTTGCTAGCTTTCGTCTTATAGTTCTCTGTAGCATTGGTCTCTGAGTTCTTGGACCTGGCCGCCTTGTGAAACCACATGTAACTGGTCTTGCTCCTTATCACAGAGGGTAGAATTACAAACTGCTGTGCCCTCTATTCCCTTCCCCACCATAGGCTGTGTTTCCAGCTGTTTAAACCTCTCAGGTTTGTGTCATTCTCCCAAACCATGACTGTCTTGCATGGCTGTCTCCCACCCAGTCAAAGCATAGGGTATCCTAAGGAACTCAGAATTGTTCCAAGTTTGCTGATCCCTAGAGCAGTTTAGTCCCTACAGGACCTTTCTCCAGATGGCTCCTGGTTATAGCACTCAGAGTTTGCTGACTGATGTGATAATGTAATGTAAGCTAGCTTGTTGTGCTGGAAGAATCACTTTCAGACCAAATGTCCAAAATGGGTTTAAAGTTTGTAAGAACCATGGATCTCTCCTACAGTTAGGACTGCTGGTCTGCTGTTATTATCCAGGTTGTTTGCATTCTCTAACTTACCTTGTGTTTGCAGTGTTGGGCTCCCTATCCCTAGCCAGGGAACCAGGGTTGAAATCTTTCCAGTTCTCCTAAACCTTGTTGTTTAGGTTTCCTGTCACTGTGTATTGGTTCTCAAAGTTCTTCTTTTCTTTCTCTCCTCAGTATATGGTTTCTCCTTTGTTATCTTGACTCCTCTCACTCGCAGAGTCACATGGAGGGTACTTGTATTCCACCATCTTGTTTCTCTATTTCTTACTATTAAGATTGAAATGGAAGATTGGGGATATAGCTCAGTTGGTAGAGTGCTTGTCTTGCATACACAAGGCCCTGGGTTCAATCTCTAGCACCACCAAAACAAAATTTAAAAAAAGATTGAAATGAATGCCAGGCACAGTGGCACATACTGTAATCCCAGAGACTTGGGAGGCTAAGGCAGGAGGATTGTGAGTTAAAGCCAGCCTCAGCAATTTAGCAAGGCCCTAAGCAATTCACAGAGACCCTGTCTCAGGATAAAATATAAAAAGGTGTGGGGATGTGGCTCAGTGGTTAAGTACCCCTGGGTTCAATCCCTGGTTAAAAAAAAAAGATTGAAGTGGACTCATCCAGAGAAAGCTTTTAGGGAGCCTAGAGAGAATCTTTGGACATAGTCTTTCAATGAGTGTTTATTGAGCATCAGCTGCATGCAACATACAAGGAGCAAAATGGTAAAAAGGACAGTCTGTGCCCACAGAGTTTTCATTCAGTGAGACAAGATATATGCCCAAACCCAAAAGAGAAACACAGACAAAGCCATACACACCCAGCTAGTCCACACTCTAGTCCTCTGTGGAAGAAATGTCTCGGACCTACTGACCTCCAAGATTCATATTCAAAAGCTGGGTCATGGTTCCCAGAACTGCCTGAACAGTATATCCCCTGCAGTCTGGGGATTGAACCAGGGCCTCCTGCATGCTTGATTAGCACTCTACCACTGAGCTATACCCTCAGCCCTTTTTATTTTCTTTGAGACAGGATCTCACTAAATTGGCCAGGTTGGCCTCAAACTTGCAATCTTCCTGCTTTAGCCCCAAGTCACTGGGATTACAGGTGTGGGATACCACACCTGGCTTAGATGAGTTGAGCTGATTTTAAAAATTCACATGAAAATGCAAAAGAACCTATAAAGCCAAAACATTCTTTTTTTTTTTCTTTTTTCTTCTCTTTTTTTTGAGACAGGGAGACAGAATCTTGCTGTTGCCCAGGCAATTCTCTTAACTCCTGGGCTCAAGAAATCCTCTCACTTTAGCCTCCTAAATAGAACAAAGTTGGAGGTCTTATATACCTTGAAATGCAAAACTCAGAATCATAAAACTTCTAGAAGAGAGGCAAATATTTTTGAACCTCGGGGTAAAGATTTCTTGGACAGAATATAAGAGGCACTAACAAAAGGAAAAAGAAAAAAAAAAAAACAGATACATTGGACTTAAAGTTAATTCTGCTCACTAAGGCAATGTAAGGTAAGGATTAGATATCCCTCAGACAGGGAAAAGATTTTTTTAAAATTTATATATGTATATAAATAATAAATAACAGCTACAAATCAACAATAAAAAGATGAACAGCCCCTTAAAAATGAACAAAAATGAAAACTTTTTAAACTCTTTTTTTTTTTTTTGTACCAGGGACTCTTAACCGGTAAGCCACATCCCCAGCCCTTTTTTATTTTTTAATGAGATAGGGTCTTGCTGAGTTGCTTAGGGCCTTGCTGGGTTTTGAACTTGTGATCCTCCTGCCTTAGCCTCCCAAGTCGCTGACATTATGGCACCTACAGGCACACCTGCTAAATTTTTAAATGTACAGATCATTCTATTTATATTCTTTATTTGAACAGACTTCTCCCCAAAGAAGATTTAGTCTATGTATGACCTATAATGCAAAAAAAAAAATGCTCCACATTTTTGTTCATCAAAGAAATACAAAATAAGGGGGTAAGGATAGAGCACTTATCTAGCAGAAACCTTGAGTTTGATCGCCAGCACAGAAGGAAAGGAAGGGATGGAGGGAAGAAACAGCAAATTAAAAATCACTATGAGATACCATCTTAGACCCAAGACAGTGGCTAAAATCTAAAACCAAATGTTGACAAGGATGTAAAGCAGCTAGTGGGAGTATAAAATAAAACATCCATCTGAGTCATTTGGTAGTTTTCTTATAAAATCAAAGAACTCTGTACTTTATGATTCAGCAACTCCAATTAGAACACATATCGTATGATTCTATTGCCAGGAGCCATTGCGCACATGTGTAATTTGGGAGGCTGAGGCAGGAGAATTGCAAGTTAGAGGCCAGCCTCAGCAATTTAGTGAGACCCTGTCTCAAAATAAAAGAGCAAAAGGATTGGGGATGAAACTCAGTGGGTAAGTTCTCCTGGGTTGAATCCCTAGTACTAAAAAATCAATAAAGTCAAACATCTCTACTCTATAACACAGCAATTCCACTAGGATACATATTGTATGATTATATGAACTATGGACAGACAGAATTAATCCATTTTGGAGGGAAATTGATTAAGTAGAATATGAAAAAATTACTCCAGATTTTGTTTTAGGTAGTGGTTTTAGAGATGTATCTAAGTGTCAGAATTCAACAGACTACCTAACATCTGTCCATTTTTTTTCATTCCTTTTTTTACTATAGAGACCAAAACAAAGCACAGGTACTTGCCTTCAGGCTATATTGTGAACAGGAGGTCCCACCTAATAATCAGTTTGCAGTCATTTCCTTGGTTCAAAGATTCCAGGATGGGTTTATAACCCAGCTTGGGTAAATATACCTTGTACCAACTACAAGTCCAGACCCTAAGGCGAGCATTCTTATGTAGATTGTCTATAGACTTGTGAGTATGGAAACTAATCAGGAGATGAGACTTTGAAAACTGGAATGAAACCAGGCAGTTTCCAGCAAAAGAAAATAACACAAGGGGTGGGGGTTTCACCTAAGGACTACTCCTTTGGCTGCTGCAGCAGCTGCAGCGGTTGGTCTTTGGGCAAATATTGGCTTCTGGGATGTTTGGACATAACCTGTGAATTACTTTAATCCTTAAATTGGCTACAGCTGTTTTTGTATATTCATTGGGAAGTCCTTCCTGACTCAGTCCCCTCCTTTTCCTCTCCTTCTTCCCCTCCCACTACTGCATTTCCCATTCTTAATTTTTTGGGGTTAGTGCATAGGAACAAACCCATTTCTTTATGTATGCTAAGCACACTCTATCACTGAGTTATACCCCCTGTCTCTGCTTAAAAATTGACCATTCAGGGCTGGGGTTGTGGCTCAAATGTAGAGCACTCTCCTGGCACCTGAGGCACTGGGTTCAATCCTCAGCACCACATAAAAATAAAATAAAGGTATTGTGTCCACCTACAACTAAAAAAAGAAAATAAATATTTTTTAAAAAATTGAGGGCTGGGGTTGTGGCTCAGTAATAGAGCACTTGCCTAGTAAGTATAAGGCTCTGGGTTTGATCCTCAGCACCACATAAAAATAAATAAAATAAAGGTATTATGTCCATCCACAGTTTAAAAAAATATATATATACATTTTTTAAACTGACCATTCAATGGAGTAAGGATAGTCTTTTCAACAAATGGTACTGGGAAGATTGGATATCCACATGCAAAAGAATGAAATTGTGCCCTTATGCCATGTACAAAAAATAATTCAAAGTGGATCAAGATCTGAATTTAAGAGCAAAAACTGTAAAACTCTAAGAGGAAAATAGATGAAAATCTTCATGACCTTGGACTAGGCAGTGATTTCTTATATGACACTAAAAGCATAAGACAATGAAAGGGGAAAAAATAGATAAATTGTGTTTCATCAAAGTGTAGCTCAGCAGTAGAGCACTTGCCTAACATGGCTCAATCTCTAGCACTGGAAAGAAAAAAGTTTTTGTGCATCAAAAGGATATTACCAAGGGCTGGGGTTGTGGCTCAGTGGTAGAGCATACGCTTTGAACGTGTGAGGCACTGGGTTCAATCCTAAGCACCAGATAAAAATAAGTAAAGGTATTGTGTCCATGTACAACTAAAAAAATATTTTTTTTAAAAAAAAAAGCATATTACTATTACCAAGAGAGTGAAAAGATAGCCTACAAAATACTTGGAAATCATATCTCTGATTTGCAAATCATCTCTGATTTGCACAACAACACTAAAAACCCCAACTTAAAAATGAGCAAAGAACTTAAGTAGACATTAAAAAAAAAAGGCCAAGAAATTCATAAAAAGATGTTCAATATCAATCATTAGGGAACTACAAATTAAAATTAAAGTGAACTTTTACTTCACCCCCATTAGGATGTCTATTATACAACACCCCCCCCCCCCGCAAAAAAAAATGTTAGCAAAGATGTAAAGAAATTGGAACTCTTTAAGTATCACTAGTAAGAATGTAAAATGGCACAGACTTCATGTCAATTTGAGTTTACAAACTCAGAATCATCTCCCTTAGGCCTAGAGTCAGCTACTGTTTATTGGGACTTTACTGCAAACTGCACATATTTGTGGTTTTACAGGTCTGTGGTGTGGTGGCACATACCTGTAGTCTCGGTGATTTAGGAGACTGAGGCAGGAGGACTGCAAGTTTGAGGCCAGCCTTAGCAACTCAGTAAGATCCTGTCTCAAAATAAAATAAAAAGGTCTGAGGATGTAGCATAGTGGTAAAGCAGTTGCTTAGCATGTACTAGGCCCTGGGTTCCAATTCCCAGTAGCATACATACACAAAAAGCACAATTCCCAGTACATAGAAAAGAAAGTCACAGCTACTATGGAAAACAATAACAATTTGCTTATAACACTGTGCTAATATTTTGTTAAAATTTTTTGAAAATTTGTATGTTGATGTTCATGTTTATAATTTTTTTTTCCCTGTGAGTTCATCTATTTCCAAATCAAAGCTGTGCCAGCTTTATAAAACAAGTTGGGAAGTGATTTCTTCAGTACAATTTTCTGTTTGTGTAAGGTTAGCATTATTTTTTTCCTTAAAAGTTCAATAGAATTAGTGACATCATCTGAGCCTGGAGTTTTTCCTTTTGGAGGAATTTTATTATGGTTTCAAGTTTTTTAAAAATAGATAATAGTGCTAGTCTTTATTATTATTATTATTATTATTATTATTATTTTAGTTGTTGATGGACCTTTATTTTATTTATTTATTTATATGCAGTGCTGAAAATCAAATCCAGTGCCTCATACAGGGAAGTGCTCTACCACGGAGCTACAGCCCCAGATTTTTATTTATTTATTTTTATTTTGGCGGAGGTATCGGGGATTGAACCCAGGGGCACAAAACCACTAAGCCACATCCCCAGCCCTATTTTGTATTTTATTTAGACACAGGGTCTGAGTTGCTCAGCACCTCGCTGTTGCTGAGGCTGGCTTTCAACCCGAGATCCTCCTGTCTCAGCCTCCCGAGCCGCTGGGATTATAGGTGTGTGCCACCACACCCAGCCCTATATGGTATTTTGGCATTAAGCAGTTAATCTTCTAAATTATGTTACAGATAGGTGAGAACATAATACTTTGTATTTATTAACTAATTCATCATTTCCAGTGGCTTTCCTTCATGTCAATTTGAGTTTACAAACTCAGAATCATTTCCCTTAGGCCTAGAATCAGCTACTGTTTATTGGGACTTTACTGCAAACTGCACATATTTGTGGTTTTATAGGTCTTAAGGATTTGAGGAAAGTAGATTTGAGGGTCCTCTCTCTAGTTAATTCCTTCTTACATATCCCTCTCAACGTATAGCTATTCTGGAAGCCTTGGATTCCATTATACCCTAAGTTACTCCATGTCAAAAAGATGGTTCGCATCTTCAGAGGAAAATCTATCTAAAGCATAGATGTAACCCAGGTGATTCTCTTCTTTTGAGAATCCTGTCTAGTTATTTTTCCTGTTTTTCATTGTTCTTCAGTGTCTTCAAATTTGCTTTTTTATATTTTTGTCAAGAGTTTATAATTGTTATCTTCAGGAGGTTTAGTCTAGTTTAAACTACTCCAGGGGCTGGCTTAGTGGTAGAGCACTTACCTAACATGTAGAAGGCCCTAGGTACACCTCACAAAACAAACAAACAGTATAGGCCTCTATGCTATTGGTGAACTGAAATCTAGTTTTTGTTTTTTGCTATTTTTTGAACATTAGTGGAATTGATCAAAGCTAAATATCTATTTGCTTAAAAATGTACCATTTTTAATAGATTAATTGCCAAGTAAAACAGCAATTTTACTTTTCAAAAATTTTATTTGTTCTTTTTAGATATACATGCCTGTAGAGTATATTTTGACATATTTATACAAACATAAGAGTATATTCTAACTAGGATCCCAGTCTTGTGGTTGAACAATTTAAATTTTTAATCTGTTTCTTTCTCTGAATTTGGCTAAAGAAATCTTATTTATTTATTTATTTTTCAGTACTGGGGATCAACCCAGTACCTAGTACATGCTAATCAAATGTTCTACTGATATGAGCTACACACCAGCCTAGAAACTTCAGAATATCATGTAACAAAAGTAGTTTTTATCATTTTCTATATCATATACATTTTTAAAAGCTACATTAACAAGACAGAGTGGTGCATAAGGATCTCAAGTTTGAGGCTAGCCTCAGCAACTTAGGTCCTAAGCAACTTAGCAAGACCCTGTCTCAGAAATTAAAATAGGACTGGGGATGTAGCTCAGTGGTAAAGCACCCTTGGGTTCAATCTCCAGCACCAAATAAATAAAATTTAAAAAGAAGTTGTATTTATGCCAGGTTCTGTGAGCAAGTCTGTAATTCCAGCTATTCAGGAAGCTGAGGCAGGAGGATCATCACAAGTTCAAGGTCAGCCTCAGTCATTTACAGAAACCCTGTCTCAAAATAAAAAGGGAAAAGCTAATACATTTGTGGTGTAAGAGTTACACAAGCACTGTTAACATATTTGGCCAGAGGCTTCAGGAGGAATATCAAAAGGTTCTGTGGAATCTAAAATGGGAAATTTATATTGGAAATTTAAAATGGGTTCAGTGGCAGACACCCGAAATCCCAGTGACTCAGGAAGTTTAGGCAGGAGGATCACAATTCATAACCAGCCTCAGCAACTTTGTGATGCCCTAAACAACTTAGAGAGACCTTGTCTTAAAAAATAAAAAGAGCAGGGGATGTGGCTTAGTGGCAAAGTGTCCCTTGGTTCAATCCACACAACAGAAATAAATAAATGAGTATAAGAAGTGATGTTGTTCATCAGTAATACTATTGGTTCTTCCAGTTTTCCTAGTTAAATGGAAATTTAGGGGCTGGAGTTTGGCTCAGCAGTAGAGCACTTGCCTCGCACGTGCGGAGACCCTGGGTTTGATCCTCAGCACCACATAAAAAATTTAAATAAGTGAAATAAAGGTATTGTGTCCAACTACAACTAAAAACAAATATTTTAAAAAATGGAAATTTAATTTTAAATGAAACAGGTTAATATTATCTACCACTGATCCACACTCAGAAATAAATAACATTTGTAATGTAGTCTACCAATATAATTTTCCAAGCAGCTGTTTCCAGGTAATAGATCCTAAGTACAACCACATATCCCTAGTACAGCAGATCTACTTCTCCAGTGTCCTCTACTCTATTTTGCCAATGGTTCACTTCATAAACGTAAACAAATCCCTTCTCTCTGAGCCTTAACTTCCTCAAATACAAGAGAGGAGTCCAAGCTAGGCCTGGCAGTGCACGCCAGTAATCCCAGCGGCTCAGGAGGCTGAGACAGGAGGATTGAGTTCAAAGCCAGACTCAGCAAAAGCAAGGTGCTAAGCAACTCAGTGAGATCCTGTCTCTAACAAAATACAAAATGGGGCTGGGATGTTGTTCAGTGGTTAAATACCCCTAAGTTCAATCCCCGGTACCAAAAAAAAAAAATCCAGAATGGATAGTATAAGGTCTCCTCCAGTGATAGGCTTCATAATTCTATGATCAGAAAGGAGTATTTCCTTTTGAATTTAAAGACAATCCCTTGCATTAAATGGACTTCAGCCTATTTGAGTCATAGACTTAAGTCTTCATGTGTGCTTTGTTTTACTTAAGGTTGCAATTGTTGCTCAAGACCTGGCAGCATTCCATACAGCCTCATCAGAAATAGGGCACCAGCAGCATAGCCATCATTTAGTAACCACAGAAACCAGACCTCTGACCTTAGTGGCAACATCCAATGGCACCCAGATTGCAGTTCAGGTGAGTACAAGGACAGGCTATTTTCAGCTGACAGCAGTGATACTCATAGCTCTCAACCCAAGACACTGGGCTTTATATGTGACCCACACAAAAGCAAGACACAGACATATCTGGATACCTAGCTTACTTTAAGAAAATTTCTATATCTGAGGTGATCTCAAAGAGACTAACATTTTGTTCTTTACTACCTCTGCATATTCTTGAGAAATTTATAGCAAGAAAAATATCTCAGGCATGTGTCCCTGTGTGTACCCAACCAGCCATCTTTACTATCAAAATAAAAGTCTAACTAGGCAGTATTTTGTAAAGTTCTTAAGAGCTACTCTTGGAGGTGAACCTAGTATAAACACAGATCCTAAATTAGTCTTCTGAGAATCCCTGCACTGCCCCCCTTTTAAAGTGGGGAATGTCAGAAGACCTGCAAGGAGCTACTCTCTGGGAAAAGTCACTGGATTCAAGTAGAGAATCTAGAATCCTGGATGCTAGGTGCAGATATCCTTTCCTTGGGGACAATTTTCTTCCATGTGTTTACTTGATAAAGGGTTGGAACACACTCAAGAAAATGCCAGCCAATATGCCAGGTTAGTTTTCTTTAATTTATGGGTAGAGAAGCTAACAGTCTGAGAAGTTCTTCATCTCCAGACTGGCCAAGATGACTACCTTTTGTCCCTTGAAATGTATAAAGAATTTATCAAAATCCCAAATAAACAAACTGCATTATTCCCCCCCACAGAAATTTGGTTTTGTACTCTAAATGATTAGGTCAGAATAATATTTTTAACAAGCCCTAAAATTACAGAGAGACATTTCACTTCTGGCATATAACATTTCTTTCAGCATTATCTTGGCTGTGGGTTTTGGATTGTTAGTGTTTGATGTGTATGTTCCTCTTTCAGCTTGGAGAACAGCCATCTCTGGAAGAAGCCATTAGAATAGCATCTAGGATCCAACAAGGGGAAACGCCAGGGTTGGATGACTAATCCTCAAAACAATGAAGCAATAAAGCAGAAGGAGCCTTTCATCTTGTGGCAGCAGAAATCCCATCTTCTGGCAGCAGAAATGCCTGAAGCCCGGGCCCTGGAAAACCAGAAGTTTTCCATTCCTGATACACTGTACACATTTTTATGCAAGAGTGGAGAACATTTTATTCTTGACACTTTTGTGTATATAACCCTTGGAATAGATTCCCAAAGTGATTCATTGTGTACAAGGAAGTATGAAATTAGGGCAATACAGTAAATTTTCATGTTACTCTTTTATCAGATCACAAACTCCTAGAATCCACTTGCAAGACCAGTGAAGTCTTTCGGATTATTAACTTACTGTGAAAAAAATAAAAAATAAAGCCTGTATCTAAAATGTCAAGGTTCTACATGTCAAACAATCATAATTCCAAAAGCCATCATGGTCAATAAAGGATGTAAAGCCTTCAGATATTTCCCTGAGTTAGTAGAGTGTCTGCAGTTTTTGTTCTACTATATACTTGTTCATTTTTATTTGTATCTGATGGTTTGAAGACTATCCCTGTTACATACCAACCCTTGGAGCTTAAATGCTAATTTTATTAGCATTAATTGGATTATGTATAGAATTATAAAGTTTGGTTATTTAAAATTAAAACATTAAATCCAGCATTTGGGTTTTGTTAAAGATTTTACTAAGTGTTCAGTCTTTTGTTACTTTTTTTTTTTTAATGTGTTCTAATGGGTTATACATGGCAGTAGAATGTATTTTGACACATTTATTACTGTTTTGGGCAGGTTGTTTGTTTTTGTGGTGCTGGGAATCAAATCCTGGGCCTTGTACATGCAAGGCAAGCACTCTACCAACTAAGTGTTTTTGTTGTTTTTGTTTCTTAAATAATGAATTGTCAAAAGTTTCACCAGAAGCCAGGTGCCGTGGCACATGCCTGTAATCCCAACAGCTTAGGACACTGAGATAGGAGGATCAGAGTTCAAAGCCAGCCTCAACAATTTAGTGAGACCCTGTCTATAAATAAAATATAAAAAGGGCTGGGGGTGCTGGGGTTGTAGCTCAGTGGTAGAGCGCTTGCCTAGCATGTGTGAGGCCCTGGGTTCGATCTTCAGCACCACATAAAGAAAGAAAAAGGTATAAATCTATAACTACCAAAAAAAATTTTTTTAAAGGCGGGGGACAGGCTGGGAATGTGGCTCAGTGGTTAAGTGCCCCTGGGTTCAGTCCCCAG
>NW_026000174.1:22841402-22865396 GCF_001458135.2 Marmota marmota marmota
AAAAAAAAAAAAAAAAAAAAAAAAAAAAGTTGACAGAGGCTGGTGGCCAGTGCTTTAATTGGAAAGGGCTTTACTATGAAAATTAGGTTAGTGGGGTGGTGTAAATTATTTATTTTTGCTTATGTGCTTTTGTTTTAAAGCCTGTTTACCCTTAATTTTATTATTAATTTTGAATACAGCAATTTTTAAAATTTTACCTTTATATTTGTTTTGTTAAATTAATGTGCGTAGGGAAGTATTTCAGAAAGTACCAGTAATAGAACCGGGTTCAGTGTTGCATACTGTAATTCTAGCAATTTGGGAGACCGAAGCAGAAGGATTGCAATTTTTTTTTTTTTTTTTAAGTTTTAGGTGGACACAATATCTTACGTTTATGTGGTGCTGAGGATCCAACCTGGTGTCTTATGCATGCTAGGCAAGCACTCTGCCACTGAGCCACAACCCCAGCCCCTGATTGCAATTTTTTTAAAAAATATTTTTTTAGTTATACATGGACACAATGTCTTTATTTTATTTATTTAGTTTTATGTATTGCTGAGGATCAAACCCAGTGCCTCACATGCGCAAGGCAAGCGCTCTGCCATTGAGCTACAACCCCAGCCCACAATTTTTTTTTTGTAGTTTTAGATCGACAGAATGCTTTTATTTATTTATTTATCTATTTATTTAGTTAGTTTATTTTTATGCGGTGTTGAGGATCAAACCCAGTGCCTCACACATGCAAGACAAGTGCTCTGCCACTGAGCTACAGCCTCAGGCTAAGGATTGTAATTTTGAAGCCAGCCTCAGCAATTTAGCAAGACCCTGTCTCAAACTTAATTAAAAATGTCTAGGGATGTAGCTCAATGATAAAGTGCCCCTAGGTTCAATCTATAGTACCAAAAAAAAAAAAAAAAAAAGTACTTTTCTATATTTTTTATGTACTCATGACAACCTTGTGAGATATTTGGGTGCTTTGTTTTGGGATATTGGGGATTAAGCCCAGGGGCTCTATGTCACTGAAATACATCCTAAGACCTTTCAGATTTTTATTTTGAGATAGGGTCTTGCTAAATTGCTGAGGCTGGCCTCAAACTCGCAATTCTCCTGCCTCAGTCTTCCAAGTAGCTGGGATTAGGTGCATACCACTGCATCCAGCCTCTTGTGAGGTATTTGGGATTTACTATCTCCATTTTATACATAAGGAAACTGAGCAACCAACAAAGCTAATTTACCCAGAGAATTTTTTACACCACAGCTTCCTCCTTAAATGATTATTTGTAGCAGAGATTATCTAGATGTATTTTGGCCATTTCTTATTTCCTAATAACCTGACACACTAGATATTATTTTATGATGTAAATTCAATCCACCAAGGTAAAAAGAAAAGGTATGGAGCTGGGGTTGTGGCTCAGCGATAGAGCGCTCGCCTAGCATGTGTGAGGCCCTGGGTTTGATCTTCAGCATCATATAATTATAAATAAAATAAAGGTATTGTGTCCAACTATAACTAAAAAAATTTTTAAATATTAAAAAAAAAAAAAGGTAAAGGGCTGTCCTACATTAGCCACTCCTGCACTGTCCTTTAAAGCCCAGCATTGTTTGCTAGAGCATTGGAATGTGGTTATTTTTCATTTTAAGCTCTACAATACAAAGGGAGAAATGTGCTGTTTTATTTAATGTAAATTTTATCTTTGGTTGGGCCCTTTGAACTCTTGCTAAAGGGGTCATGACTTGGGCATTTAATATGAGAAACACTTCAAGGTTGGACAGAGAAAGGATTGGTTGCTTTCCCTTCAAAGCCTTCCTAAATGTATAGCATTAGAAAAGTTCCTAGTTGCCTACAAATCCAAATCCAGCCTTCATTCTTTTTTTTTTTTTTTTTTTTGGTACTGGGGACTGAACCACTCAGGGGCACTTAACCACTGAGCCACATCCCCAGCCTTTTTTTTATATTTTATTTAGAGACGGGGTCTTGCCGAGTTGATGACAGCCTTCATTGTTGATGGAGACATTTAAGCACACACAGAACTACTACTTTAAGGCCTGAGTCTCAACAAGTGCTAGCATAGTGGGACAGACCACAACCTATGAATCACAGGGTGGGGCTCCATCCTACCAGGGTTGGTCCCTGACTACTGTCAGGGAGCTGCTCCACTGGGCCAGGTAGGCTATTGTGCTTTGCTTTCTAGTACTAAAACCCAAGCTACCTGCCTCCTTTGGCTCCTTAATCTGTCTTTTCTCAGATTTCAGCACCTTTGCCAGTTAGACTGGGGAGGGCTAAGTTGAACAGTTTTAATGAACATGATTATATCCCGCTGCATCCAGAGAGAAGGGCACCATGTGCTGCTGGGTTTCCGCAACTTATTAGTGAGATGGTATATTTCCTCCAGACTCCAGCTGCTGTGTTGACAGTTACCAATGAGGCTGCTCTGAGGTCTGTTCAAGTGCAAGATGTGGAAAGAAGTCCAAAGTTGAAAAATCTCAGAAAGGCACTTGATGAAACATGACTACACTTGAACAATGGAACCAGGGAACATAACCCTCTGTAATACAATCCAGATAATGCTCAAGGCAAACCCTTCAGTCCAAGTAAAACACCCTACCCTACCCCAGGCACAACTTAGGGCTATTACAAAGAAAAAGCTCATTGTCAACAGTCTGCATTCCTCCAACTTAGTAAATATATGGAGAATGATGGCCTCCATATTGCTTTACAGGTAGCAGCTACACAGAGAGTCAGATCTCTTCTTCCCCCATGCCCACCTCCCAGTCTTTCAGGGACAAACTAAGCTTGGCCAGTATCATAGCCGGCCTCCCTGTATGGCAGCCCTAGGCTAGGTAAGCAACTTGGGAAACTGTTGAAATTGACTGAATTTCAGTGTTGAAATTGACTGTATTTATGAACTTACATTCCAGTATGTTCTCAGAAAAGATCATAGGCCAGTCAACTATGAGCAGATCACTCAACAGTGAGCAAAAGGTGAAAAGGGGCACAGCTGAAGGCTTGTTGCCAAGGAGTAAAAGGGAACACGTGAGCTTCTTCCACCCCCTCCACTGGAGCACTTTCTGTATTTAGGTATCCTTTGGGGATAAAAGGATCTGTCAAATACTGTAGCCAAGTACCACCGCGCCCAACCATTGGCATCCCGAGTGTGTTATCAGTATAGTTTGAATAAGAACCTGTACTTAGAGGGGCCCTGAACTTAAGGTTTAATACACTGTGCCTGCCATCTTGAAATTCTTTTTTTTTTTTTTAATATTTTTTAGTTGTGGATGAAAAAAATACCTTTATATTATTTATTTATTTTTATGTGGTATTGGGGATCAAATTCAGTGCCCACATATGCTAGGCAAGCACTCAACTACTGAGCTACAAATCCAACTTGCCATCTTGAAATTCTTAATAGTTTTATCTTTGAATCTGTTTTGTGGAGTCCTATGCAATAGTGGAGCATGTCCTGAAGACTTGGAGCCTGGGCTCACACAGAGTCCTACTCCTGCTGCCTCCCTGGAAGGTTTCTCACCATCACAACCTCCCCACTGTTGGCCTCCTACTTCTTGCCCTCACCCACAATTGCTGCCACACTCTGCATAAACCCTGTGGAGTGGGGTATGGTGGTGGCCATTCCCACCCTGAGCCTCAGGCATACCTCTTCTCCAAGAGCATTCCAGCTCTGAGCTTTAAAGATACTTGGATAAACCTGTTTACTATGGACTGGCTTGGCAGTGCTGTGGGAAGGAGAGATACCTGGCAGGAAGGAGAATCTGGCAGATGTCAGGCTCACAAGCACCTGTGAATACCACAGTCACCTATGAGGTCCCATGTCCAGGATGGTTCTCAGCAGGCTCTGCTGGGATCATCTTCTCCTTCCAGCTTTCCTAAGCCAGACTTGTGTATGTCTCTTCTAGTCAATTCTAATTTTGTGTTATTTCAGTGATTCCAAATATGAGTTAAATACTTTTTTTTTTTTTTTAAATCAGGGATTGCCCTAGGAGTGCTTAACCACTGAGCTACATCCTAGTCTTTTTTATTTTGAGAAAGGATCTCGCGAAGTTGCTTAGGGCCTTGCTAAGTTGTTGAGGCTGGCTTTGAACTTGGAATCCTCCTGCCTCAGCCTCCCAAGTTGCTGGTATTTCAGATGTATGCCACCATGCCTGGCTGAATTAAATACTCTTGATATTTGCTTTTAAATTTGGCACTGAAGGGGCTGGGGATGTGGCTCAAGCGGTAGCGAGCTCTCCTGGCATGCGTGCGGCCCGGGTTCGATCCTCAGCACCACATACAAACAAAGATGTTGTGTCCGCCGAAAACTAAAAAATAAAATATTAAAAGTTCTCTCTCTCTCTCAAAAATAAATAAATAAATTTGGCACTGAAGCATTGTTATAGTTTGGATCTTGAATGTCTCCCAAATGTCCATGTGTTGAAGGCTTCATTCCCAGCCTGTGGTGCTATTATGAAATGGTGGAACCTTTAGGAGGGAGAGACTAATGGAAGGAACTTAGTTCATTGGGGGCATGCCCTTGAAGGGGATATTGGGACCCCAGCCTCTTTCTGCTTCTTGGCTGCCATGGTAAACAATTTTCTGTGCAATGCACTCCTGCTGTGATGTACAGTCTCACCACAGGTCCCCAAATCAAACCAACTGTGGACTAGAAACTCCATAACTGTAAGCCAGAATAAACCTTTTCTCTTTTTAAGTTGAATTATTCCAATGAGAGAAAGCTGATTAACACAAGAATATAAAGATGAAGGCAGTGGAACATGCCTATAATCCCAGCAGTTCAGGAGGCTGAGACAAGTGCAAGGTGCTAAGCAACTCAGTGAGACCCCGTCACAAAATAGGGCTGGAGATGCGGCTCAGTGGTCGAGTGCCCCTGAGTTCAGTCCCCAGTACACCCCCCACACACACACACACAAAAAGATGAGGCGTAAAATCTATGCTAAAACTTTCAATGTTTAGTTTTTTTTTAGAATATTAAATAGCAAATAAAGTCAATGACAAATCAAGATAGAGACTACAAGGGACAAGCTATGTGTGTCTACCTTTTTTGTATCTGTGTATGTGTGTGTGCTCACATGCTGTTAAATATACATACAATAAGCTGCGTGTGGTGATGCATACCTATAATCCCAGCAACTCTTGAGGCTGAGGCAGGAGGATCTCAAATTCAAGGCCAGTCTCAGCAACTTAGCAAGACCCTCAAAGTAAAAAATAAAAAGGACTGGAGATATAGCTCAGCGGAAAAGTACCCCTGAATTTAATCTCTAGTACTACTACTAATAATTAATAAAATACGTAAACATACATATAATAAAATTTACCATTTTAACTTTTTTTTTTTCAGTGCTGAGGATTGAACCCAGGGCTTTGTGCATGCTAGGCAAGCCTATGTTAGAGTGTGCAATTCTGTGTCATTAAGTAAATTCACATTCTCATGCAACCATTACCACATTCAGTTCCTGAACTTTTCATCACCTAAAGTGAAGCTCTGTACTCATTAAACACTAACTCCCCATTCCTCCTCCTCCTCCCACCCCCGACAATCACCAATCTATCTCTATGAAGTTGACTACTTTAGGCAATTCATATCATACAATATTTTTTTTTTTTTGGTACTGGGTGCTTAACCACTGAGCTACATACATCCCTGCCTTTATTATTATTTATTTTGAAACACAGTCTCTAAGTTGCTTAGGGCTTCACTAAGTTGCTGAGATGGGAATCAAACTTTTGATCCTCCTGCTTTAACCTCCAAAGTTGGTGGGATTCTAGGTATGTGCCACATGTCCAGTGAGTATTTGTCCTTTATTTATTTATTTTTTGGTACCAAGGATAGAACTCAGGGGCACTTAACCACTGAGCCACATCCCCAGCCCTTTTTGTATTTTATTAGAGACAGAGTCTCTCTGAATTGCTTAGGGGCTTGATAAATTATGGAGGCTGGATTTGAACTCGCTATCCTCCTGCCTCAGCCTCCCAAGCCACTGGGATTATGGGTGTGTGCCACCGAGCCCAGCGAGTATTTGTCTTTTTGTGTCTGGCTTGCTGTTCCTTTCAAAGCAATTTTTTCTTACTTTTTTACTTAGAGGCCTCACATTTTCATTTCACGCTGAGCCCCCACAGATTATGTAACCTGTCCTTCTGAGAAATATGTTTGTGTTAGCCTTTCCCTTTCTGCTGTAGATGTGCGACTTGTATTTTGTGAATTTATATTATCTGTTTCTCCATTTAGAATATGGGGTCCTTTATGATAACTGGAAATTTAAACTTCCAAGTAACTCCTGGAGGCTTTGCACAGCAGCAGCATCACAGCTAACTGCTTCCTCTTATTCTAAACTCACCTGGCTTGAGAGATACAGGGACTCCTCAATTCTCCAGGAGATTCATTTTGCTTCCAGGGCATGGCTGAAATTGAAGGGACAGAAAGTGATGTGAGAGTGAAGAATGCTCAAAATTCAGGATAAACTGCATGAGTGTTACAATGAAAATTCTCTGGCAAAAGCAATTTTGTTTACTTTTCTGCCTAACTGATCTCACCTCTGAGGCCTTCCCTGGGATGCCCAGGATTCTTGAGCATATGAAAGCTCTCCCCAAGCCTGAGCACTTTCACTAATTTGCCCCAAAGCCCCCAACCTCACAAAGAGACATGAGAAACAGCTAGAATCTGAGCTATAGGCTCAATCCCAGGGCCCACCACACGAATTATGCAATTTCTATGGGAAAAGCAAAGAGTTAAAAGCTCTGTGCCCCAGGGGGATTACCTTATCTTTTAAAACAGGAAACCTTTGCTCCAGAGCAGTGGCAGGGCTTTTGAGCTATCTTGGCCCTGAGAGGACACTAGGTCCCACTTGGGAGCAGGTCCAACACTCATAGGAGGTTTTACCCAGATAAAACTGGTCAGACAGGCTTCCCATTGCTTTAGCATTTTCTAGTATCCTGAAATTGCTTCATATTCTTTTAACCAATCAAGCAGCAATGACAAAAAAAAAAAAAAACCTCCATAATTTTCTGCAAACATAGGCTTCACTATTATGAAGGGGCAATCAAGATTCTCAAAACTGAAAAGAAAAGAACTGGTTCATGAAAGGCATGACGATGCACCTTGGGGGTCAGCCCAAGGAGGTGTTCTGATGGTTTGGGGAGCAATCCACAAGCCTTATCATCTGTGGTTCACCTCATTCTGGGACAAATGGATCAGTTGTGTCCTGACTGGGACAGTTTGGTTTTGCTTTGTTTTGTTTTTTGTTGTCTACAATGCTAGTGATGGGACCCAGAGCCATATGCATACTAAGCAAGTGCTCTACCACTTAGCTATACCAGCCACAGGAGAATCGTGTGTGTGTTACTGGTGACTGAACCTAGAGGCATGCTACCACTGAGCTATACCCCCAGCCAGGGGCTCAGTAATTCCTGAGTCTGGCCTTCATCTTATGATCCTCCTGTCTCAGCTTCCCAAGTCACTGGGATTACATACTTGTGCCCCATGGGATGGTCTTTGTAGGCACAAAAGGAAGATCCCCCTGCCCTGTGAGTCTATACAAAGAAACTGATAGTAGACAGATTGATAGGAGAAAAAGGTATACACATTTATTATGCACATATGCACATGACAACCACAAAAAAACATGAGACTCAAAAGCCCCAATTGTTGAAACTTAAATAGCAGTTTAAACTATAGAATGACATAGGGGGTGAGGTTTCGTGAATGAGGACAGGAGACATGGAGTAAGTGATTTTGAGGGAGATGAATGAACTTGAAAAACAAACAATAGCCTGAAAGAAAGTCTGTTTGGGTTATTGTTGTGGTGTTCTAGTGTTCCTTTCCTAGGAGTTAATCTTCTTGTTTTTTTGGGGAATTGAACATAGGTGTCCTCTACCACTGAATTATATCCCCAGACCTTTTCATTTTTTTAATTTTGAGACAGAGTCTCACCAGCTTGTCCAGGCTGGCCTCAAACTTGCAATCCTCCTGCCTCAGCCTCCTAAGTTGCTGGAACTACAGGCATGTACCACCACGGCAGGCTATTTTCCCTGTTTGATAAGACTATAGGGATGGTACTCAAGATAAATGTATATCTGATGGAGAAACCTGTCTTAGATAATTGAACTTCAGAGGGACCCCTCTTTGTGCTTTGAGTGGGTGGAATGACAGAAGGTCAAAAGAAGCTTTGTTCTGATACTGCTTTTCTTTTTATCAATGTGCCAGACTCTGTAGTATTTTTTAATATTTTTAGTTGTAGATGGACACAATAACTTTATTTATTTATATGTGGCACTGAGGATTGAACCCAGTGCCTCACACATTCTAAGCAAGTGCTCTACCACTGAGCTACAAACCCAACCCAGGAGTATCTTTTTTGAGGCCCAACTCCTTGAAGAAAGTCATTTCATGAAAGAAAATGGGGAGAGTAATAGAGAAGAACCCTGATTGCCTCCTCAGGTCACTTGGATGTTACTATGGAAAAAGTGCTGACTTCAGATTTGGGAGACGAGTTTTGTCTTCTTACACAAAGACAACCACTTTTGGCTTTATCTTTTGGTGGTACAGGGGATTGAATCCAGGGATGCTTTACCACTGAGCTATACACCCCAGCCCTTATTGAAACAGGGTCTTGTTAAATTACCCAGGCTGGCCTCAAACTCATGATCCTCCTGCCTCAGTCTCCCCAATCACTGAGATTTCAGGTATGTGCCATCATGCCCAGCTCCATTTTGGGCTTTTATTAATACCTAATAAACAGTGTTGGCCAAAAAAAATACTTCTGAGGGGTATTTCAGTTTCCGTATAGAGATGCAAATTGCAGTGCTTGACTAAAGACTGCTGAAGACTAAATCTCATTCCCACCCAAGGCAAATCTCTGACAGAGGCCCCTACCTGTCACTTATTCTTAGCAACATTCCACACTCCTATGCTCAATTCTTCAGGACAGGCAAGGTGGTAGCAGTAAGGAAGGATCAACTATGTCAGGAATGCTTAGGTAAATGAATGAAAATGTGGAGGAAAAAAATTCAAGTTCCACCTCATCAAAATAAACTCCAAATAGATTAAAATGGTAAACATATAATAGACGCACTATACCAAATAGTAACGGTTATGTTTAAGGGTAAATGTCAGCATTCTCAAATCTTTGAAGCAATGAAAGAAACTGCAAAGGAAATCAACGTTCAAAAATGTAAAAACTGGACAGAATTTTTTTTTAATTTTTTAGTTTTCAGTGGACACAACATCTTTATTTTATTTTATTTTTATGTGGTGCTGAGGATCGAACCCAGCGCCCCGCGCATGCCAGGCAAGCGCACTACCGCTTGAGCCACATCCCTAGACCTGGACAGAATTTTTAAAAGTAGATTACGCAAAATGTCTTCAAAGAGTAAGCAGATAACATCTCAAATATAAAAAAATTTGTTTAAATATAGAGGAACCATCTAGGTAATAATCCTTACAGAAGATAAGTAGGTAATTCACAAGAAGAAATAAAAAGTAGTACCTCTACTACTGCATGGGGAAATACTCATTGTTCTTGATAATCAGAAAGTTTAAACATAACTCTAACATAGTTCATTACATCTACTAAAGTGGCAAAGATGTTTTAAAATTATAATGCATAATATTAATAAACTGATAGGGCTGGAGGTGGAGCCCAGTGGTAGAACGCATGCAAGAAGCCCTGGGTTGATGGATCCCCAGCATCACAAAAACAAATAAAACGAAGTGGGTAAAATAAGTCACCACGTAATTCTTTTTTTTTTTGGTATTGGGGATTGAACTCAGGGGCACTCAACCACTGAGCCACATCCCCAACCCTATTTTGTATTTTATTTAGAGACAGGACCTCACTGAGTTGCTTAGTGCCTCATCATTGCTGAGGCTGGCTTTGAACTTTCGATCCTCCTGTCTCAGCCTCCCTAGCCGCTGGGATTATAGGCAAGTGCCACTCTGCAAAACCCTGTCTCAAAATAAAAATAAAAAGGGCCAGGCGCTGTAGCCACACCTGTAATCCCAGCAGCTCGGAAGGCTGAGGCAGAAGGATCACAATCTCAAAGCCTGCCTCAGCAAAAGCAAGGTGCTAAGCAACTCAGTGAGACACTGTCTCTAAATAAAATACAAAATATGGGGGCTGGGGTTGTGACTCAGTGGTAGTGTGCTTGCCTAGCATGTGTGAGACCCTGGGTTTGATTCTCAGCACCATCTACAAATAAATAAAATAAAGGCCCATTAACAACTAAAAAATATTTTTTTTTAATAAAAATATGGCTGGGGATGTGGCTCTGTGGCTGAGTGCCCCTGAGTTTAATTCCCAGTATCCCTCTAAAAATAAAATAAAATAATAATAAAATAAAAAGTGGGGCTGGGGTTGTGGCTTAGTGGAAGAACGCTTGCCTAGCATGTGTAAGGCACTGGGTTCTATTCTCAGCAATGTATATAAATAAAAAATAAATAAAGGTCCATCAACAACTAAAAATATATTTTTTAAAAAAGGGCTGAGGATGTGTAAATCTAAAATCTGGTTCTTTGCAGTGGGAGGAAGCAAGCAAAAAAATTAACAAATTTTGCCCAGCACAGTGGGGCATACCTGTAACACTAGCAACTGGAGAGGCTGAGGCAGGAAGATCCCAAAATCAAGGCCAGCCTCAGCAACTTAGCGAGTCCCTAGGCAATTTATCCAGATGCTTTCTCAAAATAAAAAATAAAAGAGCTGGGAATGTAGCTCAGTGGTAAAGCACTCCTGAGTTTAATCCCCAACACCAAAAAGAACAAACAAACAAACAAACAGACCTGACAAACCACTTACTAACAAATTTTTAAAAAAGAAGGTTTCATAAATATAATAAGTGATAAAGGAATAAAATACTTTTGCCTAGCATGCCTAAGACCCTGTATTCCATACCCAGCATTACAAATTTGGAATGAGAAAAGGCTACAGTTATCAGTACAGGGGAAATTATGAGAATTACAAGGGAATGCTTTATTCAATTCTATGCTAATACAATATAAAATATGAATGAAATAGATAATACTCAAGGAAATGTAAATTACCAATAGGGACTTAGAAGAATAGAAAATCTAAACAGATAAATAATCACATAGTCTAGGGGGATGTGGCTTAGTGGTAGAGTGTGTGTCCAGCATGTGCAAGGTGCTGGGTTATATCCCCAACACCACACACACACACACACACACACACACACACACACACATCATGGATGAAAGCTGTTAAAAGCTATACCAAAAACAAACAAACAATACAACCCAATAAATCTAGATAGGTTGGTGAGCATCATTTTTCAAACTTTTCAGAGAAGTAATCATTCTAATACTACTAAAGCTGTTCCAAGGATAGAAAAAGAATGAAGGAAGAAGGTTATGCTGACCATACCTGTCATCATAGCTACTAGGGAGGTAAAGGCAGGAAGATCACTTGAGTAGAGGAGTTCAAGCCAATGTGGGCAATGAAGGGAGACCCAGTCTCAGAAAAAAAGAAAGAAAAAGAGAAAGAGGGAGGAAGGAAGGGAAAAAGAAAGGAGAAAGAAAGAGGCAAGGGCCACCAGGCTGGCTCTGTGTTTTAAGCCAAAATCTTACATTGAGCAACATAAAAATATGGACGTCATTTATGAATGTAGATGCAAAACACCTTAAAAATATATGAATATAATTTTTCAGTATATTTTGAAGCATCTTGACTAAGTACAGTTGGTTTCAGGAAGGAAAAAAAGGTATAAGGAAATCCATTAATCCAATTTACCACATAAATAAGTAAAATGAGTAAAAAATAGAATAATGAGAAATATTAAAATTTTGATATAATTTAATATATGTTCCTTAAAAACATTATGTATTAGGGGCTGGGGTTGTGGCTCAGTGGTAGAGCGCTTGCCTGGCACGTGTGAGACACTGGGCTTGATCCTCAGCACCACATAACAATAAATAAATAACTATTTTTTAGTTGTAGACACGTATATTAAAAAAAATTATGTATTAGGGCTGGGGTTGCGCCTCAGTGGTAGCACACTTGTGTAGCTATGCGAGGTGCTGGGTTCGATTCTCAGCACCACATAAAAATAAGTAAACAAAATAAAGGTATTGTGTCCAACTACAACTAAAAAATAAATATTTTTTTAAAAAACATTATGTATTAAAGAGATATAATACTTCTTTAACATAATACAGATATAAATCCTGTGAATGTTCACACGCACACTAATATATATATATCATCAACAAATAGTACTGTGTGTGTGTGTGTGTGTGTGTGTGTGTGTGTGAGAGACTAAGAATTGAATCTAGGGACACTCCTACCACTGAGCAACATCCCCAGTCCACTTTATTTCTTTTTAATTTTGAGATAAGGTCTTGATAAGTTGCTGAGGCCAGCTGGGCACGGTGACATATGCACGTAATCCCAGTGGCTTGGGAGGCTGAGGCAGGAGGATCACAATTTAAAGCCAGCCTCAGCCCACAATAGCCAAAGCAATCCTTAGTAAGAAAAGTGAAGCAGGAGGCATTACCATACCAGACCTTAAATTATACTACAGAGCTATAGGAACAAAAATGGCATAGTATTAGTCCCAACAAACATGAAGCCCGATGGTATAGAAGAGAAGACACAGAGACAAACCCACATAAATACAGTTATCTCATACTAGACAAGGCACCATAAACATACATTGGAGAAAAGATAGTCTCTTCAACAAATGGTGCTGGGAGAACTGGAAATGCATATGTAACAAAATGAAATTAGACCCCTATCTCTCACCCTGTACAAAACTCAAAGTGGATCAAAGATTTAGACATTAAACCAGAGACCCTACATCTACTAGAAGAAAAAGTAGGCCCAAATCTCCTCATGTCAGCTTAGGAATTGAATTCTTCAACAAGACTGCTAAAGCACAAGAATCAATAAATGGGATGCCATCAAACTAAAAAGCTTCTTCACAGCAAAGGAAACAATGAAGAACACAAAGAGAGAGCTTACAAATTGGAGAAAATCTTTGCCACCTGCACCTTAGATAAAGTATAAATCTCCAGGATATATAAAGAATACAAAAAACTTAACACTAAAAATACAAATAATCCAATTAAAAATGGGCAAAGCAACTGAATAGATACCTCATAGAAGAAATATTATTGATCAACAAATACATGAAAAAATGTTCAAACCATCACTAGCAATTCATTAAAACTACACTGAGGGGCTGGGATCGTGGCTTGGTTGTGGCTTGCCTAGCATGTGTGAGGCTCTGGGTTTGATTTTCAGCACTGCATATAAATAAATAAAATAAATGTCCATTGGGGGGAAAAAAAAATATATATATATATATACCAAAAACTACAGAGATTTTATCTCACTCCAGTCAGAATACAAGTAACAATAAATGTTGGCAAGGATATGGGGAAAAGGCGCACTCATACATTGCTGGTGGGACTGCAAATTGGTGCAACCACTCTGGAAAGCAGTATGAAGATTACTCAGAAAACTTGGAATGGAACCACCATTTAATCCAGTTATCCCACTCCTCAGTTTATACCCAAAGGACTTAAAAATCAACATACTATAGTGAAGCAGCCACATCAATGTTCACAGAAGCTCAATTAACAATAGCTAAGCTATTGAACTAGCCTAGGTACCCTTCAACAGATGAATGGATAAAGAAAATGTGATACATATACACAATAAAATATTACTCAGCTATAAAAAAAAATGAAATTATGGGCTGGGGATGTGGCTCAAGCGGTAGCGCGCTCGCCTGGCATGCGTGTGGCCCGGGTTCGATCCTCATACAAACAAAGATGTTGTGTCCGCCGAAAACTAAAAAATAAATATTAAAAAAAAATGAAATTATGGCATTTGCTGGTAAATGGATGGAATGGAGACTATCATGCTAAGTGAAATAAACCAAAGGCCAAATGTTCTGATATGCAGATGCTGACTCACAGTGCTGGGGAAGGGGAGTGAAGGTTCACCAGATTGGCCAGAGGGTTTAGGGGGAAGGTAGGGAGAATGGGAATGGGAAGACAGTATAATAAATCAGACATAACTTTCCTATGTTCATATATGAATACACGACCAGTGTAACTCCACATTATGTATAATCACAAAAATGAGAAGTTATACTCCTTGTATATATGTCAAAATATATTCTACTGTCATGTATAACTAAAAAGAAAAAACAAAAAAACAACGAAGCCAGCTTTAGCAATTTAGCAAGGCCCTAAGCAACTTAGTGAGATCCTGTGTCTAAATAAAATATAACAAAAGGCTGGGGATATGGCTTAGTGGTTAAACACCCCTGGCTTCAATCTTTGGTAACAATAACAACCAAAAAAAGTTGCTGAGGCTGGACTCAAACTTGCTATCCTCCTGCTTCAGCCTCCAGAGTCTCTGGGATTACAGATATGTGCCAATGTGGCTGGAAAACTAATATTATTCTTAATATCCCCATTAGAATCAGGACCAAGACAAGGATGCGCACCATCTCTATTATTTATTTGTTTATTTATTTATTTTTAGTGCTGGAGATCGAACCCACCTGGGCCTTTGTGAATGCAAGGCAAGCACTCTACCAACTAAGCTATATCCTTAGCCCTATTATTTAATATTGTTCTTGATGTTGTTCTAATTAATGCAACTAGACAATTAAAACTAAACACTAGGAAGCAGAATTATTGTTGATTATATCATTGTCTACCTAGAAATAATCAAATGAATAATTGTCAGAAATAATATTTCATTTATTTGTGGCTCTGGGGATTGAGCCCAGGGCCTGAAGCATGCATGCTAGTCAAGTATCTTACCACTGAGCTACATCCCTAGCCCTTTGTTTGTATTTTACATGTTTTTATTCTACACTGACAATTTTTCTGTGTTCTATTGTTTCTTGGATTTGACTGGCAAAAGGCCCTGGAAGTTATCAGAGTGGATGGTGAAAGGTGAGAGAGAGAGTAGGGATGGGCAGAAAACAAAGCCTGGCTGCTTCAAACTCCTTAAATGGAAGGCAGGTGATCCTGTTAACACTGAGTGGGAATATTGCTCACAATTCTAACATTCTAGCTGCACTTCCTTGGAAGGAAGGCTATTATGAACCAGCAGGGGCCAGGAAGCTCTTCCTTATCAGCAGCTCTTCACAGATAGCAGCCAGAACACATAGCTGCTTGTCTGAGACTGACTTGGAAGGCCAGGTCAGATAAAGTAAACAAATTAAGAGAAAAAAAGTGCAGGGTTCTTTCCCAAGAATAAAGCTGGGGGGGGGAAGACTTGTGGAGAAGTGAGGAAAGGGAAGGTCTCAGGCATAAGGAAGCTGAAAGAAAGGAGCACTCCAATCATGTCAAATCTTCAGAACTTGCTATAATTTTGTCTGCCTTATCCAGTTTTAGAGAGAACTAGGATTTGTTCCTGGCTCTCTCTTTGATAAGCACTCAGGCACTTTGACTTATTTTTGTCTCATTCAATCCATTACAAGTCAGAGCTTTTGACAACTTTGTGTATTTCTTCACATTTTTTCTGTGGTAAATGTTTGCTTCAGGTTTATTTTCTTGTTTTTGTATTTTAATGTAATCATCATATACTTTTGCAACTTTTCTAATTATGTTATGGACATCTTTTCATTTTGTACATGTAGCTCTGATTCATTACTTTGCAAAATGTAGTTACTTAGTATGTCATGGACATTTGAGTGGCTTGCAATTTTGTATTATAACCACAGATCTCCATTTGGCTGATTTCTTCATTCAAGATTCTACTTAAGTGCTACCTCCTCAGAATAACATTCCTCCATCTCACCACTTCTTAATCCCTTATTCTGCTTTTTTTTTTTTAAACAGCACTTACCATAATATGATCTTTTTGTGCATTTGTTTACTTATGTATTGTTTGTAATATACTGGTTGCCTCGAAAATGTTATGAAAGTTAGAATTCTTGACTGGCCTCAGTGGCACATGCCTATGATACCAGAATGGTGAGAAAGGAAAATTGAAAGTTCAAGGCCAGCCGCAGCAATTTAGCAAGACCTTGTCTAGAAATAAAAAAAAATAATAAAGGCTGGGGATATACCTGAGAAGTAAAGTGCCTCTGGGTTTAATCCCCAGTACCAAAAGAAAAACAAAGAAAGCAAAAAGAAAGTAAAGATTCTTGCAGGCACGTTAGGGAACTTCCATAGCTAATCCTATAATCCCAGCTACTCAGGAGGGTAAGGCAGGAAGACAGAAATTCAAGATAAACTTGGGCAATTTATTGAGACGCTGTCTCAAGATTTTAAAAAATTTAAAAAGGCAAAAAAAAAGAAAGGGAAAATAAAAGGTAAGGACTCCTATGCATCCCTGCTGTGTTCCTAGTGCCCAGAAGGTGCCAGGTCCAAAGGGATATCTAAGTATTTACTTGGTGAACTAATCATATAACAGTAAACATTCTTTTACATATTTTTTGTAAATCTGTACAAATATTTCAGTAGTGTTGCTGGACCAAAGAGTGTGAATATTTAAATTGTGACAGAAATCACCAAAACAATCTTTTAAAAATGGTACCAATTCAGCAGGGCTTAGTGGTGCCTGTAATCCCAGTGATGTGGGAGGCTGAGGCAAGAGGACTGTGAGTTCAAAGCCAGCTTCAGCAATTTAGCACAAATAACTTAGCAAGACCCTTTCTCAAAATAAAATATAAAAATGGGTAGAGATGTGGCTAAGTGATTAAGCACCTCTGGGTTCAAAAAAGGGGGGTACTGGAGTTGTAGCTCAGTGGCAGAGTGCTTGCCTGGCATGTGTGAGGCATAGGTGTTCAATCCTCAGCACTACATAAAAATAAATAAATAAGATACAGATATTGTGTACATCTACAACCAAAAAAATATTTTTAAAAAGGTACCATTCATATCTACCCCAATAGTAGATAATAATGCATAATCTGCAGAACACCAGATAATATCAATCTTTGCATTCTCTCTTCTTGATCTGAGAATTTAAAATACATTTGGGTTTTATGACGGGGCAAAAAAGTCATGCAAGTCTGGCTCCCTCTGGATCTACTTCATCAAGAGTGTGCCTTCATGTAGGGACTCTAGCCATCACACTGCCTAATTAGTCAGGTCCACCAGCAAGGTCCAGTGATTCTGCTTTCATCAAGTCTCTAATTAATTCTTCCCCTTCATCTTACTCCATTTTTGCTGGGGTAAGAGGAACCAGGTCCTAAACCAACAGTAATACAGTCTTAGAAATACAGTCTCAGTAATGCCAGTTCTATGATTGTATATCGCAAGTTCAGCCAGCCTCAGCAATTTATCAAGGCCCTAAGCAACTAGGGAGACCCTGTCTCAAAAAAAAAATAAAATAAAAAGGCCTGGGGAATATAGTTCAGGGGTAAAGCACCCCTAGGTTCAATCCCAGTACCTGAAAAAACAAAAAAATCTTCTCAGAGAGTTCACTGGGTGCCATGGTGCCTGTAATCCCAACAACCCTGGAGACTGAAACAGGAGGATCTCAAGTCAACACCAGCCTCAGCAATTTAACAAAGCTGACAGCAACTTAGGGAGACTCTGTCTTTAAATTAAATAAATAAATAGGGCTAGAGATGTAGCTCAGTGGTAAAGAACCTCTGAGTTTACTCCCCAGTACACTGCCTCCCCATCCACCTCCCTCTCCCCCACCAAAAAAAGGATGAATATGTACAGCCTCTGATGCAGTATTTATCACATAGTTGGCACTAAAATGTTCTCCTCTCCAAAGCATCCCCACTCTTTATAGCACTAAGAACATTATATATATATATATGTATATATGTGTGTATATATACATATATACACACACACGCATATATATACTGACCAGCATTAAGGGAATATGCAGTTGATAGGCTAAGGTTGGCACCTGAACATGGCAGACACTCAACAGACAACTGTCAAGTAGAGTTGATTTTTGCACTTAGGAACCAGTGTTTTCTTCAGTGTACACATTTACACTACCAAGTGACTGAACATGTCACACAAATGGATGCTCTCTAACCAGCTAGTCACTAGATGAGCTCATCTCTCAATCCTGTCTGAGCAGAACAAAGCCTTTTACAGAACTTTAAGACTGACTCACCACTTAGTCATCAAAACATAGCAATACTCCAAACATACTTGCTCTTGTTAACAAAAGACCAGCATGGGATGTCTGTCTTTTCTCCCTTCCTTCCCCTACTGAGAAAGAGCCCCTTGACTCACTGGCAAGAATCATCTCAACAAAGCTGATTTAAATAATCACACAACATTGCCACCATCTAGGTCATTTCCTGTGTATGTCACAAATCCAGGGGAGAGTCGATTAATCAACTATCTGAATGTTTTTTGAGTGGTTGCAATTCTGTTGGACACTCATGATTCCCCGTTTATGACATTTCTGTGAAGTGATCTTTTCAGTTATTTAAACTCATTAAAGTACAGAGGAAAGTAGCCCTTTGCCTCTGGAAAGGGAAAAAGGGGAAATATTGGATTTCTCTGAATATACTTGATTCCATCCCAAAAGAGTCATTAAATAGCAAATATTGTGCATAATAGCTGCTTCAGAGAGGCATAGTTTTAAAATATGTTGGTTTTAAACTCCTCTCTTATCTAGGAATGATGTGGTCAGTGGTATTTTCTCTTGAGAAAGGTCTTACAGTTACTATCATCCATTGCCTGACTGTAGCAGACTATCAAGTCTTTCAAGACCAGGAGCCTGCATGAGGCTGAGAGCTACTGAAATAATCAGGAGGAGCCTGAGGGCTCCTTTCACTAATAAGGATGTTTATAGCCAAGGTTTATAGCCAAGGGTACAGACACAATTTTAAAATACCCTAGCATGGTCTCTCCTAGCTTAAGACCCCCAAGCAAAAATTGAATGAGAATCTTCAAACTTTTCTTTTTTGTAGTTCTGGGAATTGAACCCAGTGTCTTGCATGCACTAGGCAAGCACTCATTACTGAGCTACAACCTGAGCCCCCAGATCCTCAAATTTTAATATAGAAACCATATAAGTGAGCCAGGTTTGGTGGCATAGACCTATAATCCCAGTGATTTCAGAGGCTGAGGCAGGAGGATGTATGTTAGAGGCCAGTCTCTGCAAAGGAAAAAAAAAAAAAAATTGAATCAGGTTCTCAGAAGCCTGGTGAGACCCTATCTCAAAATAAAAAATAAAAAGGGCTGGAGAGGTAGTTCTGTGGTAACACACCCCTAGGTTCAAACCCTAGTTAAAAAAAATATATATATATATATACACACACACACACACACACACACACATATATATATAATATATATATATATATATATTCCATACCTAACAGATATAATGAAATCTGCCCTTAATCTACCTTATATAAATATTAGGAAATAGTATATTAGTAGTCCCTGAAGATTCAGACATTACAAGAAATGTTTATTTCATTAAACTATCAATTGGTCACCTTTACATTGGTATCATTTCTGTTCTGATTTGATTATCCTAGCTGGGTGTGCAAAACTGTCTATTCATATTAAGTAAATTTTGGGGGGAATATAAGGAGTGACATGTTGCATTTACTGACTGTAAAGTCATGTAAATTGTAATAATTTACAAATGTAAATTATTCTCAAACAACACTGCTATAATTAAAAGCATATTTCTAGCATATACTTAACTATTTGTAAGGAATAATACTAATTTTACATTGAACATCTAGGGAAGAATTTGATTTTGATTAGTTTGTACTTTCAGTGTAAGCTGATGAACATTTAGTAAAATGGTCAAACAACCTCATCCATCAGAGGGTATTAAGGCAAGTGACAAAGTAGAGAAATCTAATCTATACCTGAGAAGTCAGACAGGAGCAGTGCTAGGAGTTGCCACATTCTAGCCTGTGACCTGGATTCCTGAGGTCAACCGGCAGTTGGTAGCAGTTAAAGCTGAGGTTTGTTGAAAGAACAAGCAGAAGGGGAAAGGTAAAGATAAGGAAGATGAAGAAAGACAGTTGAACATTTTTTTTGGTATTATTTGCTTTTCAAGTGAAAATGTGAGATTTTGACCAATGTGGCTTTTTAATTATATCAAGTAGGCTCTTTTGAGATGAACTGATTATTTCTCTAGAATCAAAAGTGTAAACTAGAAAAGATTCAGCTTTGGGTAAAGCCCCCATTAATTTTATGAAACATTCCTAGAAACTCTACATCACTAAAAAAAAAAAAATTTAGTTCTTAGTTCTGAAGGATTTCATTCAAAGAACAAAGCTTATATTAGTAAGCAAACATATTCATGTGCTATATATATTTAAAGTGCTTAGGATGATTTAGAAATCTCAATTACAAATCTTCAGGGCAAGAATTTTGCTTTATTTTTCTGCCAAGGAAAGTCAGTGGGCTAACAATAGTGGCATTAAAGCCTTTTACTTGCTAAGTCATGGATCTAATCAGGATAAACAGGTTAAGTTTGTTCTCTCCAAAGCTAGAGGCAAAATTGTGACTCAGTTATTACAACACTACCACAAGCATGTGGATTTTGCAAAAATTGCCTAGCAACATTACAGCTGGAAACAACACTGGGTAGGGAAGGAAACTAGAAATTTGACTTAGATATGCCCTGGTGCAAATGGGTGTAACTCCTCTGTTGGGTACAGTGTGTGCTGTACTCAATGAGCATGAAATTTTAAAAATCAGAATAGTCATTTAAAATTTCAGTTAGGACGTTGCTATAATTAAACCATAACACTGTGCCATGTGCTTAGCTGAGGAGGCAGGGCCTGATTTCTCATTCATTATGACACTGTTTTTTTTTTAAAGGATTACTAGATCTTCTTTCAGTTATTCCAGAAACATTTATGAAGCACTGTCCTGGGGTCCAAAGCACAATCCTGGTTGGTGGATGGAGTTCAAAAGACAAATAAAACTTGATTCCAGCTCTGGGTGTGAGGAAAGACAGATAAGTTAAGAGAGTTCTACAGTCCATGCAGGTGTGGGCAAGAGTAAATCATGCAGGAAGGCCCTAGGAAGTGGCTCTATCACTGAGTACCGGAGTGTGCCACCTTTGGTTCCATCCCCACCCAAGAGTAGGGATCAACACAGTGCCTCCAGAATGCTGGGCAAGCACTCACCATGGAGTTACACCTTAGCCTCTAGCATTGAGTCTTGTTTTCAATTTTTAAAAAATACTGGATTTTAAAACCCAAAGGCTGAATGTTATCTCTGATATACCAATTTTAACACGTTAAGTGCAGTAGGAAAGAACAGAAGTTCATTGGATTGGACAAAAGGGAATAAAGGGGACTGGGGTTGTGGCTCAGTGGTAGAGCACTTGCCTTGCATGTGGGAGGCCCTGGGTTTGATCCTCAGCACCACATAAAAATAAAGACGCTGTGTCCATCTACAACTAAAATATAAACACACACACACACACACACACACACACACATATGGGGATGAAGGGAGAGAGGATGGGAATAGGAAAGATAGTAGAATGAATCAGACATAACTTTTCTATGTTCATTCTTGAATTCACAACCAGTGTAACTTCACATTATGTACAACCACAAGAATGGGAAGTTATACTCCATGTATGTATAATATGTCAAAATGCATTCTATTGTCATGTATAACTAAAAAGAATGAATAAAAAATAATACCAGCTTTTCCCCCGTCATTCTACATATTTGCTGGGAACTTACCTCATCCACTGTGAGTGAGGATGCCAAGCCTTCAATGTTCTGGGACTATGCACTGAGAATTTCCCTTCCCATGTTGCCCCAGTTTGAGAACTTCCAGTTTAGGGAAGCAGACAGATGGCAATGTAGGAGTTGACAAAAACAAAGCAAACACTGTTCAGAATGTTTACCTCCAAGAAGGGGAACTGGGCTGGAAATTGAAGGGATAGATGGGAAAGTTTTGTATCATTTAAATCTTTATTATTTGGGGGTGGGAAGGCCATAGAAAAAAATGATATAGTGTGATGTCTGCTAACCTTTACACACTTTCATTGAATGAAGTAGTAATCCTCTATTCAATCTTAAAATAGGAACTGGGATTGTGACCCACTGGTTGAGCTCTTGCCTAGCATGTGTAAGGAAAGGCACTGGGTTGGATTCTGGCACCACATATAAATAAATAAAGGTCCAAAAACAACTAAAAAAATTTTTTTAGAAAACTCTTAGAATAGGCAAATTTAAATGCAAACTTGCCAATTTAGGAAGCAAACCAATTAACATTTTAACTAAGGGCTCTTTTATCAGTGATAAAATAGCACCTAACCCATATCAGAACACTACAATAAACAAGTTAGGGAAGGTCCTTGCCCTCAGGGACCTTATTTTTCCAGCATAGTGACAAACAACCTACTTGGAGGTAGACATAAACCTGTTAAGGAAATAAAACAGGGAATTGTGAAAGACAAAGTGGGGCAAAGAAGGGGATATGAGAAGTTAGTAACAAGGGATATAGAATTCTTATAGAGGAGGGGTTCAGGAGTAACAGTCTAATGAGAAGAGGCCTAAGGGGCTTTAAAGTTCCCATTTACCTACAAAGCACATTTTTATACAAATTCATGCTTTAGATCCATAAAAGCAGCAGTTTTCTAAGGTTATTTTTATTTACATTTCATAGAAAATGTCACTATCTACACCAAATAATTCTGTTATCAGAAGGGACAGAGGGGGAGGTATTAGAGGGTGCTAGAAAACAATCCTTGGCTTTGACCACTCTGGATCAGAGAATGCCTCTCCTTGAAGTGTACAGAGTTCTGATCGTCTATAAGTTTAAAATTAAGTTTGGGTTAGCATACAAAAAGGCATACTTACATTAGCTAGCAAATGTTTGTGGAAACAGCTGTAGACCCTTTATTGTCATCAGCTGTGATCTCAAGACAATTCAAAAAGCTATGTGCTAAGTACTAAGACCAGTTTTAAAAATCGAGCTTGATGTTAGCTTTTGAAGTGTTAGAACAACTTAAATCACAAAGTATTAACTCCCATAAAATGCTATGATAAAATAAATAAATAAATATAAGTGGCCATTAACCCAAGATTACTGTCCAATATTGTGAATCAAAAACAAATTCATCACTGGTAGTGGTGCACGCCCATAATCTCAGCGACTAGGGAGGCTGAGGAAGGAGGATCACCGAGTTCCAAAGCAGTCTCAGCAATTTAATTGTAGCTCAATGGTAAAGTGCTTCCAGGTTCAATTCCCAGTACTAAACCAAAACTAAAACAAAGAGAAAAACCCACACAACCGAAACCAAACCCACCTGAACAAACATTAAATATCCGCTGACATCCAAAATTCACAAAAAGCGTGCTGTAATCTACTGGTAGTGAGAATACAAATTGTTTTCCTGGAGGGCAAATTTGGCAGCTTAAATCCTTTGACCCAGTAATTCCCACTCCAGCAATGTATCCTAAATAATAATAATACCACGGAGAAAGATGGATATTAGTCGCGGGGTTATTTACAACAGAAAAACTGGGAAAGAAATCTTGTGTGTGCAATAAGGGACGGTTCGACAGGGTAGGAGGGGAATTGTTTTCTCTAGTTAGACCTTAGCTGCCTGGCCAACCCGTTTTGCCAACACAGGCCCACGTGCAGGCTGACAAACACCGTGGTCGCTTGGTGGGCACCAGTTTGGGGTAGCGCCGGGGGGGTGCTGCTTCTGTTTACCGGGACAAGCCTTGGCTCGGCTGCATAGGGGACCACAGGCCTGGAGAGCTCACCTCAGGAGGTCGCACCCGCCCCCAATAGCCACCACCTGAGCAAACTGAGGCTCAGAGGACGCGCCCCCCAGCCAGTGTCTTCGCGTCGAGAACTCGCGTGTGGGTCCTCTGGTTGACCTCGGTGTCCCTCCTAGGCACACCAGTTCACAGAATTCAGGAAGGTCCGGAGGCCCGACCTCGAGTCCGAAACGTGACTGCACACCGCCACGCCCACAGCGCCCCAGTGGCTAGCGCCAAAGGGACGCCTGGCTGCAGGCGGCTCCGGCTGCTGCCGGCCCGCAGGGAACAAGGAGGCCCCCACGCCGCCCGCAGAGATTCAGACCCCGGGG
>NW_026000174.1:22866401-22876364 GCF_001458135.2 Marmota marmota marmota
TTCGGTTACATAACCGCCCGGCCGCGCCCCGCTCGCTGCCCGGCGCCGCCACCCAGAGTTGGCAGCCCCTCTCTTTGGCCCTGCCCAGGAGTTGTCCGTTAAGATTATGTAACTGAACAATGGGCCTCGTCTGCACTTCTTCATTTTACAAAGGGGCTGGTCGGCGCCGTGCAGGTGGCCGACGATTTGACGCCCGCGGAGTCGGGGCCGCCCCGAGCACCTCAGCCCCGAGTGTGGCACCGATATCGAGGGGTGCAGGACCGGCCCCCTGACACTCCCGAGCCATATGGTGCCTTTTAAACGCGGCGACGAGGCCTGTAATTTGGGCCCCTCGGGCAGAAGGTGTTTGGTTAAAAAAAAACAAAACTCCCCGCTCTTATCCTTTTCGTGTGTAGTGGCGTTATGGGGAAAAAGTGAGGACTTCCACTGGCGAGTAAAGCCCGGCCTTCCCCGCATTTACAGTCCTAGACTCAGAATAATGCCTGGTAGCTTTTAAGCTTCGTTCAGGACGTAGTATCGGGTAAGCGTTTGTTTTTGTCCGTGGGATAGCGGTGCCGGAGTTTGGTTGCCTTTGGGTGATGATTAGGGACTCTGCTGTTGATATCTTAAGGAGGGTCTCTGCACCTGTTGGTGGAATGGTCATTCAGTATGCCGATTACCACTTCTTATACTCCAAAGTCACCCAGATTTAAGGACAGACACCGAAATTAAGACAAGCTGCACATTTGTGTGCGAAACGTTATTTCAAGTGAGTCCGGGTTCACTTCGTTGTCCGTTCATCATAAACACCAGAAATATATGTACTTTTGAGAATTAGTTTTATTAGCGGATTTGCCTACGGCAAGATCCTCCCGCAAGTGAGGGGAGGAGTCCCGCGGGAGTGTCTTTCAAAGCACTATTTAGATGGGGGAGGGGAGCTTTTATGAGACTGACTGCTTTCTATTTTCAGATGACTGGGGTTTGTTAACTTTTAAGACACTGAAATTAATTTAGTTTTAGTTAGCATAAATATTCCTTTTAGGATTTGAGACCGATTTTACTTTCCTCCCTTTTTCGGAAAGATAGATAATATCTAATCTCAGACTCTTAAATTAGCCACTGTTTTGTTGTTCGTTTGTTTTGTTTTGTTTTTCACGAGTTACATCCCCAGCCCGTTTGAGACAGGTTCTCGCTAAATTGTTCAGGGCCTCGCTAAATTTCTAGGTTGGCTTTGAACTTGGAATTTTCAAAGCCTCAGCCTCCCGAACCGCTGGTATTAAAAACTTGTATGTTGCTTCATTTTTTTTTCTCTGCGGTGCTAGGGATGAAACCAGGGCTTCCAGCATGTTACTCAAGCACTTAACTACTAAGATACATCCCCAGTTCTGGTGGGGTACTTTGATCTCTACCTTCAGCCACTTGAAAGGTCTGTTGAAGGTTAAATTGCGAAGGCTGTCTGGAGGGGTTGGGTCCTAAGAATTTTTATTTTTCCTTCTCTAGAGTTTGCTTTCCAAAGCTAGAGGAATTGATTCCAGCTCTGTGAAACTCCGCGGTGGTTCTCTATTCATGGACACACAAAAATCAGGAAAGAGAGAATTTGACACACGACAGACTCCTCAAGTGAATATTAATCCTTTTACTCCGGATTCAGTTTTGCTTCATTCCTCAGGACAGTGTCGTAGAAGAAAGAGAGCGTATTGGAATGAGTGAGTCATTTATCAATAGTTTTGGCTTTCCCATATACCCAGAATTGGTTTGGTGTACTTAACAAAGTTTAGCTTCTACTGAATGGCATAGATGGTTAATTGTGCTCTGAAATGTTTTCTTATTAACACTTAGGAAAGGAGTGGTGTGAAAAAGGAAGGAATAAAAAAATATAAATTGTAGGAAAGCTGGTGTCAAATGAGGCAGGCAGTAAAGCCTTATTAAAAAGGCTTTATTTTCTTTTTTTTTTTTTTTTTTTTCTTGGTATCAGGGATTAAACACTTAACCACTGGGCTACATCCCCAGTCCTTTTTTATTTTGAAACAAGGTCTCACTAAGTTTCCCAGGCTGGCCTCAAATTGCTATCCTTCCGTCTTAGTCTCCATAGTTGCTAGAAATACTGGTGTGAACCAACATTCCCAGCTTTAAAAAGACTTTAATTTTGATATGTGTGGTAATGTTGACATCTAGTTAGTGAGTGTATCTCAGCGGGGACTTTTTCATTATCTGAACTGAATCTTGTGATTACAAAATTAGAGGAATTGATTCCAGCTCTGTGAAATTCCGTGGTGGTTCTCTATTCCTGTATGTGTACCATAGTCAATTTTAGATCTCAAGTTGATGTATCTATTAGATGTGTTGATGAAAAAATATATGCTATTTTTTCAGTTCCTGTGAAGATATAGAAGGCAGTGATTATGAGCTTGAAGATGAAACAAGACCCGCTAAAGTAAATATTTATTTCTGAAATTTTGTTTAAGATATATACATGTTAAGTAAGCATGAAAACATAACCTAGAATAATTTTTTAAAAGTTCACACATAGTCCTGTCATCACAGCAAAAACTCATTTTCATTTCTTTGTATTATATACGTGGATAACCTTTTTATTCCAGAGAATTACCATTACTGAAAGCAATATGAAGTCACGGTATACGACAGAGTTTCATGAGCTGGAAAAAATTGGCTCTGGAGAGTTTGGTTCTGTGTTTAAGTGTGTGAAGAGGCTAGATGGATGCGTTTATGCCATTAAGCGATCAAAAAAACCATTGGCCGGCTCTGTTGATGAGTATGTATTACACATTCCTATCTTTTTTTTTTTTTTTTTTTTTTTTTCATTTCCTATGGCATTACAAACATTAAGGTTTTAGATGATCAAACGTTGAATTTAACTTGTTTAATTTTTGAGAAATCATAATGATTAATCAGGCCCTTTTAATTTTGTGCCATTGTTTTTTATTTTAGAGTCTAACTTAAATTTATTATTTCTAGTCAACATCCATGAATTTACAGTAGAATAGCATGTAATCTTTCCTGAGTCCTAAGGCCAGCAAACTTTCATCTTTCTGAAAGTCTTTAATGGAAGGAAGCCTTTGGGAAATCTCATGAGTCTTAACCCTGCCCCCACCCCCAGCATATTTCATTTCAGCATAAAGTTTGAAAAGTAAAGTTTCAGAGAAATTAACTCAGGTTAATCTTGAGTAAAAAATCATTTACCATTCTATTGATCTCAAATTTCTCCTAGGCAGAATGCTTTGAGAGAAGTGTATGCTCATGCAGTGCTTGGACAGCATCCTCATGTGGTTCGATATTTCTCTGCCTGGGCAGAAGATGATCATATGCTTATTCAAAATGAATATTGTAATGGTGAGTAATGTAATGGTTTTCTCATACACTTATATACTTGAGAAAATGAGCACCAAGGAGGGAATATTATTATCTCAAGTTTTTCTCCTTCTTTCTCTCTGACTCTTGTCTCTGTTTCTTTTTGGTGTAGTGAGTATTAAACCAAGGCCTCACATGTACAAGGCAAGCACTCCCCAGCCTGTCTTATAAACTGAAAAGATTAGAGGCCTTCTGTGTATTTTAAGTGCAAGTAGATTGAAAACCTCCCTTCTAAAGCACCTTGTAGAGACCTCAGTAGAACTTTGTATACTATGCATATCCTTGTTATTAAAATTACACCAATCCATTTGAGAAAATAGCGATCTTCCCATGTATATTCTGGTATCCTAGAACCTAGCATAGTGCATAGGGCACATAGTTGTTAAGACTGTCTTATTCGGGGCTGGGGCTGGGACTTAGTGGTAGAGTGCTCACTTTACACACATGAGGCACTGGGTTCCATCCTCAGAACCACATAAAAATAAAAGGTGTTTGTGTCCACCTACAACTAAAAAAATACACACACACACACACACACACATATATATATATATATATATATATATAAAGATTGTCTTAAGTCTATTTTTTGCTGCTACAAAAGAATATTTGTGTTGGGTTATTTATTATTTATGTATTTTGCAGTACTGGACATTGAACCTAGGGCCTAACATATGCTAAGCACTACTGCTGAGCTAATCCCCAGCCCTTTTATTTTATTTGGAAACAGGCTGGCCTTAAACTTGTGATCCTTCTGCTTTATATTTTTGTGGTGCTGAGGATTGAACCTAGGGCCTTATACATTGTGAGGCAAGCACTCTACCAACTGGGCTATGTCCCCAGCCTTGGATAATTTTATAATAAACAGAAATTTATCTGGTTCATGGTTCTGAAGGCTGGGAAATCTAAGAGCTTGTCAACAGCATTTTTTAAGGGCTGAACCCCCTCCCCCCCTTTTTTTTTTTTTTTTAATCTATTGATAATAACAATCTATTTTTGAGGACAGAGTCCCTGTGATGTAGTCACTTCTTATCAGACACCCCCCCATCCCCGCTCCCATTCCTTTTTGCATTGGGGATTAAGTGTCCAACACATGAACTTTGGGGGATACATTCAAATCATAGCAAAGAGATATTTTTTTCCTGTGGGATCTCACTGCATCCATCCTTGCTTTTCCATTTTATTTTCTGTTTCTAGTACTGTTGTTGGTCATGAAAGGACAATGACTCTCCATTAATGTTTTTCATTTCTTCAGGGTGTTCTGAAATTCTGCTTTACTCCCACCATCTGCTATTTTTTGCTTTTTAAATTTTTTATTGATGGACACAATACCTTTATTTTGTTTATTTATTTATTTTTATGTGGTGCAGAGGATCAAACCCAGTGCCTCACACCTGCTTGGCAAGCACTGTACCACTGAGCTACAAACCCATCCCTGCTGTTTTAATTCTTTAGCTGGTCTCTCTCCCTCTTGCAAATTGAAACAAAGCAGACATGTATAGGATAAACTTTGGACCTCCTTGAATTGTTTTTACCTTCATGAAGTTCTTTAAGGACCAGCTGGTTTCCTTCTTTTATTTTTTATTAAATCTGTACCAAAATCCTGATTTGAATGCTGATATATAGGATTCTATTATACACTCATATTTCTTTATATATATTTTTAGTTGTAGATACCTTTATTTTATGTATTTATGTGGTGATGAGGATTGAACCCAGTGCCTTACACGTGCCAGGCAAGTGCTTTACCACTGAGCCACAACCCCAGCCCCTATACACCCACATTTTTATATATAATGTATTATTTCTATTTCTGTACATCTTCTGTGACTATTAGAGAATTTGGGGTTTAGCTAACCCTTGAGAAAGCAAAGATTTATTTTTGTTCATTTTCATTTTTTCTTTAATATAAGCAATATCAGCAATCTCATAGCTTGTTAATAATTAAGTGGTACAGATTTAGGTTCTCCATATTTAAAAATAATGAACAAAGCAAGTTCATTTTCCAGTCTTTACTCGTTTAGTTCTCTGCCCTTGAAAGAACTTTGTTCATTATATAGCATTGCTGCTAATTTGTTTCACACAGCTCTAGAAATGTTTCTATTCATAACATCAAAATTTATGTAGCTGTTTCTTATGATCTTATGGACTATATTTTTTCTTAACCCTAATTTTTCAGTTGCTGAGTTTAATTTATAACAACTTAACCATATTGTCTTTTCTGTAACATATTTGCTTGATGCCATCTCCTTTTAATTTATTTTTTCACGTTGATGTGATATACCCCCCCAACCCCAATTTTTTATTTAAAAATACATTTGACACCTGGAAGACACTATAGTACACACCTGTAATCCCAGCAGCTAGGGAGGCTGAGGCCGAATAATCACAAATTTAAAGCCAGCCCCAGCAATTAACAAGGTCCTCAACAACTTAGTTAGACCCTATCAAATAAAACATAAGAAGGGCTGGAGATATGGCTCAGTGCTTAAGTGCGCCTGGTTCCAAATCCTGGTTACTCCCCTCCCCCCAAAAATATAAAATATATTTGACATTTTGGTATTTAGTCTTAAATTGTAGAACCTCCCTTCCTGACTAATGCACTATTGACCTTTCTGATTTTATTACCCTGAGTGATTTTAAGTTTTAAATATATTTGTTGTTTTGTGGTGCTGAGGATCAAACGCAAAAAATAAAAATTTTGATTTTGTAAGCAGGTTGAAGGACAAGGTCCTAGAAAATATCATTCTTTGTTGAGAGTGAAAAGGAATGAAAGAAGACTATGAAAGAAGAAAATATTAATTTTGCTGTTTTTGTTAGGTGGAAGTTTAGCTGATGCTATAAGTGAAAACTACAGAATCATGAGTTACTTTACAGAAGTAGAGTTGAAGGATCTCCTTTTGCAAGCATGCTAGGCAAGTGCTCTAACACTGAGCTGTAGCCCAGCCCAGGTTTGTTTTAACAGTTCCTCATTGATTTTGAGACAAAGTATAAACATAAAAAGTTTTTAAAAGTGTAAACAAATTAATTGATTGGTTTAACCTGTTCTATAAAAGCAGGTTTATATTCTCATTCATAAAAGAGGTATAAATTTAAACCATACTCAGATATACTGGTATTTACCTCTAAAATTTATGGACTTGTTAGGGTTAGGGCAAGAGTTACTCATACATTGATAATGGGCATATAAATTTGGTATGGTCTTCTGTGGAGAGAGAATGAATTCGTCTGTGTTTTGCGTATATTACAAATACTTACAATCTTGATCCAGCAGTTTTGGTGCCAGGACATACTACATATGTGTGAAGTGACCTATGAATAAAGATATTCATTAGGTAGGTCACAGTATATACATGATTTTTAAATGTCCATCAATTAGGGGATTGGTTAGTGCATTACCATTCAATGGAATTCTGTGGGGACACAAGAAAGAAAAGGGTATTGACAGAATTTTCTTCAAGATAATAAACATATAATATCATTTGTTAATTTGTTGAATACCTAAGAAACTGACAACATTGGTTTACTCTGGGAAAGTGAACCATTCAGGTTGCTGGAAAGAAGGTTTAAATTGTATTTTCTATCCATATGAGTCTATTTACCTATTAAAAGAAAAAATAAAAATTTTATTTTGTAAGCAGGTTGAAGGGCGAGGTCCTAGAAAATATCATTCTTTGTTAAGAGTAAAGAGGAATGAAAGAAGACTATGAAAGAAGAAAATATTAATTTTGCTGTTTTCGTTAGGTGGAAGTTTAGCTGATGCTATAAGTGAAAACTACAGAATCATGAGTTACTTTACAGAAGTAGAGTTGAAGGATCTCCTTTTGCAAGTTGGCCGGGGCTTGAAATATATTCATTCAATGTCTTTGGTTCACATGGATATAAAACCTAGTAAGTATTATAAATCCTCTGACTTGCATTCTTTGGGGATATAGAGAATAAATCGTTTCATTGTAATATGAAACCACATGGTTTTTCATTAAGTACAAAGTACTGTTTTATGATTCTTATTCATCTCTTTCCTTGTTACCCTACAAATTTACATACTACTCATTAAAAGAAACCTTTCTGCTGTCTTTTATAGGATCAGTGATAGAGCACTTACTAGCCTTAAGTACGTCCCTGGGTTCAGCCTCAGTACTGCAAAAACAAAAGCAAAAGACTTAACACCCTACTCCTCTGCTAGGCCAGGCCATATTTAAATTTTCTCTAATTGACCCATGTCTTTTTTCTTTCTTTCTTTTTTTTTTTTTTTTTTTTTTTTTTTTTTTTNTTTATTTATTTTTATGTGGTGCAGAGGATCAAACCCAGTGCCTCACACCTGCTTGGCAAGCACTGTACCACTGAGCTACAAACCCATCCCTGCTGTTTTAATTCTTTTTAGTTGTAATGGACACAATACCTTTATTTTTTTATGTGGTGCTGAGGATCAAACCCAGTGCCTCACATGTGCTCACTGAGCCACAATCCCAGCCCCTTTATTTATCCAAGTCTTAGCAGTTGATTTGTTTAAAGTAGTATATCTCAGCACCATGCATTACATCTGGTTATATCCATTTTTCTCTTTAGCATTTCATTCTGCTGTTATTCTCTTATTTACTTACTTATGTATTTGGTACTGGGGATTGAACCCAGGGGTGCTTTACCACCAAATCATCCCCTCCTTTTTGTTTTTCCTCCAATTATTTTTTATTTTGAGACAGAGCCTCACAAGTTAATGAGGCTGACTTCCAACTTGTGATCCTCCTACCTTGGTCTCCAGAGTCTCTGAGGTTACAGGCATGTGCCACCACACTTGGCTGCTTTATTCTACTTTTTAAAAATGATACAGGATTGTCTTGCAAGATTCCTTTTCTTCTGAATTTGACTAGTTGCTTCCTTGTATCATTTAACTTGTTCCTTTCTCCCCTATATTTCCTGTAAATTAATTTGTAGCTAAAGGTTGATGGGAGTCAAACTGAACATTTTAGTCCAAGTGTTTTTAAGTTGAATTTTATAGGTTTTTTGTTGTTGTTTTTGACAGTACTGGGGATTGAACGCAGGGCTTTATGCATACAAGGCAGGCACTCTACCAACTGAGCTATTTCCCCAGCCCTTTTTCCTTCTTTTTATCTATGGGAATGTATGTCAATTCATGAGAATTTAAGTCACTTTATACATCTTTTTTTTTTTTTTTTTTTTTTTTTGTGGTGCTGGGGATTGAACCTAGGGCCTTGAGCATGCGAGGCAAGCACTCAACCAACTGAGCTATATCCTTAGTCTCTATACATCTTATTTCTGATGTAATTTTTTATTTGAAATTGAACATCTCTCTAAATAAAATTTTTATTTTCAAAAGGAAAAATACATTGGTAGTGGTTGTGAATCTGAATTAGTAAGGTCCATTAGCTATACTCCCTTATAGCTTGTATGAACTGTAAGATAAATACCATAGACCCTTGTGTTGCAAGGTACAAAGTGTGAAATTATTAAGAGATATGAAGTTTTAAAATCAGCAAATTTACAAATCCTACCATAAGTTGTCTAAAAATAAATAGAAATTGGACAGAGGAGTCCAGTGAGTATAACATTTATAAATTCAGAATTTTATCAGTAATAATAAAATGAAATCTGCCACTAAAACTTAAGTTAATCATGAGTTTAGTACATTAGCTTTTCCTTGAATTTGAAGGAAAAGCTAATGTCTGTACAGTAGCAAATAGTGAACCACAAAGCAATATTGGTCAGTAGATTCTGTATGGTCAGCCAAACTTGCTGGCTAAATGTCTTATTCATACCAGCCTTGTAAGCACTAAATTAAAATTTGTGCTTTGGCAGCATCACAAATTACTATGTTTTGTATTGTTTTTAAGTTAATAAACTGCTAGAGATTAATATGTATTTGATGAGATTCTAATGCAGGGTTTTCCAAGTGTTCAGGGATCGTTGTCGAGCTAGGAAGTATTTTCCCAGAAAATATAGCTTTGTCATCCTCCCTTGAAGTTTTTGTTCTCATTGGTTTTGGGGTAGAACATGAGAGCTGGATTTTTAAAAGCCTTTTGGATGATTTTGATATTTGACTTTGTTTATAAACTATAGTTATACTTTTGTTAGTGAGGCTTAAATAATTAACTATTTAACAGGTAATATTTTCATATCTCGAACTGCAATCCCAAATGCTGCCTCTGAAGATGGAGATGAAGATGACTGGATATCCAACAAAGTTATGTTTAAAATAGGTAAGAAAGATAACTAGATTGTTATGTTAAAATTAAGACAAATGCTATTTGTTTTTAATTTTGAGTGTTGGTTTTTAATTCTGAGTATTGGTTTTTAATTCTGAGTGTGTGTGTGTGTGTGTGTATGTGTGTATGTGTATGTGTGTGTATGCATGCCAGAAATATTTGTTTTTAATTCTGAGTGTTGGTTTTTAATTCTGAGTATTGGTTTTTAATTCTGAGTGTGTGTGTGTGTGTGTGTGTGTGTGTGTATGTATGTGTATGTGTATGTATGCATGCCAGAAATTGAACCCAGGGGGCCTTGCACATGTTAAGCAAGTGATCTACCACTGGGCTATATATATATATCCCCAGCCCTTGGTTTTAATTCCTACTGTGATTTTTCTTTTTTTTTTTT
>NW_026000174.1:22876621-22878314 GCF_001458135.2 Marmota marmota marmota
AGTATAATTATGATCTTATTAATCTTTTATATATGTATTTGCTTTATTGCTCATGTATGTATTTATGACTTGTTGGTATGTTCATGTACATGTGTTGTGTTTGCATAGGAATCCCTAGAGAGAGAGTTTTTTCTGAGAATTTAAGGAGCTTGTTATAAAGTTAAAAATGCATTTGGTTTTAGATATATATTTAAATTTTCCCTTCTGGAAAGTGCATGTTACTTTGTAATTTAAACGTGGCATTAACATTTTAATTTAGTCTGATTTTTCACTTAAATCATCATTGAAGTGTACTCTTTTGACCATTTTTACATAACTTTTACAGAACTATACCCATCTACCAAAAGCGGATATTTTTGCCCTTGCCCTCACAGTGGTGTGTGCTGCTGGAGCTGAACCTCTTCCCAGAAATGGAGACCAATGGCATGAAATCAGACAGGGTAGATTACCTCGAATTCCCCAAGTGCTTTCCCAGGAATTTGCAGAGTTGTTAAAAGTAAGCATTTTATATATGAACCATTTTATCAACACTGTTCAATACTTTGTTAAGTTGAATGTCTTTAATTTTACTTTTCTTTCTAAGGTTATGATTCATCCAGATCCAGAGAGAAGACCTTCAGCAATGGCACTGGTAAAGCATTCAGTATTATTGTCTGCATCTAGAAAGAGTGCCGAACAATTACGAATAGAATTGAATGCTGAAAAGTTCAAAAATTCACTTTTGCAGAAGTAAGTGAGAAGTTTTGTTTTTACTTTTTCATTCTCATTAATTCTCAAGAGTTTTAATGAGAGCCAAGCACAGTGGTGTATGCCTGTAATCCCAGTGGCTTGAGAGACTGAGGAAGAAGGATCACGAGTTCAAAGCCAGCCTCAGCAAAAACAAGGCACTAAGCAACTCAGTAAGACCATGTCTCTAAATAAAATACAAAAATAGGGCTGGGGATGTGGTTTAGTGGTTGAGTGCTCCTGAGTTCAGTCCCTGGAACAAAAAAAAAGAAATTTTTAATGAAAGATCACTTAGGCTCAACAAAAGATATAATATTAGTTTGATATGTTGTTGCAAATGAAAGTTTGGAGACTTCTGCCTTAAATGAGTATTTGATATATTGTGTTCTTAATAAACTTTGAAATTTATGAAATTTAAAAATGTTAAGCCTAGAATTTTTGCAAGTGGCAATAGTTGTTAAGCTCTAAATAATAGTAAAAGCTAAGTGAGCCCTTACCAGTTTTTTGCCCAGACTCATCAAAAATTATCTTCCTGAAAACATTCTGTTGTGCTTATTTTACAAAAGGATGAAATTAATATTGATTAAGTTTGCAGAGATGATTGTATATATTTGGCCTAAATGGCTTGACAGTTTTAGAAAGATAGTTGTAAAGATTAAGATCATCAGGGGCTGGGGTTGTAGCTTAGCGGTAGAGCGCTCGCTTAGCACATGTGAGGTTTGATCCTCAGCACCATATACGGATAAAATAAACATATTGTATCTAACTACAACTAAGAAATAAATATTTTTTAAAAATCATCAAAAGAGAGAAATAGGGCCTGGGGTTATAGCTCAGCAGTAGAGTGCTTGCCTCACAAGTGTGAGGCACTGGGCTCAATCCTCAGCACCACATAAAAATAAACAAAAATAAAGGTATGTGTCCATTAACAACTAAAAAAAAAACCATATATATATATATATATATA
>NW_026000174.1:22879345-22883508 GCF_001458135.2 Marmota marmota marmota
TATATATATATATATATATATAAATAAAAGAGGGAAATATTGGAAAGTATTAGTAACCACATGACACATTTCTAGTTCTTTTGATTTATTACTCCCATTTTGAGTCTAACATAAGAAAAGTGACTTTTTTAAAGTTTTGTATTAAATCTTAAAATTTTTAAATTCTAAAATTTTATATTAAAATGTTTATATATCATTAGTTTGATAACCATCAGTTTTTACAGATAAGGTTCTCCTTTCATCTGTTATGCAAAATAGATTCATAATTTAAGTTAGAGTTTTATTTGAATTTTTTTAGTTCTGGGAATTAAACACAGGGACATTTTACCACTGAGTTAGTCCTCAGCCCTTTTATTTTTTGAGACAGAGTCTTGCTAAGTTGCTGAGGCTGACCTTGAACTTGGGATCTTCTTGCCTCAGCCTCCCAAGTCATTGAAATTACAGGTGGGTGCCACCATGTCTGGCTGAAATTATTTTTTAAGACCTAAAGTTATTACTATTTATTACTACTCATGTCTTTATATTAAAGTATATATGGTATTTTGATGCCAAAAGCACAAAATAAAAATAATTTTGTACATTTAAGTTGAATAGAAGCTAAAGTTTCATGATGTATTTTTTTCTTTCTTTAAAAGTAGATCTTAGGGTGAAAAAAACAAAAGTTTAAAAAAAAGAGTACATCTTGGAATAATGGTGTATGAATAGCTCCCAGTTGATAGTACAGTTTGTGTTTGGCCTCTTAGAATCTCTTCCTAGGATTAATAGATAAAAAGTTCTGTTTTCTATTTTTATGTTCTTAGAGAACTCAAGAAAGCCCAGCTGGCAAAAGCTGCAGCTGAGGAAAGAGCACTCTTCACTGACCGGATGGCCACTAGGTCCACCACCCAGAGTAATAGAACCTCTCGACTTATTGGAAAGAAAATGAACCGCTCTGTCAGCCTTACTATATACTGAACTGCTCATTTCCCACCTCCCCGCAAAAAAACTGTGACAAGAGGAAGCTAGGTTGAAATCACTGCTAGAATCCACTTTGCAATTACTTTCTCTATTGGTGTCAGTAGTTTTACTGAAATACTTTTTAGGACTTTTATTTGTGAATTACAGTTGAAAGCTGTATTTTGACCTTTGCCATATCAGGCTTTTGTGTATAGTCTTATCAGTTTGTCTTCTGTAGGATGTCAGTCAGTCACTGTTGGATGTTACACCATCCTTTGCAGGGTTAACCACTGTGGTGGTGTGCTGCTTACAGTTTTCTGTTGCATTGTAATAAAAGGTATCTTTCCCTGTAGTGACCTGTAGAAAGGACTCAAGGGCTTTATTGCAAACATACTTCCCTTTGAAAAGGGAAATATTAAGATACTCAGTACTACTCAGCCTCTCCAATGTACCTGTGTGTCAATCTTACATTTCTTTTTTTCTTTTCTTTTCTTTTTTTTTTTTTTTAATTGTGAATTATACTTCTATATCCAACTGGGAGCACTTTGTAGGCATTGCATGAACCATGGAATGATAATTCTGTGGAAGTATTGCCTTGTGAATTTGCTGCTATTTTAGTTTTGTCTTTGCTGTAAAATTGTAGCATTAAACAATCATCATTGTTAATAGGCTTTCTTTTGAAACAATTATGTGAAATATATAGCTGCTCTTGATGAAAAGCAGCTATTTGCCTTTTTTTCTCTTTGAACTTTGAAGCTAGTGCATTGAAAAAAATGCACCTCTTCCCCCTTTGGAATGCTGTATTAATGTAGTATAATTATTACTGGTTTTGTAATTTTTTCGGATAATGTCCTTCCCTGACAACTTTTTTAAAATGTCTCTTTCCTTCTCCCAAGTTTTGTACTTGATTGTATGGGTAGTCTGTTTTTAAATGTTTTGCCTGGTTTCTCTTCAATATTTGTGTATATAAACTGATCTTGGTAATACTGTACATAGCTGTTTGAAATGCCAGAATGACTTCTGACTATACCAAGTTTTTCACAAAATATATTTGATCTGTGATTAGCCACTTAATTATTAACACTGGCTAATGGATATTACAAAAAAAAAATTGTCTCTTGTTTGTTTTCTCATTAACTTTGTTCTAAAACATGTTTGCACTTGTCTGTTTGACTTGTGTTTTATTAACATTGATTGGCATATTAAAAGTCACTCTGAGCTTACCTTAATTGTCAATATCTTTGTGGTGCCTGTTTTATTTTATCTCCATTATCACTACATTATAAAATGTAGAGTGCAATGTATATAAAGTACTATAGCAGAGTGCATATTTTTGATGACATACAAAACTTACTGCCAGTTTAATGATAGGCTTTAGTCCAGTTATATTTTGTGATTCCCTGAAAGTTCACCCATCAACTTTAAATCATTAAAAATATTCACGTAATATTTTTGTATTGCATTACATATTATGCATCTGACTTGCTAGAAATATGGTATAATGTAATTTAAAATAGCCTAAGGTTAATTCAAGTGAATAAAATAAGATTCATGACTTTTTCTAATTTATACTGAGTCACAGAAGAGAGCTTTAAAGTGGGAAAGTTGTGTGTGTGTGTGTGTGTGTGTGTGTGTGTGGTACTTCAAATTGAACCCAGGATCTCGCACATGTTAGGCAAGTGCTTACCACTGAACTACACCACCAGCTCATTTTATTTTGAGGTAGTCTGCTAAATTGCCCAGATTGGTCTTGAACTTGTGACCCTGCTACCCTAGATTCCAAACTGAGTGCAAATTGAAATGATAGTGCTTGTTCTAATGTGACATTTTTTTCTGACAGAGCAAAAGTGATGTTGCAAGATCATTATGCTTTGATCATAGTCTATTATCAATCAGGCTCTTGATTAGGCTCTATTTCCGCTATAAATATTTCTAACAAGCTTGATTATTTTACCTTCTTAGCATCTTAAAAAGTAAAACTTAAGAGGAAGAGGTGATAGAAATTGGTAGACAGATAAATTAGATATAAAAACTAATGGGTGCTGGGCACAGCAATGTACACTTGTAATCTTGGAAGATTGATACCTGAGGATTGCAAATTTGAAGACAGCCTCAGCAACTTAGGGAGACAGTATATCAAAAAGGCTGGGGGTCGGGGGAGCTGTGGCTCAAAGATAAAGCGTTCGCCTACCATGCATGAGGCACTGGATTCGATCCTCAGCACCACATAAAAATAGAATAGAGATATTGTGTCCACCTATAACTAAAAAATACTAAAGAAGGGGCGGGCGGGCTGGGGATGTAGCTCAGTGGTAAAGTGCCTCGGGTTCAATCCCTAGTACCCCTTCCCCCTGCCGCCCCACGAACCTAAAAGACCTCATGGACTGGAGCAAGTAAATGTTTCAATTTTCATTAGCTAAGGAAGACGGCTATAAAAAATAATTTGTGTTCATTGTGATCATTCTAAGTCATTAAGGTACATTTTTCTAGTGTACTAGCTTCAAAGAAAAATCCAGGTGTTTTTTAATCAAGATTTGTAGTAGTTTTGTTTTTTAACATACTGTTTAATTAGGTTAAGGAGAAAATAATCTGGTATTTGGTGCTCATGGGGGAGTTCTTAAGCCATCCGAAACCTGATGTGAAAGTTGGACTCATGGTCAACATAAGATACTTTTGAGTGCTTTTTATGTGTTGTGGTAGACCAAAAACCAGTAAGAAATAGTCTTTGCTTACTAGGGACTCAGGATAAAGTAGAGGAGACTCATGTAAATATATATATAATGACAATAAAGTGTGTTAAGTGCTCTATTGGAGGGATTGGGCAAGGTTAAAATGATGGTTCAAACTTCTACACATGTCTTGGGAAGATAGTAGTGGTAGATTGAAGAATGGAAAAATGAAGTTCAGACTGGTTTCAAAGCCACTGTAGCAAAAAGAGGATAGAGATTTCATTAGATGGAAACACTGCACTTGAAATAGTTTAATTTTTATTACAAAGAATAAGAACTTAGCATAATATCTGCTGGGAAGCACTAATGCTAATAATGATACATTGAAGAATTTTCCCAAAAATTTAATTAAAATGCAAAGGTCTGTTACTGTTTGACAGTATTTACCACTGGTATAATTATATTCTTTTTGGAAAACAGTTTAATAAAGAAGAAAAATTAAAAGCAGTTGGGTAAGAGGAATCACATTAGAATTTTTTTTTTTTTTTTTTTTTTTTT
>NW_026000174.1:22885242-22887879 GCF_001458135.2 Marmota marmota marmota
AATTTTTTTTTTTTTTTTTTTTTTTTAGAGAGAGAGAGAGAGGGAATTTTAATTTATCTTTTTTTTTAGTCTTTTGGCGGATACAACATCTTTGTATGTGGTGCTGAGGATCAAACCCGGGCCGCACGCATGCCAGGCGAGCGCGATACGGCTTGAGCCACATCCCCAGCCCTCACATTAGAATTTGACTACAAATAAAAATTTGCCTTGCCAAGACTCCAAGAGCAATACCCCTTTAATTAATGAACTTTTGAAGAGCCAATTCTCAAGCTTTGAATTTCACTTGGTTTTCACTCCACCAGACGTCAAACAGTAACATTTCAAAAATTTCATATAATAGCTGGGTTTGGGTAAGGTTTCAGGCTACCTCCTAATTCTAAGTAGCAGACTAGAGTAGTTTTTCTTCCTCCCCAGTACATCTCCACAAAGCATCTCTCTTGACTTTAGCCAACAAATAAAATGTTTTGCATCCTTAAGGCATTTTTATTTATGAACTTTTTGAAGGCCAATTAAAGCAATCAACAAAGATGATGGATCAAAAAAGTTTTGGAAGTGTTTTGGATATTGTGAAAATCATAAGTGAAGCCTGGAATTAGGAATTTGGAGGAAACTCCCTTATTCAATATTTTTGAAGGCATTTGTATAACTAAAAATCATCACTGAAACTGATTGACAATGCAGAGTGAGTGGATCTAGAAGTTAACTTCTGTAAACCTGGTTATGTTGTTAGAAATTTCTCAGAAGCTCAGCGAAGTAGATATTTTTTTAAAAAAATGGAAGAGTAAGACATCATTGAAACTGTCCCTCTCCTAACATTTAGTTTTCACAAACTGAGAGGTACTCATCTGAACATCATTGAAATTTTTTTTTCTTTGTGGCAGATGTCCCTAATTTTCAATGCAGTTCAAAGGTCTCTGGAGTAAGGAAAAAATCTATGTATGCTCTAGGAAGATTTACCAGGAAAAGATGGCATGTTCTGTCCCAACTTCATTAAACTAAGAAACCTCGGCCAGTCCAGCCCTTGAAGAAAAATACCTCAAAGGAACATTTATATCATAGTTCATATTGTTTAATTTTGTATGGTTAATAAATATTTTGAAGAATATTTGTTTTGAGTTCTGACATTCTTATGATATGAAGTGGATTACCAGCCCCAGCATACTGATTTATGCCAATGGGAAATAATGTACATCATCTGTATTTAAGGATGATTACTCAGTAGGAGAGTCACCTTTGTGAAGGTGAGAATATGGACACTTGAGGGAGTTAAACAATTTAGGAATAGGTACTCAGAGCAGAACCAAAATTCCTACTCGGATCTCATTTGAAGAACTGTGTTTTTCCAGACACTTGAAAGTTGAGGACAAAAACCAATTAAAGGACAGGGCAGTTAGCAAAGGATAGTAAGAAGGAACAATGTAAGAATGAGGAAAGTCGGGAGAAATCTTATGTCATAGATACCAATAGAGAACTTCAAAGAAGAAATCAATTAACCGATAAGATTAAATGACTTAAAGGTCTGAGAAGGCACCTAGAGTTCATTAAGAGATTTTGATAAGAAGTGCTGGTAGAGGGGGAACAAAAGCCAGTTAGCAGTGGGTTGGGATGTGAACAGGATATGAAGTAGAAACAGCAAGATAAATCATTTTTAATGTGGTTAAAGGGAAGAAAGAGTTATAGCTAGAAAGGAATTTTGAGTTTTGTTTTTGATGAACTTTATTATAAACTTACTGTGGGCTAAGTGTTTTACAAAACACAAAAACATTTAATCCTCATAGAACCCCATGACATCAGTGGTAGTGTACTCATGTAATTCCTGCAACTCCAGAGGCTGAGGCAGGAGGATGAAAGTTTCAAGCTAGCCTCAGCAATTTAATGAGACCCTGTCTATAAATAAATAAATGAAATAAAAGGCTGAGGATGAAGCTCAGTGGTAGAGTTGTTTAATACCCAGTACCACACCACATACACATACAACTCCATGACAAAATCTGCATTTTATACGTAATATTCAGAGAAGTAAAATGAATTTCCCAGATTACATAGCTACACTCTCAGGAGTCAGACCCCAGAGTGCTGCACTGAAGCACACTAGCTTAATTCAGAACAAATGTTCTGTTCCTACAGCAGAAAAGAAATGAGCATGGATGAGACAAATTTGGAAGTGTTCTGGGGAATGTAGAAAATGGAGGTGGGGAATTCCCAAATGATGGACTCTCTTCTGAAGTTAGAAGTGAATTCCATGAATTCAAAGTGTTAAAGGGGCCTGAGGACAGACAAGTGGAAGGAACACTTTCCATTCCTTGCGAATGAGGTGGGTAAAAAGTTTTTTAAAAAAAGTTTTCAGGGACTGGGGATGTGGCTCAAGCGGTAGCGCGCTCGCCTGGCATGCGTGTGGCCCCGGTTCGATCCTCAGCACCACATACAAACAAAGATGTTGTGTCCGCCGAGAACTAAAAACTAAATATTAAAAATTCTCTCTCTCTCCCTCCCTCTCTCACTCTATCTTTAAAAAAAAAATTTTAAAAAAAACATACTTTAAATAACTATATTCCAGTTGCACATGGAATACTACTGTGTATTATCTACTTTTTGAATTGGTCTCATAATTTTCCACTGACAATTAATATCTCAGTT